>NC_057807.1:238074260-238394260 GCF_018294505.1 Triticum aestivum
GATCGCGGACGAGGACCTGTGGGCGTGGCGGCGCGGATCCGCGCTGTGGATCGGCGGAGTGGACCGGCGGCCCCATGTCCCGCCATCGGGAGGAGGGAGGGCGATGGATCGGGGCGGGGGTCGCACCGGCGATGGGGTGAGGGGGGGAAGTGGAGGAAGGGAAGAGGAAGAGAGAGTAGGATTTTTTTTTACTTAGCCGCCGAGCGCAGAAATAAATATAAGGGGAGGATTAGGGATGAAGTAAAAATTTACTCCACTAGCGGTTATAAGGGAACGGCTAGGTGCGGTTTGGAGGAGAAAAATACCAAATATAGTCCCTTATGACGGAACACACAGTTGGTGCAGAATAGCAGAACCTCGGCCCGTGTCACTCCCGTGGCGACTCAGGTGCACATTGAAGTAGTTACCTGATGGAGCTGAACACGATCCATGCAACAGCAACGCAGAGAAGAATGCTTCACCTGATCCAAGTGAACAGGGTGGTGGCCCCCGCAAGTTAGGATGACAACCAGCTTCATCAATCCGATACGCTGGCGACGAATGTGCGAAATACTAGCAGTGGGCCACGACTGTAAGTGTGTGCAAGGTGTAATATTAATGGGAGCGCCTGGACATCAGCTGACTGAGATTTACCTGGTCTCAGTCAGCTCACGTCCGCAGCACATACAGGTTGGTACAGTTTTGACCTTGTTGTCTCGTTTTCTTCCTGCTTCCGATTTTCCCTCTGGTGCGTTTTTGGGTTGTGTGGGCTAGCAACATGGGCTCATATTGGGCTGTTGTGTGCGTGCTACCGTGTGCCTGTGCTTGTGTTTTTTTTTTCTTTTTTGCATATATCCTTCCACTATGTATATGTGTTGTGGGAGCAACAAGTTAGGATCAACCAGCACTTCTTCGGCAGCCTTAGAACGATCAGCGCCACTTGGCACGCTCTCAGCTGCTGTCACGTGTCACGCTCTGGACGGTCCCTCTGAATTTTGTTTTCTTTTTAAATTTTCCGCACAAGTTTTCAGCTTTTTAAACGGGGGTTTCCAGTTATTTTTGAATTTTTGGTTTTCCAACTGTCTTAGTTTTGGGATTTTTTTTAAAAAAACATGTTTTTTTTTCTTGCGCGAAAGGCACAACCATACCTATCGGAAATGAAAAAAAAATGGTTTTTCTATTTTTTTTTCTGCCAGATGCACGGTTTTGCTTCTGCGAGAGACACGACCGTGCCTCTCAGAAAAAAAACGCTCCGTTCTACGAGAGGCACGACCGCGCCTCTCGGAAAGAAAAAAAGTGTTTCTCTATATTTTTGGCTTCCGCGAGAGGCACAATTTTGCTTCTGCGAGAGGTGTGCTTTCGCGAGAGGCATGACCGTGCCGCTCGGAAATGGAAGAAAATGCGTTTCCTATTTTTTTTTCTTCCAGGAGAAGCACGATTGTGATTTCGCGAGAGGCGTGGTCGTGCCTCTTTAGGAAAGGGAAAAAACCATGCTCTCGGTTCGATTTTTTCGTCTGGTTTGTTTGTAAAAAAAAGTTCATCAAAACCTATCAACATGCGATTTAGTTTTGAAGATCTCGACGCGAGGAATCCAACGGTGAAAACAGTTTGAGAATTGGACAAACTGTTTAAGAGATACAACATTTTGAATAAACGGATCTACAAAAAAGGGGAAACTCTCATGTTGCGACAAGTGACGCACATGCAACGCGCCACTTGTCACAATCTAGGAAGGTGGGAATGATATTTGCAAGGAGTACCTCTCAATTAGTGATTTCGATGTGTTAGGTTTGGTATGTGATTTAGTGTGAGGCTGAACATATTAGGAGGGCTGATATTGGGCTGATATGTGGGTACTACCGTATGCCTCTCCTTGTGTGTTTTTCCTTTTTTTCATATATAGACCTTCAACTTGTACTCCCTCCGTTCGAAAAATCTTGTCCCTCAAATGAATGTATGTAGCACCAAGTTAGTGTTAGATATATCCATTTGAAGGACAAGCTTGAGAAAACTTTTTCGGACAGAGGGAGTATATGTGTTAGGCTTGGTATGTGATTTAGTGTCAGGTTGAACATATTAGAGGGATGATATTGGGTTGTTGTGTGCTTAATACCGTGTGCCTGTGCTTCTGCGTTTTTTCTTTTTGGCATATATAGACTTTCAACTATGTATATGTGTTAGGCTTGGTATGTGATTTAGTGTCAGGCTAAACATATTAGAGGGCATTTGACTTGTTTTCCCTTTTTACTATTATATCTTGGTAACAAGATGGAGATGTATGTAGTTTCTTGGACTGAAAAAATGAGAAAAAAAGAATGGGATTGAAGTATATTTGTCTACGACCTGCGCCAATTATGACTAGCCGAAAAATACAAAAAGAAAATAAATCGGGCATGCATCAATTGTCTGAGTTGCATGTCTAGTGGATACACAGCTGGCCCGGCAACTCCTCTCCCGCCACCAGTTGCAGTCACTTTGTGCTCATGCAGTTGTAGTCGAGTTACAATGCTTGTAGTCGCATGTCTAGTGGTGGACATGCAACTAATTTGACAACCTCCTCTCGACCCTAACTATGGTAGCTTCGTGCTCATGCAGTTGCACTCAGTTTACAATGCTTGCACTTGCAAGTCTAGTTTTGAACATGCAACTGGCCCCGACAACCACATTCTCAACTCAGTTACAGTGGCTTTGTGCCCCGTGTACTTGCAGTCGGGTTACGAAACTTGGAGTTGCATGTCTAACGGTGGACATGCAACAGGCCCTGAGAACCCCCTCCAACTCCAGTTGCACTTGTATTCTAGCTCGTGCAATTGCAGTTAGGTCAGAGAACTTGGAGTTGCATGTCTAGCGTTGGACATGCAAATGGCCCGACAACCCTCTCCCACCTTAGTTTCCCTGGTACGGTGCCCGTGCAATTGCAGTCGAGTTAAAACACTTGTAGTTGCATGTCTAGTGGTGGACATGCAACTGACCCGACAACCCCCTCCTGACCCGAGCTGCAGTCGATTTTGTGTTCATGCAGTTACTGTTGGGGAACGCAGTAATTTCAAAAAAATTCCTACGATCACGCAAGATCTATCTAGGTGATGCATAGCAACGAGAGGGGAGAGTGTTGTCTACGTACCCTCGTAGACCGAAAGTGGAAGCGTTATGACAACACGGTTGATGTAGTCGTCGTCTTCACGATCTGACCGATCCTAGCACCGAAGGTACGGCACCTCCGCGATCTGCACATGCTCAGCTCGGTGACGTCCCACAAACTCTAGATCCAACTGAGGTCAGGGAGAGTTTCCTCAGCACGACGGCGTGTTGACGGTGATGATGAAGTTACCGACGCAGGGCTTCGCCTAAGCACTACAACGATATGATCGAGGTGGAAATCTATGGAGGGGGCACCGCACACGCCTAAACCATCAACATGTGTGTATATGGGGTGCCCCCTCCCCCGTATATAAAGGAGTGGAGGAGGGGAGGGCCGACCCTCTATGGCGCGCCCAAGGGTGGGGTCCTACTCCCAGTAGGAGTAGGTTTCCCCCCTTCCCTAGTTGGAGTAGGAGAAGAAGGAAGAGGAAGAGGGAGAGAAGGAAAGGGGGGCCGACCCCCTTCCCAATTCGGATTGGGCTTGGGGGGGCACCTTGGATGCCTCCTCATCTCCTCCACCATGGCCCATTAAGGCCCATTAACTCCCCGGGGGGTTCCGGTAACCTCCCGGTACTCCGAAAAAATGGCCGAACCACTCGGAACCTTTCTGGTGTCCAAACACAGTCTTCCAATATATCAATCTTTATGTATCGACCATTTCGAGACTCCTCGTCATGTTCGTGATCACATCCGGGACTCCGAACAACCTTTGGTACATCAAAACACATAAACTCATAATACCGATCGTCATCGAACGTTAAGCGTGCGGACCCTACGGGTTCGACAACTATGTAGACATGACCGAGACTCACTTCCGGTCAATAACCAATAGCGGAACCTGGATGTTCATATTGGTTCCTACATATTCTACGAAGATCTTTATCGGTCAAACCACATAACAACATACATTGTTCCCTTTGTCATCGGTATGTTACTTGCCCGAGATTCGATCGTCGGTATCTCAATACCTAGTTCAATCTCGTTACCGGCAAGTCTCTTTACTCGTTCCGTAGTGCATCATCCCGTGACTAACTCATTAGTCACATTGCTTGCAAGGCTTATAGTGATGTGCATTACCGAGAGGGCCCAGAGATATCTCTCCGAAACACGAAGTGACAAATCCTAATCTCGATCTATGCCAACCCAACAAACACCATCGGAGACACCTGTAGAGCATCTTTATAATCACCTAGTTATGTTGTGACGTTTGATAGCACACTAAGTGTTCCTCTGGTATTCGGGAGTTGCATAATCTCATAGTCATAGGAACATGTATAAGTCATGAAGAAAGCAATAGCAACAAACTAAACGATCATATTGCTAAGCTAACGGATGGGTCATGTCCATCACATCATTCTCCTAATGATGTGATCCCGTTCATCAAATGACAACACATGTCTATGGTTAGGAAACATAACCATCTTTGATAAATGAGCTAGTCAAGTAGAGGCATACTTGGGACACTTATGTTTTGTCTATGTATTCACACATGCACTAAGTTTCCGGTTAATACAATTCTAGCATGAATAATAAACATTTATCATGAAATAAGAAAATAAATAACAACTTATTATTGCCTCTAGGGCATATTTCCTTCAGTCTCCCACTTGCACTAGAGTCAATAATCTAGTTCACATCACCATGTGATTTAACACCAATACTTCACATCTGTATGTGATTAATAACCATAGTTCTCATCGCCATGTGACCAACACCCAAAGGGTTTACTAGAATCAATAATCTAGTTCACATCGCTATGTGATTAACACCCAAAGAGTACTAAGGTGTGATCATGTTTTTCTCGTGAGAGAAGTTTAGTCAACGGGTCTGTCACATTCAGAGCTATATGTATTTTGCAAATATTCTATGTCTACAATGCTCTGCATGGAGCTACTCTAGCTAATTGCTCCCACTTTCAATATGTATCCAGATTGAGACTTAGAGTCATATGGATCAGTGTAAAACTTTGCATCGACGTAACTCTTTACGTCGAACTCTTTATCACCTCCATAACCGAGAAATATTTCCTTAGTCCTCACTAAGGATAATTTTGACAGCTGTCCAGTGATCTACTCCTAGATCACTATTTTACCCCCTTGCCAAATTCATGGCGAGGTACACAATAGGTCTGGTACACAACATAGCATACTCTATATAACCTATGACTGTGGCATAGGGAATGACTTTCATTCTCTTTCGATCTTCTGCCGTGGTCGGGCTTTGAGTCTTACTCAACTTTACACCTTGTAATACAGGCAAGAACTTCTTCTTTGACTGATCCATTTTGAACTCTTTCAAAAAACTTGTCTAGGTATGTATTCATTGAAAAATCTTATCAATTGTCTTGATCTATCTCTATAGATCTTGATGCCCAATATATAAGAAACTTTGCCGAGGCCTTTCTTTGAAAAACTCCTTTCAAACTCTCCTTTACGCTTTCTAGAAAATTCTACATCATTTCCAATCAACAATATGTCATTCACATATACTTATCAGAAAGTCTGTAGTGCTCCCACTCACTTTCTTGTAAATACAGGCTTCACCCCAAGTCTGTATAAAACTATATGCTTTGATCAACTCATCAAGGCGTATATTTCAACTCCGAGATGCTTGCACCAGTCTATAGATGGATCGCTGGAGCTTACACACCTTGTTAGTACCTTTAGGATTGAAAAAACCTTCTGGTTGCATCATATACAACTCTTCTTTAAGAAATATCCATTTAAGGAATGTAGTTTTGACATCCATTTGCCAGATTTCATAAAATATGGCAACTGCTAACATGATTCGGACGGATTTAAGCATCGCTACAGTTGAGAAAATCTCATTGTAGTCAACACCTTGAACTTGTCGAAAACCTTTTTGCGACAAGTCGAGCTTTGTAGATAGTAATACTACTATCAATGTCCGTCTTCCTCTTGAAGATCCATTTATTTAATATGGCTTGCGGACCATCGGGCAAGTCCACACTTTGTTTTCATATATGGATCCCATCTCAGATTTCATGGCCTCAAGCCATTTTGCGAAATCTGGGCTCGTCATCGCTTCCTCATAGTTCGTAGGTTCATCATGGTATAGTAACATGACTTCCAGAATAGGATTACCGTACCACTCTGGTGTGGACCGTACTCTAGAAGGCCTACGAGGTTCTGTAGTAACTTGATCTGAAGTTTCATGATCATCATCATTAGGTTCCTCACTAATTGGTGTTGGAATCACTGGAACTAATTTTTGTGATGAACTACTTTCCAATTCGGGAGAAGGTACAATTACCTCATCAAGCTCTACTTTCCTCCCACTCACTTCTTTTGAGAGAAACTCCTTCTCTAGAAAGGATCCATTCTTAGCAACGAATATATCTTGCCTTCGGATTTGTGATAGAAGGTGTACCCAACAGTTTCCTTTGGGTAACCTATGAAGATGCACTTCTCCGATTTGGGTTCAAACTTATCAAGTTGAAGCTTTTTCACATAAGCATCGTAGCCCCAAACTTTAAGAAATGACAACTTTGGTTTCTTGCCAAACCACAGTTCATAAGGCATTGTCACAATGGATTTTGATGGTGCCCTGTTTAACGTGAATGTAGCTGTCTCTAATGCATAACCCCAAAATGATAGTGGTAAATTGGTAAGAGACATCATAGATCGCACCATATCCAATAAAGTGCGGTTACGATGTTTGGACACACCATTACGCTGTGGTGTTCCAGGTGGAATGAGCTATGAAATTATTCCACATTGTTTTAAATGAAGGCCAAACTCGTAACTCAAATATTCTCCTCCCTGATCAGATCGTAGAAACTTTATTTTCTTGTTACAATGATGCTCCACTTCACTCTGAAATTCTTTGAACTTTTCAAAATGTTTCCGACTTGTGTTTCATTAAGTAGATATACCCATATCTGCTCAAATCATCCGTGAAGGTCAGAAAATAATGATACCCGCCACAAGCATCAATGCTCATTGGACCGCATACATCGGTATGTATTATTTCCAATAAGTCACTAGCTCGTTCCATTGTTCTGAAGAACGGAGTTTTAGTCATCTTGCCCATAAGGCACGGTTCACAAGCATCAAATGATTCATAATCAAGTGATTCCAAAAGTCCATCAGCATGGAGTTTCTTCTTGCGCTTTACACCGATATGCCCCAATGGCAGTGCCACAAATAAGTTGCACTATCATTATCAACTTTGCATCTTTTGGCATTAATACTATGAATATGTGTATTACCACGATCGAGATTTAATAAACCATCAACATTGGGTGTATGACCATAGAAGGTTTTATTCATGTAAACAGAATAACAATTATTCTCTGTCTTAAATGAATAACAGTATTGCAATTAACATGATCTAATCATATTCATGCTCAACGCAAACACCAAATAACATTTATTTAGGTTCAACACTAATCCCGAAAGTATAGGGAGCGCTCGATGATGATCATATCAATCTTGGAACCACTTCCAACACACATCGTCACTTCATCCTCAACTAGTCTCTACTTATTCCGCCTGTTTCGAGTTACTAATCTTAGTAACCGAACAAGTATCAAAATAACCAGGGGTTACTACAAGCACTAGTAAGGTACACACTAATAACATGTATATCAAATATACCTTTGTTCACTTTGACATCCTTCTTATCTGCCAAATATTTGGGGTAGTTCCACTTCCAGTGACCATTTCTTTGCAGTAGAAGCACTCAATTTCAGGCTTAGGTCCAGCTTTAGGCTTCTTCACGGGAGTGACAACTTGCTTGCCATTCTTCTTGAAGTTCCTTTTCTTTCTCTTTGCCTTTTTCTTGAAACTAGTGGTCTTGTTTAATCATCAACACTTGATGCTCTTTTCTTGATTTCTACCTTCGTCGATTTCAGCATCACGAAGAGCTCGAGAATCATTTTCGTCATCCCTTGCATACTATAGTTCGTCACGAAGTTCCAGTAACTTGGTGATGGTGACTAGAGAATTCTGTTAATCACTATCTTATCTGGAAGATTAACTCCCATTTAATTCAAGTGATTGTAGTACCCAGACATTCTGAGCACATGCTCACTAGTTGAGCAATTCTCCTCCATCTTTTAGGCAAAGTACTTGTCAGAGGTCTCATACCTCTTGACACGGGCATGAGTGTGAAATACCAATTTCAGCTTTGGGAACATCTCATATGCTCCGTGATGTTTCAAAAACGTTTTTGAAGTCCCGGTTCAAAGCTGTAAAGCATGGTGCACTAAACTATCAAGTAGTCATCATATTGAGCTAGCAAAACATTCATAATGTGTGCATCTGCTCCTGCAATAGGTTTGTCACCTAGCGGTGCATCAAGGACATAATTCTTCTGTGCAGCAATGAGTATAAACCTCAGATTATGGACCCAGTCTGCATCATTGCTACTATCATCTTTCAACTTAGTTTTCTCTAGGAACATATAAAAACATAGGGAAGCTACAACGTGAGCTATTGATCTACAACATAATTTGCAAAATACTATCATTACTTAAGAACTCCCACTTACATAGACATCCCTCTAGTCATAATGATCACGTGATCCATATCAACTAAACCATATCCGATCATCACGTGAGATGGAATAGTTTTCAATAGTGAACATATCTATGTTGATCATATCTACTATATGATTCATGCTCGACCTTTCGGTCTCCAGTGTTTCGAGGCCATATCTGCATATGCTAGGCTCGTCAAGTTTAACCCGAGTATTCTGCATGTGCAAAACTGTCTTGCACCCATGTGAACGTAGAGCTTATCACACCCGATCATCAGGTGGTGTCTCAGCACAAAGAACTGTAGCAACGGTACATACTCAGGGAGAACACTTATACCTTGAAATTTAGTAAGGGATCATCTTATAATGCTACCGCCGTACTAAGCAAAATAAGGTGCATAACAGATAAACATCACATGCAATCAAAATATGTGACATGATATGGCCATCATCATCTTGTGCTCATGATCTCCATCACCGAAGCATCGTCATGATCTCCATCATCATCGGCGCGACACCTTGATCTCCATCGTAGCATCGTTGTCGTCTCGCCCCACTATTATTACTATGACTATCGCTACCGCTTAGTGATAAAGTAAAGCAATTACATAGCGATTGCATTTCATACAATAAAGCGACAACCATATGGCTCCTGCCAGTTGCCGATAACTTTTACAAAACATGATCATCTCATACAATAATTTATATATCATCATGTCTTGACCATATCACATCACAACATGCCCTGCAAAAACAAGTTAGACGTCCTCTACTTTGTTGTTGCAAGTTTTACGTGGCTGCTACGAGCTTAGCAAGAACCGTTCTTACTTACGCATCAAAACCACAACGATTTTTCGTCAAGTGTGTTGTTTTAACCTTCAACAAGGACCGGGCGTAGCCACACTTGATTCAACTAAAGTTTGAGAAACAGACACTCACTAGCCACCTGTGTGCGAAGCACATCGATAGAAACCAGTCTCGCGTAAGCGTACGCGTAATGTCTGTCTGAGGGGCTTCATCCAACAATACTGCCGAATCAAAGTAAGACATGCTGGTAAGCAGTATGACTATTATCGCCCACAACTCTTTGTGTTCTACTCGTGCATATAACATCTACGCATAGACTTGACTCGGATGCCACTGTTGGAGAACGTAGTAATTTCAAAAAAAATCCTACGATCACGCAAGATCTATCTAGGTGATGCATAGCAACGAGAGGGGAGAGTGTTGTATACGTACCCTCATAGACCGAAAGAGGAAGCGTTATGACAACGCGGTTGATGTAGTCGTATGTCTTCACGGTCTGACCAATCCTAGCACCGAAGGTACGGCACCTCCGTGATCTGCACATGTTCAGCTCGGTGACGTCCAACGAACTCTAGATCTAGCTGAGGTCGAGGGAGTGTTTCGTCAGCACGGCGGCGTGATGACGGTGATGATGAAGTTACCGATGCAGGGCTTCGCTTAAGCACTACAACGATATGACCGAGGTGGAAATTTGTGGAGGGGGCACCGCACACGGCTAAACCATCAACTTGTGTGTCTATGGGGTGCCCCCTCCCCTCTATATAAAGGAGTGGAGGAGGGAAGGGCCGACTGTCTATGGCGTGCCCAAGGGGGGGAGTCCTACTCCCAGTAGGAGTAGGTTCCCCCCTTCCCTAGTTGGAGTACGAGAAGAAGGAAGAGGAAGAGGGAGAGAAGGAAAGGGGGCCCGGCCCCCTTCCCAATTTGGATTGGGCTTGGGGGGGGGGTGCCCCCACCTTGGCCGCCTCCTCCTCTATTCCACCATGGCCCATTAAGGCCCATTAACTCCCCGGGGGGTTCCAGTAACCTCCCGGTACTCCGGAAAAATGCCCGAACCACTCGGAACCCTTTTCGGTGTCCAAATATAGTCTTCCAATATATCAATCTTTATGTCTAGACCATTTCGAGACTCCTCGTTATGTCCATGTTCACATACGGACTACGAACAACCTTCGGTACATCAAAACACATAAACTCATAATACCGATCGTCATTGAACGTTAAGCGTGCGGACCCTACAGGTTCGAGAAGTATGTAGACATGACTGAGACTCACTTCCGGCCAATAACCAATAGCGGAACCTGGGGACGCTCATATTGGTTCCTACATATTCTACGAAGATCTTTATCGGTCAAACCGCATAACAACATACATTGTTCCCTTTGTCATCGGTATGTTACTTGCCCGAGATTCGATCGTCGGTATCTCAATACCTAGTTTAATATCGTTACCGGCAAGTCCCTTTACTCATTCCGTAGTGCATCATCCCGCGACTAACTCATTAGTCACATTGCTTGCAAGGCTTATAGCGATGTGCATTACCGAGAGGGCCCAGAGATACATCTCCGAAACACGGAGTGACAAATCCTAATCTCGATCTATGCCAACCCAACAAACACCATCGGAGACACCTGTAGAGCATCTTTATAATCACCCAATTACGTTGTGACATTTGATAGCACATTAAGTGTTTCTCCGGTATTTGGGAGTTGCATAATCTCATAGTCATAGGAACATGTATAAGTCATGAAGAAAGCAATAGCAACAAACTAAACGAACATATTGCTAAGCTAACGGATGGGTCATGTACATCACATCATTCTCCTAATGATGTGATCCCGTTCATCAAATGACAACACATGTCTATGGTTAGGAAACATAACCATTTTTGATAAACGAGCTAGTCAAGTAGAGGCATACTAGGGCACTTATGTTTTGTCTATGTATTCACACATGTACTAAGTTTCCGGTTAATACAATTATAGCATGAATAATAAACAAATAAATAATAACTTTATTATTGCCTCTAGGGCATATTTCTTTCGGTTACAGTCAAGTACAACACTTGCAGTTGCATATAAAATGGTGTTTATGGCACGTCAGACAGATGCGTGCACGTGCCGACCTAGGACAGGTCCCCAAAAAAGTTTCAGCTCATAATCCGATCTACAATAACAGAAACAAAAAAGATAAAATGATATGTGAATAGTGTCAAAATATTATTCAACCAAAGTTTTCACTATTCACATTCGAATTTATCTTCTTTGAATCTCTAATTGTACATCGAGTTTTGAGCTGATTTCTTTTAGAGTTGTAGACACACCCTGGAGATATGTTGTCATATAATTTTAGAAATTTCCAGAATGTGTAAATATGATTTTGTGGTTGATCTCACCTAGTGTGAGATCCTATACTTGTCTCCCCCGTACTCTCCGGGAATCACCCGCATAGATCGGCCAGGTAGGACTAGGCCACCACAAATCGGCCCTACCGCTGTCGCGACGCCAACCCCCACACACATCATTGGGACGACAACTCGCGTCGCTCACGGAGCCCTGCCCTAGCTCGGCGCCTCTAACTAGATGTGCCACCCCGTGCTAGTTGTGCACATGTGAAGGAGGGACGTGCCCCGCCACCAGCCATCGCGAGGAGCTTTGCGCGGGCAGTGGCGAAGGGAGGGTGGGAGGGTGCAGAGTTGAGAGACGTGGCAAGCGCCACCGCCACACGAGTCGCCCAGGGCCGGGGAGGAGGGGGGGGGGGCTAGGGACGTTTTTTACCCCTCGGGTACTCTTTTGAGATGTATATACACACTTGAGAATTAATAAATATGATTGCTAAATCTTAGTCAACTGAGACTTAATGAAGTCTCAATAGATGCTGTATTCGTTAGATCTTACGTGCAGATCCGTAAAAAATTTCTTTTTTTTCCTTTTTCTTTTTTATATGTTCTATCGCTTGACCGAGACGACTGAGATCTAACCACACCCTAAAAAAATGATGACTAGTCGTCCATTCACTTCATTTCCATCTCATTTCAGGCATTGAGGCTTCGTTGTTTGTTTTGAACCAAGCACCGTGACGCATGATCTAAAACCTATTTTGCGTTCCTAATCTAGTGCAGGATTCAAAGATTTCTTCCACACAAGCACAACGCAAAGTGCACCACAAATACTCGTCTAACATGAAACCATTTAACTCGAGGTAACGAGTTTTAAAACTGATCTTGGAACAAAAATAAGCTTCAGAACTCTCTGTTTTTGATTTCGTCCTGGAGCCAAAACAAGAAAGAGATTGACAATCTGCAGCAATTCTATTACTCCTGTCCTGTGTTCAATTAAAACAGCAAAAAACGTGGCATCTTGCTGTGCCTAACCTGGAACTCCAACAGCAAAACCTCTGAAAAATCTTTCTCAGGGGCGAAGGATTAGCCACTTAAGTTTCGATCTTGGCGTCCATCTTGAGAGACGCCTCCTTGTTCACGAGCGGGCTCGCCGTCCGGTTCGCCACCGGCTTCACCTTGGGGTTGGTCAGCGACCGGTGCCGGAAGCCGTACAGCCTGAGCACCTGGTTGTCGGCGAAGTTGAAGGCGCGCTCCATGCCGGTGAGGCACTGCTCCACCGGGTAGTCTCCGTAGCTGCCGCAGGGCTTGCATCCGACGAAGTGCGTGATGAAGGGCCACCGCTCGTCGCCGAGCCCCGGGTGGTGCTTCTCCATCATCTCCTCGTACTTGTCCACCAGCCCCGCCCAGAAGCCGTGGAGGTAGTACTGGTTCTCCACGTACACCTTCTCCATCCACCGATCCTTCTCCGTGAGCAGCAGGTGGATGAGCGCCGACTGGTCGTCCGCCTCGAACGCCGGCCGGCCCGTCAGGCTCGCCGTCAGCACCTTCCCGGCCGCCTCGCGGACGCGGCCCTTGGGCCCCATGGGCGCCCACGCGTCCAGCAGCTCCATCGACCACTGGCAGTTTCGGAGCAGGAAGCTGCCGGTGTTGAGGGCCACCCAGGAGCGCTGGTTGTTGAGGAGCTCAGGGTAGCCGTGGATGACGAGGTTGCTCCCCTCGTAACGGGAGAGCGGGATCTCGAAGCCCATGTCGGTGAAGAGCGCGTCGCTGTCCATCCACCACACCCACTCCACCTCCGGGTGCGACAGCATCAGGCGGCGCAGCAGAGGCAGCTTGGACCAGTACCCGGAGAGCTCGCGGTCGAGGTGCACCATGTTGTGCACGATCTCGATGCCGTGGAGGCGGCAGTAGTCGATCTTGTTCTTGGTCGACTTGAGGAGGTAGTGGTCGCCGGCCGGGTTGTCGCACGGCCCCGGCGACGACCCGGTCACCAGCAGGATCCTCGGGCTGCCCCGCGCGTCGCGGGAAGGGAACCCCGGATTCTGGGACAGCCACTGGCGGCGCTTGGCGTTCCACCGCGTGATGCTGGGGCCGAGGGTGTAGTTCTTCTCCTCGACGACGGGCATGGTCGTCGAGTTGCCTGACAAGGACGCATCGACGACGAGCTGGTCCTCGTCGTCGGGGTCGGAGTCGGAGCGTATCTCGCGGAGAATGCGCTCGATGTCCTCGGCGACCTTGGCGTCAGCTGCCGCGTCGCCACCGCCGTCGCCGGAGAAGGCCATGAGGTTGATGCCGACGGTGCCGCGGAGGACGAGGATGGTGATGAAGCCGCATATGAGCGTCATCTTGACGTTGTTGATGGTCTTCTGCATCTGCTTGTTCCCTCCGCGCGCCGGCCTCCCCGGCCGCCCCAACCCGCCGGCCGCCATAGCAGCAGACGCGCGTACGACCGAGAGCTACTTAACTAGCTAGCGTAGCTTGTCTTCTCTCTCGATCCTGGCGCAATGGCTGGCTTTGTGCCAGAAGCGCCTTGCTCCGAGATGTATAGTGTTTACAACTCCTCTGTGGAGACGAGGAGGAGGGTTTTGGTTGGGATCGACGACGCAACGACGTGCCGGCTAGTGGGCGCCGACGCTTCCGTCTTCATCGATCGGGGTGCGGAGGAAGTCAGCGGCGCGCGAGTACCGGGGAATATGAAATTGCGAGATCCGCAGTGGATGGCAGGCCAGCTTCGATTCCTGCCTCGTAATAGAATAAGATGATACTAGCCGGTACGGCGCGTTGATCTGCCAAAGTTTTCCGAGATCGGATGCATGGAAACAAGGCCGATCGTTACGGCCGCTCCCTTGTAGATCGGATGTGTTCATGTGCGTCGGTGCGTGTGAGCGTTTCTTTTGGGCGTTTGGCCGAATCTGTGATTTGGGTGACATTTGGCAGCAACCCAGGAACGGAGCGGGAGGAGTTGGTGGGAAGAAGGTTTTAGTGACTCCTTTGACTCCCTTCGTATTGTGTTATTCTCACGATGCTACACAGGATTTTTTTTACAAGAGTACGCCAAAGCCGTAACGATGCGAACATCATTGTAGGTACACCCACACCAACATATTTACATAGTCTACGGTTCCCAACCACACCCTACGGTTCACTAGTTCACGACTTCCCATCGCAGCAAGTTGAGCTAATTTATTACAAACGAGGCACAACAGAGTAAGCAAAGGAGACGCTACACTGAACGGATACACTTATGAATGAGAATTTCGTTACACTGAACGGATACACTTATGAATGAGAATTTCGTATGCATCGTACCTCACCTTAAAGGGTCTATTTTCGAAATAAACTTCACAAATCCGATACAAGATGGAATAGATTCAAACACCAATTGAAAACCATCTCTGGACATTGTAACAACACACCTGTCTATGACGATGGAATACTCCAGCCAAGGTCAGGGATACTACTACTACATAAGATTCTACAGAACATGGCAACACGCCCCTACATGACCGTTAAGGCGCTGCAGTTTGAACCAGGCCAAAACATACTTGAAAAGAATTACCTTTTAAAAGCCTTCAGGTACTGCAGCATGGTTAATGCTTTAGCACTACTACCTTCAGATGGAAGGCATCTCTCTTCTAAACTAATCGCTAGCCAGAGCTTTCTCATGGCGCTTCTTCTTCTGAACATTCTTCTGGCGCTTCTTCTTCTGAACATTCTTCTGGACAAAGAATTCGCCGCAGAAACCATCAGACCTCATGAGGACCTTCTTGATAGTAGGCAAATCGCAGTTCAGCAATTGTACCGTAGAGCCGGCAAGAACTTCAACACAATACTCTTGCCTTTCGTTCTTGAAGTTGATTTCCGGAAACAATGCCTCCAACTTTTTCAGTGAATTTAATGCGCTAGCACGGCTAACTTCAAATGGAAGATCATTCCTCTCTTCAAAGATGGCAAGCCAGAGCTTTTCAATGGCCTCCGAGAAATGCCTCCATCTGTGTATCAGAAGATTGGCATAGGGAATTTCCGAGAGCAGGAAACCCGACGGAGGAAGGGCAAAAGCATTCCATGTGAGTTCTAGCAGTTCGAAGAATCGTTGGCACTCTCCAATGAGAAAGAAAACGGTATCTTTGTATGTCTGACCATCAATAGTGTGTTCCATTACTTCATCTTCAAGAGCCAATTCCACCGCAGTTGTTTGATAAGTCACGAAATATTCATAAACTTCTCTCAGGATTTCAGGATGGATATGTATGGCATTACTGCATAAAAGAAGGGTCTTAATAAGAAATCGCAAAACAAAACAGATATTGCATGCAGCAAAAACTTCATAGCAACAAAAGATGATATCAGGATGTCCAGATAATTACTGTACAAAGGCAGGTACACAGCTAAGAAAATTAGACAAACTGTAACAAAACAAATGCTATAGACGGCTTGTAAGGAAATAAGATTATCAACTAGCAGGAGGAAATATATCTGATATTAGAACTAGCTATAGGGGGCCAAAGATGAGATATAATGGCCAGGGAGCACGAACATGAACGTGATGGAACTGATGAAAAATAAAAAATAAAATATAGTAATCAACAGCTCTTCATATTCCTATTAAAGTACTATAGCATAGTCCTTCATGTTATGGTGATGTAACCGTAAATAAAATTAACTTGATTTCTTACTGATGACATTAGAAGAAGAACTTACACATCATCATAGTCCACCCGGTAGGGAAAAGATATCACGTTTGGAAATAAATGCTTTGGTAGCTGCAGCTCTGCACCACGGAATGCATACCAGGCTTGTAAAAAGGGGTCATTATCAAGATAGAGAGCCCGGACCGCCATTGCATATCCACTAAACTGTTGTACGGCAATTTGTATAACAGGGCCATTTGGAGTCAGGGGATCAAACAACTCAGTGATCTGATAAGTGAAGTCCTGTGAGGTGAAATAGATTGTTAGTTTTAGGAGTAATATCTCTGTTACCAAAATATAAGATGTTTTTGCAAGTTCAAGAGATACTTTGGCTTCTTGAGGAGGTGGACTTGTAACTGGTACTCCCCCATCATCAAAGGGCCCTTGGGGTTTACCAGGTAGACGAACAGAGACACGAACAACAAAAGATGAGACAGTTGAAAATGTCGCGCGGACACTTCGGTAGTACCCCAATATTTCATCAGATGTGGCATCAATGCTTAGGCGATGGATGATAATTTTCTGTAACACAACACACAAATTTAACTACTAGCCAACTACTAGTATGCAGAGATTATAGATCATATACAGAAGGTAGCCAGTACTCACTTCATAGCTATCCTGATTAGGCCTGTTTTTCTTTGCTGTTTCACTCGCTTTCTTCTCAGCCAAATCCCTTTTCTTGAACATCCTCTTTTGCTCTGGCGGAAACATTGGAATAAGTTTAAGAAAACATCCTTTCGGTAAAGGAAATCACAGGAAAAGATAGAAAGAGGAGCAAATACAATCTTACCTTCATCATGCCTGCCCATACTTCCCAGTACAGATAGAGGTAACAGCTGAGATTGCAGGGCCTGCTCACAATATTTGAACAAATAAGATAAACTATAAATTCCTGCCACAAAACTCACTGAGAAGTGACAAGTAGGTTACATATAAAAGAGATAAACTTAACCCTGCCCAAATCTAACTCACCCAGTTGGCAATAGTGACAGAACACACAACTCACACCATTTATCATCTTACAGCTTCAATTATGTACCGGAACTTGAGGCAGGCCTAACCATCCATAATGGCAGAAGGGTTGTACTTAGCACCATGATGCGGATAACCCTCTGTAAACTAATATGAGAGCGTTAGATCACTAAAGTGATCTAAACGCTCGTATATTAGTTTACAGAGATAGTACTAATCAAGTATGTACGGCTCCACATTCACATCATACTGTGTCAAAACCCTACCCATGTTCAACAAGCAAGCTACTAGGCAGCAGCTACGAGCAGCGACGGGGACCCAGAGCGGCTCGTGTCTCACCTAGTCGTTCGAGGGAACGGGGGAGACCTCGCCCTCCTCGCGCACCCTGCCACGACCGTCGCGACCGCGGCCGGCGGCGGCAGAAGGGGCGGGGAGGGCGACGCGGAGCTAGGGTTCGGCGCGGCGGCACATCATACTCGTGTCAAACTCATACCCCATGTTCAACAAGCAAAGCTACTAAGCAGCAGCTACGAGCAGCGACGGGGACCGGAAGTGGCGCGTGTCTCACCTAGTAGTTGGAGGGGCCGGGGGAGACCTCGCCCTCCTCGCGCACCCTGCCGCGACTCTCGCGACCGCGGCCGCCGGCGGCGGGGAAGGGGGCGGGGAGGGCGACGCGGAGCAAGGGTTCGGCGGCGGCGGGGCGCGGGCGCCACACTGGGGTGTGGGAGGGGATTAGCGGGTGCGGGCTTTGGGAGTCGCCTCGTTTTGTAGGGAGCCAGTCGAGCGCGAGAGAGAGGCTGTGTGGTGGGCCTCCGTTCGCGAGGGCAGCGGCACGCTAGTGGGCCAGCCCACGGACAGCAGCGCAAAACGTATTAAATAGGGCGAAAAACATCCGAGGAATCGAACCGGCGCCGTATAGATCAGCGCGCGGCCGGCTGACCGTTTGTGCCACAACACCTTAGTCGAAAGTAATATGGGCGCGCGTACCTCTGAAGAACACAACAGTAGCCGGCTAGCCGCGCTATTTAGAAAAACATGATTTCTTTTCAAGCATAAACGAGAACAAAATTTCAACGTCCATAGATTTAAAAAACATCACAAATTAGAAAAAAGTGAATGTATTCAAAAAATAAACGAATTTAAAAAAGTTCATCAAATTGAAAAAAGTTCATCAAATTTGAAAAAAAAATTACTTCATTTTGAAAAAGTTCATCGAATTCAAAAAAGATCATCAACTTTTGAAAAAATTCACCCATTTGAAAAGTAGTTCATCGAATTTGAAAAAAAGTTATTGGATTTTGAAAAAAGTTCATCGGATTTGAAAAAAAGTTCATCAATAGATCATCGAAGTTAAAAAGAGTTCATCCAGTTTGAAAAGAGTTCATCGAATTTTCGAATTTGAAAGGAGTTCATCGAATTTTCGAATTTGAAAGGAGTTCATCAAATTTGAAAAAAGTGAATTTATTCAAAAAGTAGACAAATTGAAATAAGTTCATGAAATTGAAAAAATTTCATTGATTTTGAAAAAAAAATACTGAATTTTGAAAAAAAAATCGAATTCAAAAAAGTTCATCACTTTTTCAAAAAAAAGTTCGCCAGATTTGGAAAAGAGTTCATTGAATTTGAAAAAGGTACATTGATTTTGAAAAAAAAATCATCGAATTTGAAAAAAAGATCTTAGATTTTGAAAAAAGTTCATCGAAGTTGAGAAGAGTTCATCGAATTTGAAAAGAGTTCATCGAATTTGAAAAAAAGTTTATCAATTTAGAAAAAGGTTCACAAATTTAAAAAAACACGCATTAAAGAAAACAAAAAGAAGAAATAGAAAAGGATGAGGAAAAAGTAAAAGAAAAAAAAAGCAAAACTGAAATAAAGAACAAACAGTCAACTAGCCAGGCGTGGCGTAGGGTTGGAAGGAAGCCCGCACCATGATGTGGTTGTGAGTTTGAAACATGGATCATGCACCTTTTTTCGTTTGGAAAACAAACTATATGGGCCGGCCCAGCTCAGCGCGCGTTTGCAGAATACACATTAGCGGGCGCGGGCGCCGGTCAAACATGGCGATAGAGGAGAATGCCTGGACGTCTTTGTGGAGTTTGAAAGTGCCTTCCAAGCTGAAGGTTTTCTTATGGAGGTTGTGCCACGAGTCTCTTCCAACGTCGGATATTTTACACCATCGTAATATGACCACAACACGGATCTGTACCCTTTGTTCTGCACCCGACTCATGGAAACATGCTCTAATAGATTGTCCAATGGCAAGTGTGTGGTCGTTATCTTCGGAAGAGACAGTGGATTGCATGTATGATTGTAAGTGCATCTAGTGCCACCCCTAGTTGGTTCTGGAGTATTGACGACAACCATGGTTGAGGGACTAATGTGTTTGTGAGATTCACATGATAACACAGGTAGAAGTCCTTCATTGATTCGGTTTACCTATAAGAGATGACCCCTAAAAATGTGTGAAGACATTGAAGACAATGGTGGTTCGTGAAGACATTCACGTCGGAGATAATGACGTGTGAAGACATTCACTTGAAGACTATGGAGTGTGAAGACATAGTTTCTTTCGTAGTTTCATTTTCTTCTTTCTTGAGTCATAGGAACCACCGAACTGTTAAGTGGGGTCCAAGTGAACAAAGTCAGAAAATTGATGTGATGCTCAACCCAAATTATATGTCTTCGAGTGAAGACAACGAGAAAAATCTTATCCAGAGTTGGATGAGTCAACTTTACTTGTAGCCCAAGTCAAGCTGCCGCGTGTGTTTGAAATCCGACCATTGGACACATGTCGGTTCCTTAGTGACCCAGAGTCATTTCGGACATATCATGTCGGGTTGCCTCCTAGCTATAAATAGCCCACCCCCTCAACCATAAATCGGTGGCTACTCAGAGTTAGTGCACAGCTTTTGTCGTTTGAGAGCAACCAACCACCAAAGCCTTTGAGAGAGAAACCTTGCGAGGATCAAGCCCAAAACATCGAGAGCCCAAAGAGTGTTTGGCATCATTGAAGTCTTTCTGTCCGCGTGATCTGAAGACTTATTTGTTGGGGAACGTAGTAATTTCAAAAAAATTCCTACGCACACGCAAGATCTTGGTGATGCATAGCAACGAGAGGGGAGAGTGTTGTCCACGTACCCTCGTAGACCGAAAGTGGAAGCATTAGCACAACGCGGTTGATGTAGTCGTACGTCTTCATGGCCCGACTGATCAAGCATCAAAAGCACGACACCACCGAGTTCTTGCACACGTTCAGCTCGATGACGTCCCTCGAACTCCGATCCAGCCGAGTGTCGAGGGAGAGTTCTGACAGCATGACGGCGTGGTGACGATGATGATATTCTACCGACGCAGGGCTTCGCCTAAGCACCGCTACGATATTATCGAGGTGGAATATAGTGGAGGGGGCACCGCACATGGCTAATAGATCTCAAGGATCAATTGTTGTTGTGTCTAGAGGTGCCCCCTGCCCCCGTATATAAAGGAGCAAGGGGGGAGGGGGCGGCCGGCTAGGAGGGGCGCGCCAGGAGGAGTCCTACTCCCACCGGGAGTAGGACTCCCTCCTTTCCTTGTCCAACTAGGAGAGGGGGAAGGAAGGGAGAGAGGGGAGGAAGGAAAGGGGGGCGCCGCACCCCCCCTCCTTGTCCTATTCGGACTAGAGAGGGAGGGGGCGCGGCCTGCCCTGGCCGCCCCTCCTCTTCTCCACTTTGGGCCCATGTGGCCCATTAACCCACTGGGGGTTCCGGTAACCCCCCGGTACTCTGGTATATATCCGATAACCCCCGGAACCATTCCGGTGTCCGAATATAGTCGTCCAATATATCAATATTCATGTATTGACCATTTCGAGACTCCTCGTCATGTCCGTGATCACATCCGGGACTCCGAACTATCTTCGGTACATCAAAACACATGAACTCATAATATAACGGTCATCTAACTTTAAGCGTGCGGACCCTACGGGTTCGAGAACTATGTAGACATGACCGAGACACGTCTTCGGTCAATAACCAATAACGGAACCTAGATGCTCATATTGGCTCCGACATATTCTACGAAGATCTTTATCGGTCAAACCGCATAACAACATACGTTGTTCCCTTTGTCATCGGTATGTTACTTGCCCGAGATTCGATCGTCGGTATCTCAATACCTAGTTCAATCTCGTTACCGTATCTTTACTCGTTATGTAATGCATCATTCCGTAACTAACTCATTAGCTACATTTCTTGCAAGGCTTATAGTGATGTGCATTACCGAGAGGGCCCAGAGATACCTCTCCGACAATCGGAGTGACAAAACCTAATCTCGAAATACGCCAACTCAACATGTACATTTGGAGACACCTGTAGAGCTCCTTTATAATCACCCAGTTACGTTGTGACGTTTGGTAGCACACAAAGTGTTCCTCCGATAAACGGGAGTTGCATAATCTCATAGTTGTAGGAACATGTATAAGTCATGAAGAAAGCAATAGCAACATACTAAACGATCAAGTGCTAAGCTAACGGAATGGGTCAAGTCAATCACATCATTCTCCTAATGATGTGATCCCATTAATCAAATAACAACTCATGTTTATGGTCAAGAAACATAACCATCTATGATCAACGAGCTAGTCAAGTAGAGGCATACTAGTGACACTATGTGTTGTAGGGTGGAACCCTAGGTGAAGATCTTTCACGAATTGGAGGGGGATCCCTAAGAACAAGATGAATACAAGAGGGAAAACAAGAGGAACACTCAAGAACAAGTCCAAATCACACATCCACTAGACTAACAAACACACAAGATCCACAAGGTACATGAACAATCAAAGGGAAATAAGATACACGGTAGAGTTCATCCCAAATCCTATGAAGAAGATGAGGGCTTGATGATCCTATGATGGGGATCCTTCCCCAAGGAGGAGGTCTTGATGTTTGGTCACTCCAAGAGGAGGTCTTGATCTCCTAGTGGAGTGGATCCATGGAGCAAAGCTCATAAATGTCTATCAAATACTTTGCTATCCTTCTAAGGAGCTAGGAGGGAGGTACTTATAGTCTAGAGACGGACTAGGAGGGGGAGAGGGATTACATGGACAAAACCCAACAAGGCACGCAGGACCACGGACGGGTCCGGGCACCCGGGGTAGACGCAGGGGCCTGGGCGGTCGAGGCCGGGCACCCGGGGTTGGTGGCCCGGGCACTCGGGCGGGGCTGGGCCGTGCCAGCAGCTGGGCCGGGCACCCGGGGTGTGGCGGCCCGGGCACCCGGTGGGGCATCTCCAGCGCCAGGTGGGGGAAGCCGAGCACCCGGGGGTAGTGGGCCGGGCACCCGAAGGCAAGCTGGGCCGACCCAGGCAGGAGGCCGGGCACCCGGGGCACTGGGGCCGGGCACCCGGGGTGCTGCCTAGGCCGCGGTTGGGCGATTGGCCGGGCACCCGGTGCTTGGCAGCCGGGCACCCGGGGCTGGCTGGGGCTGCGGCCAAGTGGTGGCCGGGCACCCAGGGTCGAGGCGGCCGGGCACCCGGGTGGTCTAGGGGCTTTGCCCATTCCTCATCCTTGCTCTTCTTGTCTCCCTCTTCTCGTCTGTAGGTGCTCGGGTCTTCACGCTAGCCTCTCCATGATCAACACCTTGACACCTAATCATGCATAGTACTTCCATTTGAGGTAGGACCCAATTCTCGTGTGAATTAGAATGGAGTTTGAAGAGGAAGGAGTCAACCTCGGTTTCGATGGTGCGTGCGTGTGCTCTAGTCTGTGTGTCCTCTCCGTCCTTGCGGTGGTGGTGTGACGTGCATGGTGATGGTCGAGGGATGCTCCGCATCATCTCCCCCCCCCTTGGGAGAGATCCGTCCACGGATCGTGATCTTCATCACCATGGGAAAGAGATGGCGTCGCCGTGTAGGAGTGGACAACCACCGAACGCTTGTCATGTGGAAGCTCAAAATGGTCACTCTCCAATGTCGCACCGTCTTGTGATTCCTTCAAAAGGAACGAGTAGAACAAACACTTGGAAAAAAATGCGGTTAGCATTAGAGCATGACCAAGCATTCAAGAGGCGAGTAACCAAACAAGTGTCGTCATCAAGTATAGCATATGGTGTGACAAGGGATTGTGGCATGGCATGTAAGCATATAAATTGAGCACATGGAGAAGCATCATGGAAACAATCATGCAAGGGTGAGGTAAAGGTGCTAATTTGTGGGACAAGTGAACAAGCATCTACCTCAATGTCATAGCAAGCATGCATAAGACTCTCAATGAACGGTCTATGGTAGGCATAAGAGTCATTCACAACACCCAAGAAGATGATATGACTAAACACATGCAAGTGCAAGACAATCCAAGCATAATGTGCATAGGGTGTAGTGAAAAATGAGTGGCACTCAACAGAATAGAAAGAGAAATTGTTCATCATGTGTGAGGCAATCAAGGCAAGCATGAAGCAATCAATGGGACATGGCATATGTGAAGGAATGACATTGTTGCAACCAAACATGTGATAGGAGCAAGTAATCCAAGAAGTGGATGCAACATGAGAAAGCATAAAAATCAAGTCGTGCAAACTAGTGGAGCAAAGATGCAACACACTAGAGGAAATCATGGCAATCATGTCATGTGAGAAAAGAGTAGGCATAGGCAATGCACATGGCATATCACAAGCACGATTGCAAAGCAAGATATTATCATAGGAATGGAGCACATAACAAACATGGCAATAACAAGCAATATCTCCACCAAGCTTGCAAATACACATACAAGTAGTAGAATCAATCATCACGTGTAATGCAAAGCATGGGTTACAAATGCATGGCAAAGGCATATGAATGAGCATATCATGCAAAGTGAACATGGCAATATGGGCATAAAGTGAGAAGTGGTAAATAACCCATAACCAAGTGAGAGCCATGTAGAAGAAATGCGCGAAGTCCTTGCGCGAAGAGAGCGGTGGGAAAGACACTCCATGGAATCCCAAGTCATCGTTGCTCTAGAGATCTCGTTTTGTCAACTCATGGGATTGCAAGGTTGACAAGTATTCATGGGTACCTACACAAAAGGAACACAAACCAAAGAAATTGTGCGCGGTAAATGTACACATCATCCATCATGATGTGTATGTGCACATGTGAGTTAGCACAAGAATAGCATCACTCAAAGAAATTGGATGCATGGTATAAGAACATGTCATCCATCATGAAAGAATAGTTGTTATGTATGACACGATGGGGGCACAAATGGAGAATGCAAGTATATGGCACATCACTAGCATGTTTATTCATGGGGAGCATATGGTGCACACAAGTATTTGGATCATGCAAAGGATAGGATTGATCAAAATCTCCTAAAATGGATGAGGAAACTATGGGGGTCTCCTCATGAGCAATAGCGGAAACATCATATGGAGAAAATGGAGAACATCCAAAACAATGCATATCCGAAGTTAGGTGGTCATGGCATGGCATATGAGATAAATGATGCAAAGGAAGCATATCAATATCATCACAAGAAAAACAAATGCCAATAACCAAGGGCTTGTCATCTATGCCATATGTGCAAATTGGGTTAATTTTAATGGTATATGCATAGTCACTATGATGAGATTGCAAATATGACATATTGTTGATCTCATGCATAGCATATGACAAGTCAAGCGGATTGTCAAACATGATGTGACCAAGAGAATTAGCACAAGAAATCCTATGTAACATGGCATCACAACTAATAGACTCCTCATCGCAATCATTAAACTCATCATAAATGGGTAAATCATCGCATGGGGAAGTCACACTAGCATGAAGCATGGTAATAGGTGGATCAACATCATGCAAGCAATCAATACCAAGGATGTCCACTAGTGGGACTAGAGCATCACCTTCACCTATGTTACCTTGTTCATTCCACTCAAGCGGTGTTGGTGAGGTAGCAAAGACCAAATGGTGGTCATCATCTTCATCTTGATAGAACCATGTGGGGGGTGCATCATATTCCACCATGGCCATCGTCTTGTCCATAGGAAGGACGAAGTCGTCGAGGATCGGCGCATCATCATATATGGTACCTAGCACCAAATGAGAAGACACCATAGAGGTAGAGGTTAAGTTGTTAGAAATCGAAATGACCTCACTCTCTCTATGTGGTGGTGGCTCACTCACTCCGTCAAGGTAGGTGCACTCAATGTCACATATGGTGGAGTCACTCGTCTCACTCAAGTGGTGGGAGTTGTGGCTCTCCTCACATGGGAATTGTGGCAACTCATCGTATATGGGGCTAGTGGTGAAGTCACTCTCACTCTCCATATGGTGGCACAAGTCACTCAAGTCATCATACGTCGCCATGGTCGAAGGGAAAATCCCATGCTCAACCGTCTCGTAGTCGTCGCCGTGGATGAAGGCCGAAGATGGCACCTCATCGCTCTCCTCCATGACCGAAGGGAAAATCCCATGCTCGATCATCTCGTCATCGTCGCCATGGATGGCCTTGAGAACACTTGGCGAAGATGCCGAAGTGGTGGTAGTAGTCGTAGCTCCGTCTTATTGATGCTTGTCTCGCGGTCTTCTCTTGTGCTCATGAAGTTTGGCCATAGCTTGATGTAGAGCTTTTTGGGACTTGTAGGTGTACGCATCGCGAGCATCTTCATCTTGATGGTGTTGTAGTGCTTGAGCTCGATGACGTTTCGAAGATTGGCCACTTGAGCGTCGCCGCCTTAAAGATGACAAAGGGGAAGAAGACTTGTAGTTGGCCAGCATGTCTCGTACTTGATCCCTTTGTTCGGCCAACTTGGTGTCGAGGTAGTCCCTTATACTTGCTTCATTTTGGCGAATGTCGATGGCGAGTCACTCAATGCCTTGCATTGCTCGTTGTAGTCCGAAGATGGACGTTTTGGAGATGTAGTTGTTCGCGTTGTCGTTGTCGTGGAAGACCGGAGATGAAATGCCTTGCCTATCCATCACAAGACTCGAGTAGAGGTGAGTAGGCATGAGATAAACAATACCAAGTTACCTTTTCCCAAAGTTGAGGATGTATCCCGTTTCACTCAATGTGAGATGAAAGAATAGTGGAATTGGTACCGGTCTTGTTCACTCACACCTAGCAAGTAAAGCTTATAGTGGAGCTCGGTGAGGATAGTGGCACAAAAATTTGATGCAAAATGTTAGCAAGAGTCAATAATGTTGGAAAAGATTCACAAATTCGCAAGTGAAACAAGTAGACCAATAGCAATATGTGGCACACGGAAACACACACATGGATAGATAAATGGGATCGTGCAACCAAGGAATGAGCACAAAATGTGGAATCCACGGAAAATGCTCGTGTTGCACAACTCAAGAGAGATGCTAGCATGATTGCTAAATAGGCGGATACTACACTTGTGCACAACCTATAAGATGCAAGATGTATGAGCTTTCTATCCGAAGTATGCTATGTGTATGATGTTCCCGGTGTTTCGCACACGATGATCCAAGATGATCAATATGGTAGTATGGTATGCAATGTGGCGATGCTATGGCTCTTGCTTACAAGCTCTTTGCTCTCTTTTTGCTTAAAAGCTTATTATTATTATTATTATTATTATTATTATTATTATTATTATTATTATTATTATTATTATTATTATTTTGATATGGCCACTTATGCGAAATGCACAAACCAAGATAGCAATTGTGTATATGCGGGAACAATCTTGTGACACAAGGGATGATATGATGATACCAAGATGATACCAATATAATATGGTATGTATGCAATGGAAGGTATGGATCACTAATGTGCACTAGTAACGTTGCTGAAAATACTCAAATGGCTAGTCTCGATAGGCAAGTGACGCAAAATGGGCTAAGGGGTTAACAATGTAATGGCAAGAATGTACAAAGATAGGATACCACAATACCAAGATGATATAGAGGGTACCGTTCTTGCTTACGGTTAGGGTGTCAAATTGGTGAAGTGGTCGATGTCGATGACAACCTCGCGGCGATGATGAGTGGCGGTGTTCTTGATGTAGATACCAAGATGATGTAGAGCCGTCCCTAAGTAGCCGAAACACCTTAAGAAACGGTAAAAAAACACGAACTCAAAATCTCAAGGAAAATGTCAAATGGTGGTAGCGGAATGCGTTGGTGATTCCGGAGTTAGCAATGCGGAAATGGTGGTGGTGGTTGATGACGAAGCAACCGTCCCTAAGTAGCCGAAACACCTTAGGAGACTCAAGTCACCACTCAAGCAACCACAAATGCTATATGGATTGGGTTAGGTTGCGGAAAGCTATGGTGGTTTTGTGGATGATATGGTGGATGGCCTAGGCAAAGATGCCAAAATGCCAATTTTTTGATGGAGTCAAATGGTGTGTAAACCTATCTATATGGATGGGGGATGTCAATAGCTACTCAACGAGCTAAAGAACGTCAAAAACGGACTCTGGGAGCAAAAGTTATGGCCGAAACGGTGAAGTGCACGCGGCTGATTCTGGGGGGTGCGGGTGCCCGGGGTTCGGGGGTGCGGGTGCCCGGGGTGGGCAGGGGCAAACAGCCCGGGGGTGCGGGCACCCGGGGTGGTTAGCAGGGATGCGTGGGGGGTCCGGGTGCCCGGGGTTTGAGGTCCAGGTGCCCGGGGTTGACGGACTTGGGCGGAAATTCATGGGAAGATGCAAGAAATTGGTGGATTTTGTGGAGGGAAAGGTGGAGATAGATGGGGGAATGCTAGATCCACTTGAAACCAAGAAAATCCATGGATCAAATCCAACAAAATCTCATCAAACCAACAAATCAAAAAAAATTGGGGCTATTTTTGGTGAGGAATTTTCGAATTTGGGGAAGAACACAACAAAATTAGGCTAGAGAACAAGAAGGGGGGCTCCAATTTCATGAGAAACCATGTCTCATGATACCAAGATATTGTAGGGTGGAACCCTAGGTGAAGATCTTTCATGAATTGGAGGGGGAATCCCCAAGAACAAGATGAATACAAGAGGGAAAACAAGAGGAACACTCAAGAACAAGTCCAAATCACACATCCACTAGACTAACAAACACACAAGATCCACAAGGTACATGAACAATCAAAGGGAAATGAGATACACGGTAGAGTTCATCCCAAATCCTATGAAGGAGATGAGGGCTTGATGATCCTATGATGGGGATCCTTCCCCAAGGAGGAGGTCTTGATGTTTGGTCACTCCAAGAGGAGGTCTTGATCTCCTAGTGGAGTGGATCCATGGGGCAAAGCTCACAAATGTCTATCAAATACTTTGCTATCCTTCTAATGAGCTAGGAGGGAGGTACTTATAGTTTAGAGACGGACTAGGAGGGGGAGAGGTATTACATGGGCAAAACCCAACAAGGCACGCAGGCCCACGGACGGGTCCGGGCACCCGGGGGCCCTAGGCCCGGGCACCCGGGGTAGACGCAGGGGCCTGGGCGGTCGAGGCCGCACACTCGGGGTTGGTGGCACGGGCACCCGGGCGGGGCTGGGCCGCGCGAGCAGCTAGGCCGGGCACCCGGGGTGTGGCGGCCCGGGCACCCGGTGGGGCATCTCCAGCGCCAGGTGGGGGAGGTCGGGCACCCGGGGGTAGTGGTCCGGGCACCCGGAGGCAAGCTGGGCTGACCCAGGCAGGAGGCCGGGCACCCGGGGCGCTCGGGCCGGGCACCCGGGGTGCTGCCCAGGCCGCGGCTGGGCGATTGGCCGGGCACCCGGGGTCGGCTGGGGCTGCGACCAAGTGGTGGCCGGGCACCCGGGGTTGAGGCGGCCGGGCACCCGGGTGGTCCAGGGGCTTGGCCCATTCCTCATCCTTGCTCTTCTTGTCCCCCTTCTCGTCCATGGGTGCTCGGGTCTTCGCGCTAGCCTCTCCATGATCAACACCTTGACACCTAATCATGCATAGTACTTCCATTTGAGGTAGGACCCAATTCTCGTGTGAATTAGAATGGAGTTTGAAGAGTAATGAGTCAACCTCGGTTTCGGTGGTGCGTGTGTGTGCTCTAGTCCACGGTCCTCTCCGTCCTTGCGGTGGTGGTGTGACGTGCATGGTGATGGTCGAGGGATGCTCCGCATCACTATGTTTGTCTATGTATTCACACATGTATTATGTTTCCGGTTAATACAATTCTAGCATGAATAATAAACATTTATCATGATATAAGGAAATAAATAATAACTTTATTATTGCCTCTAGGGCATATTTCCTTCAGTCTCCCACTTGCACTAGAGTCAATAATCTAGATTACACAGTAATGATTCTAACACCCATGGAGCCTTGGTGTTGATCATGTTTTGCTTGTGGAAGAGGCTTAGTCAACGGGTCTGCAACATTCAGATCCGTATGTATCTTGCAAATCTCTATGTCTCCCACCTGGACTTGGTCCCAGATGGAATTGAAGCGTCTCTTGATGTGCTTGGTCCTCTTGTGAAATCTGGATTCCTTTGCCAAGGCAATTGCACCAGTATTGTCACAGAAGATCTTCATTGGTCCCGATGCACTAGGTATGACACCTAGATCGGATATGAACTCCTTCATCTAGACTCCTTCATTTGCTGCTTCTGAAGCAGCTATGTACTCCGCTTCGCTTGTAGATCCCGCCACGACGTTTTGTTTAGAACTGCACCAACTGACAGCTCCACCGTTTAATATAAACACGTATCCGGTTTGCGATTTAGAATCGTCCGGATCAGTGTCAAAGCTTGCATCGACATAACCATTTATGACTAGCTCTTTGTCACCTCCATAAACGATAAACATATCCTTAGTCCTTTTCAGGTATTTTAGGATATTCTTGACCGCTGTCCAGTGATCCACTCCCGGATTACTTTGGTACCTCCCTACTAAACTTATTGCTAAGCATACATCAGGTCTGGTACACAGCATTGCATACATGATAGAGCCTATGACTGAAGCATAGGGAATATCTTTCATTTTCTCTCTATCTTCTGCTGTGGTCGGGCATTGAGTCTGACTCAACTTCAAACCTTGTAATATAGGCAAGAACCCTTTCTTTGCTTGATCCATTTTGAAATTTTTCAAAACTTTATCAAGGTATGTGCTTTGTGAAATCCAATTAAGCGTCTTGATCTATCTCTATAGATCTTGATGCCTAATATGTAAGCAGCTTCACCGAGGTCTTTCATCAAAAAACATTTATTCAAGGATCCTTTTATGCTATCCAAAAATTCTATATCATTTCCAATTAACAATATGTCGTCTACATATAATATCAGAAATGCTACAGAGCTCCCACTCACTTTCTTGTAAATACAGGCTTCTCCAAAAGTCTGTATAGAACCATATGCTTGGATCACACTATCAAAGTATTTATTCCAACTCCGAGAGGCTTGCACTAGTCCATAAATGGATCGCCAGAGCTTGCACACTTTGTTAGCACATTTTGGATCGACCAAACCTTCTGGTTGCATCATACACAACTCTTCTTCCAGAAATCCATTCAGGAATGCAGTTTTGACATCCATTTGCCATATTTCATAATCGTAAAATGCGGCAATTGCTAACATGATTCAGACAGACTTAAGCATCGCTACAGGTGAGAAAGTCTCATCGTAGTCAACTCCTTGAACTTGTTGAAAACCTTTCGCAACAAGTCGAGCTTTGTAGACAGTTACATTACCATCAGCGTCAGTCTTCTTCTTGAAGATCTATTTATTCTTGATGGCTTGCCGATCATCGGGCAAGTGAACCAAAGTCCATACTTTGTTCTCATACATGGATCCCATCTCAGATTTCATGGCCTCAAGCCATTTTGCGGAATCTGGGCTCATCATCGCTTCCTCATAGTTTGTAGGTTCGCCATGGTCAAGTAACATGACCTCCAGAATAGGATTACCGTACCACTCTGGTGCGGATCTTACTCTGGTTGACCTACGAGGTTTGGTAGTAACTTGATCTGAAGTTTCATGATCAATATCATTAGCTTCCTCATTGATTGGTGTAGTTGTCACAGGAACCGGTTTCTGTGATGAACTACTTTCCAATAAGGGAGCAGGTACAGTTACCTCATCAAGTTCTACTTTCCTCCCACTCACTTCTTTTGAGAGAAATTCCTTCTCTAGAAAGGATCCGAATTTAGCAACAAAAGTCTTGCCTTCAGATCTGTGATAGAAGGTGTACCCAATAGTCTCCTTTGGGTATCCTATGAAGACACATTTCTCCGATTTGGGTTCGAGCTTATCTGGTTGAAGTTTCTTCACATAAGCATCGCAGCCCCAAACTTTAAGAAACAACAACTTTGGTTTCTTGCCAAACCACAGTTCATCAGGCGTCGTCTCAATAGATTTTGATGGTGCCCTATTTAACGTGAATGCGTCCGTCTCTAAAGCATAACCCCAAAATGATAGCGGTAAATCAGTAAGAGACATCATAGATCGCACCATATCTAGTAAAGCATGATTACGATGTTCGGACACATCATTACGTTGTGGTGTTCCGGGTGGCGTGAGTTGCGAAACTATTCGGCATTGTTTCAAATGCAAACCAAACTCGTAACTCAAATATTCTCCTCCATGGTCGGATCATAGAAACTTTATTTTCTTGTTACGATGATTTTCCACTTCACTCTGAAATTCTTTGAACTTTTCAAATGTTTCCGACTTGTGTTTCATCAAGTATATATACCCATATCTGCTTAAATCATCTGTGAAGGTGAGAAAATAACAATACCCGCCGCGAGCCTCAATGTTAATCGGACCACATACATCAGTATGTATGATTTCCAGCAAATATGTTGCTCGCTCCATAGTTCCGGAGAATGGCGTTTTAGTCATCTTGCCCATGAGGCACGATTCGCAAGTACCAAGTGATTCATAATCAAGTGATTCCAGAAGTCCATCAGTATGGAGTTTCTTCATGCGTTTTACACCAATATGACCCAAACGGCAGTGCCACAAATAAGTTGCACTATCATTATCAACTCTGCATGTTTTGGCTTCAACATTATGAATATGTGTATCACTACTATCTAGATTTAATAAAAATAGACCGCTCTTCAAGGGTGCATGACCATAAAAGATATTACTCATATAAATAGAACAACCATTATTCTCTGATTTAAATGAATAACCGTATCGCATCAAACAAGATCCAGATATAATGTTCATGCTCAACGCTGGCACCAAATAACAATTATTTAGGTCTAAAACTAATCCTGAAGGTAGATGTAGAGGTAGCGTGCCGATCGCGATCACATCGACTTTGGAACCATTTCCCATGCGCATCGTCACCTCGTCCTTAGCCAATCTTCGCTTAATCCGTATCCATGTTTCGAATTGCAAATATTAGCAACAGAACCAGTATCAAATACCCAGGTGCTACTGTGAGCATTAGTAAGGTACACATATATAACATGTATATCACATATACCTTTGTTCACCTTGCCATCCTTCTTATCCACCAAATACTTGGGGCAGTTCCGCTTCCAGTGACCAGTCTGCTTGCAGTAGAAGCACTCAGTCTCAGGCTTAGGTCCAGATTTGGGTTTCTTCTCTTGAGCAGCAACTTGTTTGCCATTCTTCTTGAAGTTCCCCTTCTTCTTCCCTTTACCCTTTTTCTTGAAACTGGTGGTCTTATTGACCATCAACACTTGATGCTCCTTCTTGATTTCTACCTTCGCTCCTTTTAGCATTGCGAAGAGCTCAGGAATAGTCTTGTCCATCCCTTGCATATTATAGTTCATCACGAAGCTCTTGTAGCTTGGTGGTAGTGATTGAAGAATTCTGTCAATGACACTACCATCAGGAAGATTAACTCCCAGTTGAATCAAGTGATTATTATACCCAGACATTTTGAGTATGTGTTCACTGATAGAACTATTCTCCTCCATCTTGCAGCTATAGAACTTATTGGAGACTTCATATCTCTCAATCCGGCCATTTTCTTGAAATATTAACTTCAACTCCTGGAACATCTCATATGCTCCATGACGTTCAAAACATCGTTGAAGTCCCGGTTCTAAGTCGTAAAGCATGGCACACTGAACTATCGAGTAGTCATCAGCTTTGCTCTGCCAGACGTTCTTAACGTCATCAGTTGCATCTGTAGCAGGCCTGGCACCCAGTGGTGCTTCCAGGACGTAATTCTTCTGTGCAACAATGAGGATAATCCTCAAGTTACGGACCTAGTCCGTGTAATTGCTACCATCATCTTTCAACTTAGCTTTCTGAAGGAACGCATTAATATTCAACGGAACAACAACACGAGCCATCTATCTACAACAAACATAGACAAGAAAAATACTATCAGGTACTAAGTTCACGATAAATTTATGTTCAATTAATCATATTACTGAAGAACTCCCACTTAGATAGACATCCCTCTAATCATCTAAGTGATCACGTGATCCAAATCAACTAAACCATGTCCGATCATCACGTGAGATGGAGTAGTTTTCAATGGTGAACATCACTATGTTGATCATATCTACTATATGATTCACGCTCGACCTTCCGGTCTCAGTGTTCCGAGGCCATATCTGTATATGCTAGGCTCGTCAAGTTTAACCTGAGTATTCCACGTGTGCAACTGTTTTGCACCCGTTGTATTTGAACGTAGAGCCTATCACACCCGATCATCACGTGGTGTCTCAGCACGAAGAACTTTCGCAACGGTGCATACTCAGGGAGAACACTTATACCTTGAAATTTAGTGAGAGATCATCTTATAATGCTACCGTCAATCAAGGCAAAATAAGATGCATAAAGGATAAACATCACATGCAATCAATATAAGTGATATGATATGGTCACCATCATCTTGTGCTTGTGATCTCCATCTTCGAAGCACCGTCATGATCACCATCATCACCGGCGCGACACCTTGATCTCCATCGTAGCATTGTTGTCGTTTCGTCACCTATTGCTTCTACGACTATCGCTACCGCTTAGTGATAAAGTAAAGCAATTACAGGGCGTTTGCATTGCATACAATAAAGCGGCAACCATATGGGTCCTGCCAGTTGCCGATAACTCGGTTACGAAACATGATCATCTCATACAATAAAATATCGCATCACGTCTTGACCATATCACATCACAACATGCCCTGCAAAAACAAGTTAGACGTCCTCTACTTTGTTGTTGCAAGTTTTACGTGGCTGCTACGGGCTGAGCAAGAACCGTTCTTACCTACGCATCAAAACCACAACGATAGTTCGTCAAGTTAGTGTTGTTTTAACCTTCTAAAGGACCGGGCGTAGCCACACTCGGTTCAAATAAAGTTGGAGAAACTGACACCCGCCAGCCACCTGTGTGCAAAGCACGTCGGTAGAACCAGTCTCGTGTAAGCGTATGCGTAATGTCGGTCCAGGCCGCTTTATCCAACAATACCGCCAAACCAAAGTATGACATGCTGGTAAGCAATATGACTTGTATCGCCCACAACTCACTTGTGTTCTACTCGTGCATATAACATCAACGCATAAAACCTAGGCTCAGATGCCACTGTTGGGGAACGTAGTAACTTCAAAAAAATTCCTACACACACGCAAGATCATGGTGATGCATAGCAACGAGAGGGGAGAGTGTTGTCCACGTACCCTCGTAGATCGAAAGCGGAAGCGTTAGCAAAACGCGGTTGATGTAGTCGTACGTCTTCACGGCCCGACCAATCAAGCACCAAAAGCACGACACCACCGAGTTCTTGCACACGTTCAGCTCGATGACGTCCCTCGAACACTGCTACGTCTCGAGCTTGCGTTGGTTTTCCATGAAGAGGAGAGGATGATGCAACACAGTCGCATAAGTATTTCCCTCAGTTTTGAGAACCAAGGTATCAATCTAGTAGGAGGTCACGCGCAAGTCCCTCGTACCTGCACAAAACGATAGCTACTTGCAACCAACGCGATTAGGGGTTGTCAATCCCTTCATGGTCACTTACGAGAGTGAGATCTGATAGAGATAATATTTTTGGTATTTTTGGTATAAAGATGCAAAGTAAAAAGTAAAAGCAAAGCAAGTAAATAAAGTGATGGAGATTGATATGATGAGAATAGACCCGGGGGCCATAGGTTTCACTAGTGGCTTCTCTCAAGAGCATAAATATTCTACGGTGGGTGAACAAATTACTGTTGAGCAATTGATAGAATTGAGCATAGTTATGAGGTTATCTAGGTATGATCATGTATATAGGCATCACGCCCATGACAAGTAGATCGAAACGATTCTGCATCTACTACTATTACTCCACTCATCGACCGCTATCCAGCATGCATCTAGAGTATTAAGTTAAAAACAGAGTAACGCCTTAAGCAAGATGACATGATTTAGAGGAATAAATTCATGCAATATGATAAATACCCCATCTTGTTATCCTCGATGGCAACAATACAATACGTGCCTTGCAACTCCTTCTGTCACTGAGTAAGGACACCGCAATATTGAACCCAAAGCCATGCACTTCTCCCATTGCAAGAACTACCAATCTAGTTGGCCAAACCAAACGGATAATTCGAAGAGACTTGCAAAGATAACTCAATCATACATAAAAGAATTCAGAAAATATTCAAATATTATTCATAGATAAGCTGGATCACAAACCCACAATTCATCGGTCTCAACAAACACACCGCAAAAAGAAGATTACATCGAATAGATCTTCACGAGAGAGGGGGAGAACATTGTATTGAGATCCAAAAAGAGAGAAGAAGCCATCTACTACTAGCTATGGACCCGAAGGTCTGAAGTAAACTACTCACACTTCATCGGAGGGGCTATGGTGATGATGTAGAAGCCCTCCATGGTGGAAGCCCCCTCCGGCGGAGCTCCGGAACAGGCCCCAAGATGGGATCTCGTGGATACAGAAGGTTGCGGCGGTGGAATTAGGTTTTTTGGCTCCGTCTCTAGTCTATTGGGGGTACATAGGTATATATAGGAGGAAGGAGTATGTCGGTGGAGCGTCAGGGGGCCCACGAGGTAGGGGGCGCGCCCAGGGGGGCGCCCTCCACCCTCGTGACCGCCTCTGGTGCTTCTTGGAGTAGGGTCCAAGTCTCCTGGATCACGTTCGGTGAGAAGATCACGTTCCCGAAGGTTTCATTCCGTTTGGACTCCGTTTGATATTTTGTTTCTTCGAAATACTGAAATAGGCAAAAAACAGCAATTCTGGGTTGGGCCTTCGGTTAATAAGTTAGTCCCAAAAATAATATAGAAGTGGAAAATAAAGCCCATTATAGTCCAAAACAATAGACAAAGTAGCATGGAGCAATCAAAAATTATAGATATGTTGGAGACGTATCAGGCATCCCCAAGCTTAATTCCTACTCGTCCTCGAGTAGTTAAATGATAAAAAGAGAATTTTTGATGCGGAGTGGTACTTTGGCATAATTTCAATGTAAATCTTCTTAATCATGGTATGAATATTTAGATCCAAAAAATTCAAGACAAAAGTTCATATTGACATAAAAATAATAATACTTCCAGCATACTAACAAAGCAATTATGTCTTCTCAAAATAACATGGCCAAAGAAAGTTATCCCTACAAAATCTTATAGTCTGGCTATGCTCCATCTTCCCCACACAAAGTATTTAAATCATGCACAACCCCGATGACAAGCCAAGCAATTGTTTCATACTTTAACATTTTCAAAACTTTTTCAATCTTCACGCAATACGTGAGCGTGAGCCATGGATATAGCACTATATGTGGAATAGAACGGTGGCTGTGGAGAAAAAAAAGAGGGAAGATAGTCTCACATCAACTAGGCGTATCAATGGGCTATGGAGATGCCCATCAATAGATATCAATGTGAGTGAGTAGGGATTGCCATGCAATGGATGCACTAGAGCTATAAGTATATGAAAGCTCAACAAAAGAAACTAAGTGGGTGTGCATCCAACTCGCTTGCTCACGAAGACCTAGGGCATTTTGAGGAAGCCCATCATTGGAATATACAAGCCAAGTTCTATAATGAAAAATTCCCACTAGTATATGAAAGTGACGAAATGAGAGACTTTCTATCATGAAGATCATGGTGCTACTTTGAAGCACGAGTGTGGTAAAAGGATAGTAGCATTGTCCCTTCTCTCTTTTTCTCTCATTTTTTTATTTGGGCCTTTTCTTTTTTTTATGGCCTCTTTTTTTTTAGTCCAGAGTCTCATCCCGACTTGTGGGGGAATCATAGACTCCATCATCCTTTCCTCACTTGGGACAATGCTCTAATAATTATGATCATCACACTTTTATTTTTCTTACAACTCAACAATTACAACTCGATACTTAGAACAAAATATGACTCTATATGAATGCCTCCGGCGGTGTACCAGGATATGCAATGAAACATGAGTGACATGTATGAAAGAATTATGAAAGGTGGCTTTTGCCACAAGTACGATGTCAACTACATGATCATGCTAGCAATATGACAATGATGGAGCGTGTCATAATAAACGGAACGGTGGAAAGTTGCATGGCAATATATCTCGGAATGACTATGGAAATGCCATGATAGGTAGGTATGGTGGCTGTTTTGAGGAAGGTTTATGGTGGGTGTATGATACCGGCGAAAGGTGCACGGTATTAGAGAGGCTAGCAATGGTGGAAGGATGGGAAAAAGTGTGTATAATCCATGGACTCAACATTAGTCATAAAGAACTCATATACTTATTGCAAAAATCTAGAAGTTATCAAAGCAAAGTATTACGCGCATGCTCCTATGGGGATAGATTGTTAGGAAAAGACCATCGCTCGTCCCCGACCGCCACTCATAAGGAAGACAACCAATAAATAAATCATGCTCCGAGTTCATCACATAACGGTTCACCATACGTGCATGCTACGGGAATCACAAACTTCAACACAAGTATTCTTTAAATTCACAACTACTCAACTAGCATGACTCTAATATTATCACCTTCATATCTCAAAACAATTATCAAGCATCAAACTTATCTTAGTATTCAACGCACTCAAAAGAAAGTTTCACATATCTTGAATACCAAGTATATTGACATTAAGCAAATTACCATGCTATTAACAACTCTCAAAATAATCTAAGTGAAGCATGAGAGATCAAGTTTCTTTAAAACAAATCCACCACCGTGCTCTAAAAGATCTAACTGAAGCACTAGAGCAAAAATTATCACGCTCAAAAGATATAAGTGAAGCACTATGAGCAAACTATCAAGCTCAAAAGATATAAGTGAAGCACATAGAGTATTCTAACAAATTTCAATTCATGTATGGCTCTCTCAAAAGGTGTGTACAGAAAGGATGATTGTGGTAAACTAACAAGTAAAGACGCAAATAATACAAGACGCTCCAAGCAAAACACATATCATGTTGGTGAATAAAAATATAGCTCCAAGTAAATTACCGATGGAAGTGGACGAAAGAGGGGATGCCTTCCGGGGCATCCCCAAGCTTTGAATTTTTGGTGTCCTTGGATTATCTTTGGGGTGCCATGGGCATCCCAAATCTTAGGCTCTTTCCACTCCTTGTTCCATAATCCATCAAAAGAATTCACCCAAAACTTGAAAACTTCACAACACAAAACTCAATAGAAATCTCGTGAGCTCCGTTAGAGAAAGAAAACAAAAGACTACTTCAAGGTACTGTAATGAACTCATTCTTTATTTATATTGGTGTTAAACCTACTGTATTCCAACTTCTCTATGGTTTATAAACTAATTTACTAACCATAGATTCATCAAAATAAGCAAACAACACACGAAAAACAGAATCTGTCAAAAACAGAACAGTCTGTAGCAATCTGTAACTAACGCAAACTTCTGGAACTCTAAAAATTCTACCAAAATAGGAAGTCCTGGAAACTTTGTGTATTGATCAGCAGCAAAAAGAATCAACACAAAATCACGTTCCTGTGATTTATAATAACTAAATTCGTGCGCGCAAAGTTTCTGTTTTTCAGCAGAATCAAATCAACTATCATCGTAGGTTATCCTATATGTTCTACTTGGCACAAACACTAATTAAAACATAAAACCACATCCAAACAGAAGGTAGTTGGATTATTTATTCCTAACCAGAAGCAAAAACAAAAACTAAAAATAAAATTGGGTTGCCTCCCAACAAGCGCTATCGTTTAACGCCCCTAGCTAGGCATAAAAGCAATGATAGATCTAGGTATTGCCATATTTGGTAGGCAATCCATAAGTGGCTCTCATGATAGATTCATATGATAATTTTATTTTATTTCTAGGGAAGTGTTACATTCCCTTCTTTAAGGGAAATTGGAATCTAATATTCCCTTCCTTCATATCAATAATTGCACCAATCGTTCTAAGGAAAGGTCTACCAAGAATAATAGGACATGAAGGATTGCAATCTATATCAAGAACGATAAAATCTACGGGCACATAATTCATATTTGCAACAATAAGCACATCATTAATTCTTCCCATAGGTTTTTTAATAGTGGAATCCGCAAGATGCAAGTTTAGAGAGCAATCATCAAAGTCACGGAAATCTAGCAAATCGCACAAAGTTTTGGGAATAGTAGAGACACTAGCACCCAAATCACACAAAGCATGAAACTCATAATTTTTAATTTTAATTTTGATAGTAGGTTCCCACTCATCATGGAGTTTTCTAGGGATAGAAACTTTCAACTCAAGCTTTTCTTCATAAGATTGCATCAATGCATCAACAATGTGTTCGGTAAAGGCCTTATTTTGACTATAAGCATGAGGAGAATTTAGCATGGATTGCAACAAGGAAATACAATCAATTAAAGAGCAATTTTCATAATTAAACTCCTTGAGATCCAAAATAGTGGGTTTAGCAACATCTCAATTTTTATTCTTTCAATCCCACTTTTATCAATTTCATCATCAAGATCTAAACTCAGAATTCTTAGAATGCCTTCTAGGTAAAGGAAGATCATATTCAATTTAATCAAGATTCATATTGCAAATCAAAGATTTAATAGGGGACACATCAATAACTTTCAGATATTCATCTTGATTTTCATAGGAATTAGAAGAACACGCTTTAATAAAGGCATCTTTGGAAGCACGCATCCTAGCGGTTCTTTCTTTGCACTCATCAATGGAAATTCTCATGGCTTTGAGAGACTCATTGATATCATGCTTAGGAGGAATACATCTAAGCTTTAAAGAATCAATCTCAAGAGAAATTCTATCAACGTTCCTAGCCAAATCATCAACTTTAAGCAATTTCTCTTCAAGCAAAGCATTGAAATTCTTTTGTGAATTCATAAACTCTTTAACACTACTCTCAATTTCGGAGGGCATCTTATTAAAATTTCCATAAGAGTTGTTGTAGGAATTTCCATAATTATTAGAAGGATTACTAGGATAAGGCCTAGGATTAAAATTCCCTCTATACGCATTGTTACGAAAACTATTCCTACCAATGAAATTCACATCCATAGATTCATTATTATTCTCAAGCAAAGTAGATAAAGGAATATTATTGGGATCAGAAGAAACACTCTTAGCAAATAAATTCCTAAGTTCATCCATCTTTTCACTCAAAACATTGATTTCTTCTATAGCATGCACCTTTTTATTAGTAGATCTTTTCAGTATGCCATTGAGAATAATTGACCATAATATTATCTAGGAGTTTAGTAGCATCTCCTAAAGTGATTTCCATAAAAGTGACTCCCGCGGCCGAATCTAAAAGATTTCTAGAAGCAAAATTCAATCCAGCATAAATTTTTTGTATAATCATCCACAAGTTCAAACCATGAGTAAGACAATTACGTAGCATTAATTTCATTCTCTCCCAAGCTTGTGCAACATGTTCATGATCAAGTTGCTTGAAATTCATAATATCGTTCCTAAGAGAGATAATCTTAGCGGGAGGAAAATACTTAGAGATAAAAGCATCTTTGCACTTGTTCCAAGAATCAATACTATTTTTAGGCAAAGATGAAAACCACGCTTTAGCACGATCTCTAAGCGAAAAAGGAAATAGCTTCAATTTAACGACATCATTATCGACATCTTTTTTCTTTTGCATATCACATAAACCAACGAAGGCCGGCGAATTGATCTTTCATAACAAGATTCAACAAAGCAGTATTGATTTCACAAGATTTAGTATTGGCAAGAGGAGCAATCGGAGTGCTAAGGAAATCATTATTATTGGTATTGGTGAAGTCACACAATTTGGTAGCATCTTGAGCCATCGCGACAAACAAGCAAACTAACACACGAGCAAACAAACGGACGAGGAAAAAGGCAACGGAAAGAGAGGAGGAGATTGGGAAAGAGAGGGCGAATAAAATGGCAAGGGTGAAGTGGGGGAGAGGAAAACGAGAGGCAAATGGAAAATAATGTAATGCGAGAGATAGGGATTGTGATGGGTACTTCGTATGTTGACTTTTGCGTAAGCCTCCCCGGCAACGGCGCTAGAAATCCTTCTTGCTACGTATCGATCTTGCGTTTGTTTTCCCCGAAGAGGAGAGGATGATGCAGCACAGTAGCATAAGTATTTCCCTCAGTTTTTGAGAACCAAGGTATCAATCCAGTAGGAGGTCACACGCAAGTCCCTCGTACCTGCACAAAATGATAGCTACTCGCAACCAACACGATTAGGGGTTGTCAATCCCTTCATGGTCACTTACGAGAGTGAGATCTGATAGAGATAATATTTTTGGTATTTTTGGTATAAAGATGCAAAGTAAAAAGTAAAAGCAAAGCAAGTAAATAAAGTGATGGAGATTGATATGATGAGAATAGACCCGGGGGCCATAGGTTTCACTAGTGGCTTCTCTCAAGAGCATAAATATTCTACGGTGGGTGAACAAATTACTGTTGAGCAATTGATAGAATTGAGCATAGTTATGAGGTTATCTAGGTATGATCATGTATATAGGAATCACGTCCGTGACAAGTAGATCGAAACGATTCTGCATCTACTACTATTACTCCACTCATCGACCGCTATCTAGCATGCATCTAGAGTATTAAGTTAAAAATAGAGTAACGCCTTAAGCAAGATGACATGATGTAGAGGAATAAATTCATGCAATATGATAAATACCCCATCTTGTTATCCTCGATGGCAACAATACAATACGTGCCTTGCAACTCCTGTCACTGAGTAAGGACACCACAAGATTGAACCCAAAGCCATGCACTTCTCCCATTGCAAGAACTACCAATCTAGTTGGCCAAACCAAACGGATAATTCAAAGAGACTTGCAAAGATAACTCAATCATACATAAAAGAATTCAGAAAATATTCAAATATTATTCATAGATAAGCTGGATCATAAACCCACAATTCATCGGTCTCAACAAACACACCGCAAAAAGAAGATTACATCGAATAGATCTTCACGAGAGAGGGGGAGAACACTGTATTGAGATCCAAAAAGAGAGAAGAAGCCATCTAGCTACTAGCTATGGACTCGAAGGTCTGAAGTAAACTACTCACACTTCATCGGAGGGGCTATGGTGATGATGTAGAAGCCCTCCGTGGTGGAAGCCCCCTCCGGCGGAGCTCAGGAACAGGCCCCAAGATGGGATCTCGTGGATATAGAAGGTTGCGGCGGTGGAATTAGGTTTTTTGGCTCCGTCTCTGGTCTATTGGGGGTACGTAGGAATATATAGGAGGAAAGAGTACATAGGTGGAGCGTCAGGGGGCCCATGAGGTAGGGGGCGCGCCCAGGGGGGGTGCCCTCCACCCTCGTGACCGCCTCTGGTGCTTCTTGGAGTAGGGTCCAAGTCTCCTGGATCACATTCGGTGAGAAGATCACGTTCTCGAAGGTTTCATTCCGTTTGGACTTCGTTTGATATTCTGTTTCTTAGAAATACAGAAATAGGCAAAAAAACAGCAATTCTGAGCTGGGCCTCCGGTTAATAGGTTAGTCCCAAAAATAATATAAAAGTGGAAAATAAAGCCTATTATAGTCCAAAACAATAGATAAAGTAGCATGGAGCAATCAAAAATTATAGATACGTTGGAGACGTATCAAACTCCGATCCAGCCGAGTGTCGAGGGAGAGTCCCGTCAGCATGACGGCATGGTGACGATGATGATGTTCTACCGATGCAGGGCTTCGCCTAAGCACCGCTACGATATTATCGAGGTGGAATATAGTGGAGGGGTGCACCGCACACGGCTAATAGATCTCAAGGATCAATTGTTGTTGTGTCTAGAGGTGCCCCCTGCCCCCGTATATAAAGGAGCAAGGGGGGAGGGGGCGGCCAGCCAGGAGGGGTGCGCCAGCAGGAGTCCTACTCCCACCGGGAGTAGGACTCCCTCCATTCCTTGTCCAACTAGGAGAGGGGGGAAGGAAGGGAGAGAGGGGAGGAAGGAAAGGGGGGCGCCGCCCCCTCCTTGTCCTATTCGGACTAGAGGGGGAGGGGGCGCGCGGCCTGCCCTGGCCGCCCCTCCTCTTCTCCACTTTGGGCCCATGCGACCCATTAACCCCCTAGGGGTTCCGGTAACCCCCGGTACTCCGGTATATATCCGATAACCCCCGGAACCATTACGGTGTCCGAATATAGTCATCCAATATATCAATCTTCATGTCTCGACCATGTCGAGACTCCTCGTCATGTCCGTGATCACATCCGGGACTCCAAACTATCTTCGGTACATCAAAACACATGAACTCATAATATAACTGTCATCTAACTTTAAGCGTGCGGACCCTACGGGTTCGAGAACTATGTAGACATGACCGAGACACGTCTTCGGTCAATAACCAATAGCAGAACCTGGATGCTCATATTGGATCCTACATATTCTATGAAGATCTTTATCGGTCAAACCGCATAACAACATACGCTGTTCCCTTTGTCATCGGTATGTTACTTGCCCGAGATTCGATCGTCGGTATCTCAATACCTAGTTCAATCTTGTTACCGGCAAGTCTCTTTACTCGTTATGTAATGCATCATTCCGTAACTAACTCATTAGCTACATTGCTTGCAAGGCTTATAGTGATGTGCATTACCGAGAGGGCCCAGAGATACCTCTCTGACAATCGGAGTGACAAAACCTAATCTCGAAATACGCTAACTCAACATGTACCTTTGGAGACACCTGTAGAGCTGCTTTATAATCACCCAGTTACGTTGTGACGTTTGGTAGCACACAAAGTGTTCCTCCGGTAAACGGGAGTTGCATAATCTCATAGTTGTAGGAACATGTATAAATCATGAAGAAAGCAATAACAACATACTAAACGATCAAGTGCTAAGCTAACGGAATGGGTCAAGTCAATCACATCATTCTCCTAATGATGTGATCCCGTTAATCAAATAACAACTCATGTTTATGGTCAGGAAACATAACCATCAACGAGCTAGTCAAGTAAAGGCATGCTAGTGACACTATGTTTGTCTATGTATTCACACATGTATTATGTTTCCGGTTAATACAATTCTAGCATGAATAATAAACATTTACCATGATATAAGGAAATAAATAATAACTTTATTATTGCCTCTAGGGCATATTTCCTTCATTATTACACTTGAAGACTGTGTATCTTTCAGTCGGTTAGGCATCGCGTTCTGAGGTTCCAAGAGTCGTTGTGGATCACCGGTGAATGAAGTCGGTGAAGGTTTGGAAGTCTATATTGAAGACTTACCAGAGTGATTGGGCGAGGACTAAGTGTCCTTAGCTCAAGGGGAATTAGGTGAAGACGCAGTCTTCTGAGTTCAATCTCAGCCTCCCTAACGAGACGTATAATTGTCACAACACCTAGAACTGGTCTACCAAATCCTTTTCTTCACCAAGAAACTGGTTCTATCACTTCACTCTTACTTACTGATTAGCTTCGTGAAGTCATTGCGTGTTTGCCCTGTTTGACTTCACTGTGTGAAGACATTCTCTTTGATTGCATAATTGGCTTCATACCGTCTTCCTATTCTGATCCACTCTACCTAGCTGCTATTTGTCTTCGTGTTTACTCAGTACTATTTCCTAGACTATGGCTTGGCTAGTGTAGTTTATCTTTCGTTGCATATTGTATATGTTGTATTTGGTTGTCTGTCTTTGAAGACATTGCCTGTCTTGAAGACTTTCATAAAAATCTCCTATTCACCCCCCTTTAGTTGATAACTAGCACTTTCAATGATAACCTGACGATGAGCGCGAAGAATTGGGTCTTCATGTTGTATGACAAGTTGGAGCATGAAGAATTCCCGCATGGTGGTGACGCTGTGGGCGATTTGGCGAGCTAGGAGAAAAGTGATCCACGAAGACATTTATCAAACTCCTTTTGCCACACATTCTTTTATAAACTTTTTCTGAATGATCTTGAGTTCATAAAGAAGAAGATGCCAACGTTAATCAAGGTTAATCAAGGTCCCTGTTATTCGGCCATCGGTGTGGCTTCCACCACCGGACCAAAATAAATGCAGATGCAGTAGTAGGAGGAACAGGCGATCATGGAGCAGTGGCGGTGGTGTGTAGTGATCAAGAGGGTTCTTTTTTGGGAGCTTCAACGATCAAACTCAGCTTTATTTCAGATCCGGCCACATTGGAAGCTCTAGCTGTTTGTGAAGGACAAGCAATTGCAGAAGACTTGTATGGCAATCAAATGCAAATTGCGACGGATTGCAAGATAGTGGTGAACGACATCAAGCAAATTTCAGTGACGGAGTATGGGGCCATAGTACATGAAATAATAGAACGCTCGCTGAGTTTTTTTGGTTTGCAACGTTGTTCACGAATTTATGAACTCGAATTTTGAGGCTCACAATCTCGCTAAGCACGTTTTAACTCTCGATTTTGGCAGGCATGTGTGGTTAGGCCAGCCTGGGTAGTTGCTGTTTTTACCTGTAAACATTTCAAACTTTTGAATAAATCTCGGCGAGAGTGTCTAAAAAAAAAATTAACGGGCGCGTGCAGCGCCAAATAAGATCCACCCGACTAAATCGGCAATTTTCCTAACCGGCGCTTGCAGCCGCGTTAGCTGGGCCGGCTCATTTATTTTTTCTTTCTCTGTTAATGCCTAAAAAAAGAGTGCGCCGTCGGGATTCTACTTCAGACCCCTTCATTCACAGAGCATCATAATAACCATCTTGGAGATCGCGCGGCATGTGCTAGGTTTCTTATTTTTCCTCTTTCACTTAGTGCGCGGCAGTACCAATATGGTTTTCTCACCCGATTTTCTAGGCTGGATTCCGGTGATTTAATTTTACCCGCTTTTCTTCTTCTTCTTCTTCTTCTTCTTTGTTTTGCCTGTTCTTTTTTCTTTTTTATTTCTGTGTTTTTTCATTTCTCCCTGTATCTTCTTATTTTTCATATTCAATGAACTTTTCAACAAATCGATAAACTATTCTCCAAAATCGACAAACTTTTTCCAAAATTGATAATTTTTTAAAAAAATTTATGAACTTTTTTTAAAAAAATTATAAACTTTCTTCAAATGCGATGAAGTATTTTTAAAATTGATTAAATGTTTCGAATTAGATAAACTTTTTTTAAATTTGATGAAATTTTGTCTTAGATTGATGAACTTCTTTCTAATTCGATGAACTTTTTTTGAATTCGATGAACTTTGTTCAAAATAGATGAACTTTTTTAAATGCAATGGAAGTTTTTTCAAAATCGATTAAGCTTTTTTATATTTTTGTGTGAACTTTTTTCAAATCAATGAACTTTTGTATTTTTAGTGAACTATTTGTAAAACGATGTTTTTTTCAAATCCGATGAACTTTTCTCAATTCAATGAACATTTTTTTAGATTTGATGAACTTTCCTCAAATTTCATGAACTTTTTTCAAAATTGACTAACTTTTTTCAATTTCAATGAACTTTGTTTTCAAATTCGATCAACTTTTTTCGTAAGTTTACAAACTTTTTTCAATTTTGTGAACTCTTTTGAAATTGGTTAACTTTTTTTAAGATTTTGATGAACATTTTTTAATTTTTTGTGAACTATTTTTTAAAATTGATGAACTTTTTTTAAAATCATTGAACTTTTCTTGAACAGGGCAAAGTTTTTTTTGCATGTTCGTGAACCTTTTTCAAAATCTGTGAAGTTTCAATTTTTTAAAGAAAATCATGTAAGAGCGGCTATAATAGGTTTTAAAGGTTTAGCGCTGCATTTAGTCACTTGCAACCACATGTCCTAGTGGTTAGCCAAACACTTGTAGGAAGTGCAGGTCGTCAGTTTGATTCTCCATGGTTGCGTAATTATTTGGATAGTTTTTGTGCTTTCTGTTACCAATTTTGTGCGGTGCCCCTTCGCGGGCTAGTCCATCAGCAATATCCATATACATACTAGGAAAATTGCCCGTGCGTTGCAACGGGGATGCATTGCTAACATGTTGCATGGTAACAAAATAAGAAAACATGAAAAGACTGTGTTTTAACCTTCTCACCACGCACGTCTGTCATACCCTGCATCCTGTACACTATCGTGACAGTACATGCAACATTTACCACGATCCTACCAGTGATGCATCAAGGCAGCAGTGATGAATCGAGGTAGACTCGCTGTCCAAAAGGTCCTCGACACACCAAGCCGAATGCCACCCATGTCCCCCGACTCATCCCATTGTTTGGCAGAGGACTCCGACCAAATTCTCATAAAAGAATGGAGAACAAATTATCATTGACAATGAAGAGCTGACATTGGGCAGCCTCGATGTCTAGAAGGTCCTCGATGCATCGAGCAAACCCAACGTCACTCACCACCTGCTACTCGTCGCATCATTGAGTAGAGGAATCCAACCAAATTCTCTGATATGGTGGTTATCATTTTTGGTGGAGTAGACTTTGACGATCCGACTACGAACGTGCGAAGACGTTGCGCCTTAGCAATCGCTAAACCAACTCCGAGAGGTTATTGACCACACTAGAGCACAATCAACCTGACTATGAAGGTCTATTCCTGCAGGCAAACGAAGAACAAGCAAGAAACTGAGATTGCAATCTGGATATTGCTGATGGGAAACGTAGCACGCAATTTCAAAAAAATTCCGACGCTCACGCAAGATCTATCTAGGAGATGCATAGCAACGAGAGGGGGAGAGTATGTCTATGTACCCTCATATACCAAAAGCGGAAACGTTTGACAACACGATTGATGTAGGTGGACTTCTTCTCGTTCCGACCGATCGAGCACCAAACGTAGGACACCTCCGAGTTCTGCATACGTTCAGCTCGATGATGTCCCTCGAACTCTTGTTCCAGCAGAGTGTCGGGGGAGTAGATGAGTTTCGTCAGCACAACGACATGGTGACGGTGATGGTGAAGTGGTCCGCGTAGGGCTTCACCTAAGCACTACGAAGATATGACCGGAGGCGTAAACTATGGAGGGGGCGCCACACATGGCTAACAATTGTTGGTGTGTGTTCTAGGCGCCCCCTCCCCATGTATATATAGGTGGGAGGGGGAGGGGAGTAGCCATGGGGCACCCCAAGTAGGAGGAATCCTACTTGGGGCCTAATCCAATTTAGCCCCCCCTTACCATATTTTCTGGAGGGGGAAGGAAGGAGAAGGGAGGAGGGAAGGAAGGGGGAGGCCGAATCCTTCCCCTTCCTTCTCTCTTCCCCTCTTTCCTTCTCCTCTAGTGCGGCCCATATGAGGGGCGCAGCAGCCCCTGCTGGCTGCTGCATTTCCCCTCTTGGCCCATTAGGCCCATACCTTTTGCTCGGGGTGCCCGGAACCCCTTCCGGTGACCCGATATGTACCCGGTACCCTCCGGAACATTTTCGGTGTCCGAATACTATCGTCCTATATATCAATCTTTACCTCTCGACCATTTCGAGACTCCTGTTCATGTCCGTGATATCATCCGGGGCTCCAAATAACATTCGGTCACCAAATCACATAACTCATATAATACAAATCGTCATCGAACGTTAAGCGTACGGACCCTACGGGTTCGAGAACTATGTAGACATGACCGAGACACCTCTCCGGTCAATAACAAAAAGCGAACCTGGATGCTCATATTGGCCCCTACATATTCTACGAAGATCTTTATCGGTCGAACCGTTATGACAACATACGTTATTCTCTTTGTCTATCAGTATGTTACTTGCCCGAGATTCGATCGTCGGTATCTTCATACCTAGTTCAATCTCGTCACCGGAAAGTCTCTTTACTCGTTCTGTAATACATCATCCGGCAACTAACTCATTACTTACTTTGCTTGCAAGGATCTTATGGTGTGCATTACCAAGAGGGCCCAGAGATACCTCTCCGATACTCGGAGTGACAAATCCTAATATCAATCTATGCCAACCCAACAAACACCTTTGGAGATACCTATAGAGCATCTTTATAATCACCCAGTTACGGTTTGACGTTTGATAGCACACAAGGTATTCCTCCGGTATCCGGGAGTTGCATAATCTCATAGTCGAAGGAATATGTATTTGACATGAAGAAAGCAATAGCAATAAAACTGAACGATCAACATGCTAAGCTAACGGATGGGTCTTGTCCATCACATCATTCTCCTAATGATATGATCCCATTCATCAAATGACAACACATGTCTACGGTTAGGAAATTTAACCATCTTTGATTAACGAGCTAGTCTAGTAGAGGCATACTAGGGACACAGTGTTTTGTCTATGTATCCACACATGTATCAAGTTTCCGTTTAATACAATTCTGGCATGAATAATAAATATTTATCATGAATAAGGAAATATAAAATAACAATTTTATTATTGCCTCTAGGGCATATTTCCTTCAGTCTCCCACTTGCACTAGAGTCAATAGTCAAGATTACATTGTAATGATTCTAACACCCATGGAGTCTTGGTGCTGATCATGTTTTTCTCGTGGAAGAGGCTTAGTCAACGGGTCAGCAACATTCAGATTCGTATGTATTTTGCAAATCTCTATGTCTCCCTCCTTGACATGATCACGGATGGAGTTGAAGCGTCTCTTGATGTGTTTGGTTCTTTTGTGAAACCTGGATTCCTTCGCCAAGGCAATTGCTCCAGTATTGTCACAAAATATTTTCATTGGACCCGATGCACTAGGTAATACACCTAGATCGAATATGAACTCCTACATACAGACTCCTTCATTCGCTGCTTCTGAAGCAGCTATGTACTACGCTTCACACGTAGATCCCGCCACGACGCTCTGCTTGGAACTGCACCAACTGATAGCTCCGCCATTCAATATAAATACGTGTCATGTTTGTGACTTAGAGTCATCCGGATCATTGTCAAAGCTAGCATCGACGTAACCATTTACGACGAGCTCTTTGTCACCTCCATAAATGAGAAACATATCCTTAGTCCTTTTTAGGTACTTCAGGATGTTCTTAACCGATGTCCAGTGATCCACTCCTGGATTACTTTGGTACCTCCCTGCTGAACTTATAGCAAGGCACACAATAGGTCTGGTACACAGCATAACATACATGATAGAACCTATGCTTGAGGCATAGGGAATGACTTTCATTTTCTCTCTATCTTCTGCAGTGGTCGGGCATTGAGTCTGACTCAACTTCACACCTTGTAACAAGGTATGTGCTTTGTGAAAGTCCTATTAAGCATCTTGATATATCTCTATAGATCTTGATGCCCAATATATAAGCAGCTTCACCGAGGTCTTTGATCGAAAAACTCTTATTCAAGTATCCTTTTATGCTATCCAGAAATTCTACATCATTTCCATTCAACTATATGTCATCCACATATAATATTAGAAATGCTACAGAGCTCCCACTCACTTTCTTGTAAATACATGCTTCTCCAAAAGTCTGTATAAAACCATATGCTTTGATCACCTCATCAAAGCTTATATTCCAACTCCGAGATGCTTGCACCAGTCCATAAATGGATCACTGGAGCTTGGACACTTTGCGTGCTATTATAATTTGGTGCATCCATGATTATCCGGCTTTGGGCACTATGTCAGGGTAAATGACAAATGGTTACAATGTATGTGTTCAATGTGACATGAATCCGCTGTCATACGCAATACTTAGCAAGATCCGTTACATTGGACACCGTCATTTCCTTGCCAAGGACAAGCCGCGTCCTATAAAATACCGAAGACATGTGTTCAATGCAAAGCATGAAAATTGTGATGCGCCAAAGAGGCTCACCGCCGATGAGTTGCTAGTGGAATTAGAGAAGGCCAGACATATTACACCAGGAAACCATCCTGGTAACGGTAGCGGTTAAAGGAAGTGTGGCAGTGCAGAAGAGAGATTATTGTTTACCCGCAGGTCCACTTTGTGGGACTTGGAGTATTGGAAAGATTTGGATCTGCGGCATAATCTTGATGTGATGCACAACAAGAAAAATATATGTGACAGCATTATCGGCACACTTCTTAATATTGAAGGCAAGATGAAAGATACCTTAAATTCTAGGATTGATTTGATGCACCTGGGTATCAGAAAGGATTTGTAGGTGGAAGACGAAGGTAAACCACGGTATATGGCACCAGTTGTGTATGTCTTGGACAAGGTAAAAAGAAAAGAATTTTGGGAGGTCCTGTCACGTGTGAGATTCCCACATGGATTTGCTTCCAACACTAAAAGGAGAGTTAGTGCAGATGGAAACAAGGTACAAGGGTTGAAAAGTCATGACTGCCACGTCCTACTTCAAAGGGTTTTACCTGTTATCCTTAGACTATTGGGCCGCCCTGACTTATACAGAGCAGTTGCAGAGTTGGGATAATTCTTCAGGGAACTCTGCGGTAGAAATATCAGGATAGATACTTTGGAGCATCTTAGAGACAAGATACCAACTATCATATGTGACCTTGAGAAGATATATCCTCCAGCCTTCTTTGATGTGATGGTGCATTTGGCTGTTCATCTACCCGATGAGGCACAACTTAGAGGTGCAGTACAGTATGCCTGGATGTACCCTATTGAAAGGCGGCTAGGCACTTTCAAGGGTATGTTAGGAATAGAGCTAGACCCGAGGGTTCCATTGCATAGGCCTACATTGCTACAGAAGCGTTGACATTCTGCTCAAAATACATTGAAACAGCTGACACTACAAAAAAAGACACATTCGTGACATTTTGGGCCGAACGAATTTTTTTCTGTCATACATATGACACTTCTATGATGATAATTGTGACAAAACCCGGTATCATCATAGATGTGGTGGGCTCCTACTTCTATGACAAAAATCATGACAGAAAATGGGCTTTTCGTCCTGGGCGGGCCGGAGACGCAGCTGCATGACATTCTTTGGGCCGTCCATGACGGAAAAAACCGTGGTAGAAGCGAGGGCGAGGAAAATTTTGGGGAGTTCCCGGTTACGGTGGGAGGTCGGGGGCCGAGCGATGCACGTTTCTCTCGTACACGTACGCGCGTGTGTGCGAGGCTTTGGCTCTAACTGAACCCGAGCGAGGGCGTTGGGCTCTAACTGAACCCGAGCGATTGCACTGTAGGCTACACGTTACTGAACCCGAGCGATCGATCGATGGCTGTTAACTGAACCTGATTGAGCGATTCCTTCGCTACTGCTGCTAACTGAAGCCGATCGATGCTGCCTCTGGGATGAATAGTGAGTGTTGCGGGGGAGGGGGGGGGGTGGATGAACAGTGAGCGGTGGCGTTGCCTCTGGATGAACAGGACCCCGTGGTGTGGAGGGCTGGATGAACAGGACGACCCCGTGTAGGGCTGGATGAACAGTAGACGGTGGAGGGGTGCCCATGGAGGGGTGGTTGAACAGTAGCCGGTGGAGTAGCGCACGGTGGAGGCTGGATGAACAGGAGCCCGTGGAGGCTGGAGGAGGTCGACGATAGTCCGTGGAGGCTGGAGGAGGTCGATGGTGGAGATGAACAGTATCCCATGGAGTCCCGTTTTGTGGTACGCCACACCCGTCCCATTGAACAAGACCCCCGTTTCGACCGTAGCGCTCCAACACAAGTCCATTTCGTCCGTTTTGCGGTACGCCACACCCCTCCCGATCAACAGGACCCCTGCTTCGACCGTAGGAGGACTGTTTCCTCCGTTTTGCGGTATGCCAGACCGCTCCCGATGAACATGATCCCGTATCGAACATGGCCGGTCGAACACAAGGCCGTTTCCTTCGTTCTGCGGTATGCCAGGCCTCGTTTCCATTGCCTGTTCCGTCCAAGCCCTCCCGATGAACACGGCGACCGCATTCCGTTCCTACCCAGCCGGTTAGCTCCCCATGAACACGACGAAGACGTTGTTTCTCCGTTTTGACCCAGCCATGTACACGAGCCCTGGCCGTATGTATGCGCAAGTAGGCATTCGAGACCCCGCCCATATGTACACATACATGGCTGTGTTTTCTTTCTTGCACACTGGCCGCTATACGTACGTGTACATGCTACTTGCACGCCTCTACTACGACACTTACACGCCTCTACTACGACACGTGCGCGCCTCTACATCGACCAGTATATATGTACGTACACGTTCGCGACCAGAATGACAATGCTACGTACGCTTCGACCAGGTGGGTCCCGACTGTCAGGCACTTCCTTGCGTGCGAAGATGTAGCTGGTGGGTCCCAGCAGTCAGGGGGCGAATCGTTTTGTTTTTTTCGCCAGGACACACTTCCTTGCGTGCGAAGGTGTAGCTGGTGGGTCCCAGCAGTCAGGGGGGAAACGTTTTTTTCATGAAATACGGTGGCCCGTCCGGTGGGTCCCCGTTGTCAGGTGGAGGAATAATTATTTTGCGCATAATAAGGAGGCACTTCCTTGCGGCCGCCGTGGACCCAGCTGTCAGCCTCTCCACGCACAGTACTCTTCCGATGGAAGTCGGTCGTTGACCACATTGACCACGCCGCGCCGAGAGCACCACGGCGGTGGACGACGACGAGGCCTAGGAAGGGGACGACACGGAGCCGGGGAAGACGCGGCAGTGGATGCCCACACGAAGAGGAGTACGAGGGTTCACTGATTCGGCTGCGGTGTGAGGCTGCCGTCGCCACAGAATAACAGGGGGTGTGGGTGAGTAGAGGGATGGCTTGGCTAGCAGTGGGAGTAGTAAGGGGCGGTGAGGCCTCCGCGGTATCACAGCCGACCACAGGAGGCAGGAGCATGCAGCACTACCGGCGCTGCTTTGGGCGGCTGGAGAATGAATACCCGAGGTTGAAGAAGCACTACGGCCGTTGGATGGACATCGTATGGTCACTGGAGTATTGACTAAGTTGACAAAGCCCTCCGTCCCCAACAACTTAGTAGGCCCACAAGTCAGCCTGCCACTATACTGGGTCCCAGCTAGCAGGGGGAGTATTCATTTTTTTGCGTAATAAGGAGGCACTTCCTTGCGTGCCAAGATATAGCTGGTGGGTCCAAGCTGTCAGTGGCGGTAACGTTTTTTTCGTGAAATATAGAGGCCCTTTCGGTGGGTCCCAGATGTCAGGTGGAGGAATCATTATTTTGTGCGTAATAAGGAGTCATTTCCTTGTGTGCGGCCGTGGACCCAGCTGTCAGCCTCTCCACGTACAGTACACTTCATATGCATGTCGGTCGTTGACCATGTTGACTAGGCCACGACGAGAGCACCAGGGCGGTGGAAGACGGCGAGGCCTAGGAAGGGAACGACATGAAGGCAGGGAAGACTCGGTAGTTGTTTCCCACGCGGAGGGGAGTACGATTGTACGAGGGTTTATTCGTTCGCCTGCCGTCGTCGGAGAATAACAACAGGTGTGGGTGAGTAGAGGGATGGCTAGGCCAGCGATGGGAATACGATGGGGCGGTGAGGCCTGCGCGGCAGCACAGCCGGCCGCGGGGAGGAGGGAGCAGGCAGTCCCGTCGGCACTTGTTTGAGCGGCTGGAGCAGGAAGAGCAGAGATTGAAGAAGCACGACGGCCGTTGGATGGAAATCCAACAATCACTGCTTGTGCGTCAACCTTTTTTTTAGGAAAGCCTCAAATCTATGGAAAACAGCATACAACCCATCTGCCATTATTTCTAATAATTTACAGCCCATTTGCTAATTCTTAAGGTTTTTTGGAGCCCATATTCTTTTTGTTAGCATTACATCCCATATTGTGGCCACGGTTAAAAAATTATACGAAATTTTGCATATTTCGGTGCGGTCCGAGCTGTTTTTAATCCCGAAATTTCGAGTCACATTCAAAATGATTTTAAAAATAAATGTATATCAATATAAAATCAAACAAATTGTCCACGCATAAAAATTAAATGCAATTTAAAATCTCGAAATGAAAAAAAGATATTTGAAACTAATTGCCAGTTTGATGTATTTTAAAAATGCACAACCCATTTCTCATTACTGATAGGTCATTTTCTCGGCCACCCGAATGAAGCTCTCCTCGTCTTGAAAGATTTGCAGCCCAACAGGCCTGACAAAGCGACTTACTTGGCACTTCTCCCAACCATAAAGTGGCACTTCTCCCAATTCAAGACAAGATTAGTTTCTTCACATCTCTGCAAAACTCTATCAAGGTTTCTTAAGCAACCATCAAAAGAAGTTTCATAAAATGGAGATATCATCCATGAAAACCTCAGCAATCTTTTCACAAAAGTCAGAGAATATAGCAGTCATACATCTTTGAAAGGTAGCAGGTGCATTGCATAAACCAAAAGGCATACGTCTATAAGCAAAGGTACCGAAAGGGCAAGTAAAAGTGGTCTTTTCCTGATCATCTTTTGACACAAGTATTTGAGAGAAACCAGAATAACCATCTAGAAAGCAAAAATGTGTATGTTTGGATACTCTTTCTAGCATTTGATCAATAAAAGGTAGAGGGTAATGATCTTTTCTAGTACCTGTATTTAATTTGCAGAAATCAATTACCATTCTATAACCTGTGACAATTCTTTGTGGGATCGATTCATTCTTATCATTAGAAACAACAGTAATACCTCCCTTCTTAGGGACACAATGAACGGGGCTTACCCACTGACTATCAGCAATAGGATAAATTATACTGCCTCCAGAAGCTTTAGTATTTCATTTCTTACCACTTCTTTCATTTAGATTTAACCGGCGTTGATGATCAACAACTAGTTTAGCATCATTCTCCAATTTTATTTTGTGCTGACATAGAGTGGGACTAATGCCCTTAAGATCATCAAGAGTATATCCAACAGCGGCACGGTGCTTCTTCAGAGTTTTCAATAATTTCTTTTCCTCGTGCTCTGAAAGGTTAGCACTAATAATAACATGATATATCTTCTTCTCATCAAGATAAGCCTATTTCAAAGTATCAGGTAATTGTTTAATCTCAAACACGGGATCACCCTTGGGTGGAGGAGGATCCCCAACGATTTCAACAGGCAAATTGAGTTTCAAAATAGGTCCTTGATTACAGAATATTTCATCTATTTCCATCCTTTCATTCATAAACATATCATTTTCATGATATAGCAAATATTGTTCTAAAGGATCAGTAGGAGGCACGACAATAGAAGCAAGACCAATAATTTCATCCTTACTAGGCAATTCTTTATCATGGGGTTGTCTACGAAATTTAGAGAAATTAAAATCATGAGACATATCCCCTAAACCAACAGTAACAATATCCTTTTCGCAGTCTAGCATTAACAGTGTTCAAGAAAGGTCTACCAAATATAATGGGACAAAAATCATCTTGTGGGGAAGCAAGAACAAGAAAATCAATAGGGTATTTAATTTTCCCACACAAGACTTCAATATCTCTAACAATCCCAACTAGTGATATAGTATCTCTATTGGCAAGCTTAATAGTGACATCAATATCTTCTATCTCAGCAGGTGCAATATCATTCATAATTTCTTTATATAAGGTATAAGGTATTGCACTCACACTACCACCCACATCACACAAGCCATGATAACAGTGATCTCCTATTTTCACAGAAACAACAGGCATGCCAACAACATGTCTATGTTTATCTTTAGTACCAGGTTTGGCAATTCTAGCAGCTTCATCACATAAATAAATAACATGCCCATCAATATTATCAACCAAGATATCTTTAACCATAGCAATACTAGGTTCAACTTTAATTTGTTCAGGGGGTGTAGGTGTTCCAGTATTACTCTTACGAACCACAGTTGAAGCTATAGCATGATCCTTCATTCTAGCAAAGGAAAGGTAGTTTCTCAATATAGGCAGTAGGAACAATATGATCAACATTATAAGTAATAGTTTCTTCTTCAACTTTAATAGGTTCTACTACTTTAACTTCAATGGGAGGACAATATTTAAACCACTTCGCCTTTGGGAGATCAACATGAGTAGCAAATGATTCACAAAAAGAAGCCACTATCTCAGAGTCAAGTCCATATTTAGTGCTAAAATTACGGAAAGCATCGGTATCCATAAAATATTTAACACAATCAAACTTAAGGTTTATACCTGACTCCTTACCTTTGTCAAGTTCCCAATCTTCAGAGTTGCATTTAATTCTTTCCAATAAATCCCATTTGAATTCAATAGTCTTCATCATAAAAGAACCAATACAAGAAGTATCGAGCATGGATCGATCATTATGAGAAAGCCAAGCATAAAAGTTTTGAATAATAATTTCTCTTGAGAGATCATGATTGGGGCATGAATATAACATTGACTTAAGCCTCCCCAAGCTTGAGCGATACTTTCTCCTTCACGAGGCCAAAAATTATGTATATAATTCCGATCACGATGAACCAGATGCATAGGATAAAACTTTTGATGAAATTCCAATTTCAATCGGTTCTAGTTCCATGATCCAACATCATCACATAGCCTATACCATGTCAATGCCTTTCCCTTCAAAGATAAAGGGAAGACCTTCTTATTGAAAACATCCTCGGGCATACCTACAAGCTTAAATAATCCACAAACTTCATCCACGTAGATTAGGTGCATATCAGGATGTAATGTTCCATTTCCTGCATAAGGATTAGATAGCAGTTTCCCTATCATACCCGAAGGAATTTCAAAACAAATATTTTCAGTAGGTGCAGTAGGTTGAGGATAAAATCTTTGATCTTCCGGTCGAGGTGAAGATACCCCGAACAAGCCACTCAAAGGATTATTTTCCATAGTAACAAGTGACAGTAAATTTCAGCACACTATATAAATGTTTCCTTACCAAATTCCACCTACCAAAGGTGCTTCACTCCCTGGCAACGACGCCAGAGAAGAGTCTTGATGACCCACAAGTATAGGGGGTCTATCATAGTCCTTTCGATAAGTAAGAGTGTCAAACCCAACGAGGAGCAGAAGGAATGACAAGCGGTTTTCAGCAAGGTATTCTCTCCAAGCACTAAAATTATCGCTAACAGATAGTTTTGTGATAAGACAATTCATAACGGGTGACAAGTATCAAAAGTAAACAAGGTGCAGCAAGGTGGCCCAATCCTTTTTGTAGCAAAGGACAAGCCTGGACGAACTCTTATATAAAGCAAAGCGCTCCCGAGGACACATGGGAATTATTGTCAAGCTAGTTTTCATCATGCTCATACGATTCACGTTCGTTATTTTGATAATTTGATATGTGGGTGGACCGGTGCTTGGGTGCTTCCCTTCCTTAGAAAAGCCTCCCACTTATGATTAACCCCTCTCGCAAGCATCCACAACTACGAAAGAAGAATTAAGGTAAACCTAACCATAGCATGAAACATATGGATCCAAATCAGCCCCTTACGAAGCAACGCATAAACTAGGGTTTAAGTTTCTGTCACTCTAGCAACCCATCATCTACTTATTACTTCCCAATGCCTTCCCCTAGGCCCAAATCATGGTGAAGTTTCATGTAGTCGATGTTCACATAACACCACTAGAGGAAAGACAACATACATCTCATCAAAATATCAAACGACCAAATTCACATGATTACTTATAACAAGACTTCTCCCATGTCCTCAGGAACAAATGTAACTACTCACAAAGCATATTCATGTTCACAATCAGAGGAGTATTAATTATCATTAAGGATCTGAACATATGATCTTCCACCGAATAAACCAACTAGCATCAACTACAAGGAGTAATCAACACTACTAGCAACCCACTAGTACAAATTAGAGGTTTTGAGAAAAAGATCAGATACAAGAGATGAACTAGGATTTGGGAGGAGATGGTACTGGTGCAGATGTTGACGGATATTGACCCCCTCTCGATGAGAGGATCGATGGTGATGACGATGGCGATGATTTCCCCCTCCCGGAGGGATGTTTCCCCGGCAGAACAGCTCCGCCGAAGCCCTATATTGGTTCTGCACAGGTTCCGCTCGAGACGGCGACGCTTTGTCCTGAAAGCTTCCTTTTTATTTTTTTCTAGGTCAAAACACACCATATAGCAGAAGATGGGCGTCGGAGGCCTGCCAGGGGGCCCACAAGTACGGGGAGCGCGCCCTCCACCCTTGTGGCTGGCTGGTGGCCCCCCTCTGGTGCTTTCTTCGCCCAATATTTTTTATTTATTCCAAAACTGATCTTTGTGAAGTTTCAGGACTTTTGGAGTTGTGCAGAATAGGTCCCTAATATTTTCTCCTTTTCCAGTCCAGAATCCCAGTCGCCAGCATTCTCCCTCTTCATGCAAACCTTATACAATAAGAGAGAAAAGGCATAAGTATTGTGATATAATGTGTAATAACAGCCCATAATGCAATAAATATCTATATGAAAGCATCGTGCAAAATGGACGTATCACACACTAATCCATCCTCCAATTCCCTCCAACAATGAATCTTCCTTTGTCATCTCTATGTACAGCTCCCTCTGTGCCTCTAAGCATGTCTTGATCGAAAGAAGCATCGACATTTAATTTTACAAAACCTAGAGGGGGTCTCATCCATCCCTCTAATCTATTTGTTGCCCTGGAGGATTGGGCATTAACATAGTTTGTTGTTACATCACGGGTCCTATCAAAATTTGGTTTGCATCTTGGGACTTCCCTTGATGGACTAGCGAACATCTTTCCCATCATAAATACCAAGCTCTTATAGTTATCAGTTCACGAACATTCTATATGCACACTGTACATAGCTCGTGTTTTGGCATAAGAAGTGGAAATTCGAGTATTGTCTCTCCCGCACGATCGACCGCACATGCTTTTTTAATGGCTTCGTGCAACCCCAGTTTCTCCCAAACCTATTTTGCCATTTGACACATAAATAAAAAGTGTTTTGTATCTTTAGGCCCATTCGAACATGATGGCAGGTGGGTGAAACTTTCATATGTCTATTTGCAAGTGTAACACGACATGGGAGGGTTTCGTGTAAGGTATGCCTATAGGATCGAAAGTATGTCTAGAGGGGGGGGGGTGATTAGACTACTTGACCAAATAAAAATCTAGCCTTTTCCCAATTTTAAGTCTTGGCAGATTTTAGCAACTTAGCACAAGTTAAGCAATCAACATACACATGCAATTCTAAGAGTATAGCAGCGGAATGTAAATCATTGCACATGAAGGTAAAAGGGAGGAGTTTGGAGGGAGCAAATGCAATGTTGACATGAAGATTTTTGGCGTGGTTCCCATAGGTGGTGCTATCGTACATCCACGTTGATGGAGACTTCAACCCACGAAGGGTACCGACTACGCGAGTCCATGGAGGGCTCCACCCACGAAGGGTCCACGAAGAAACAACCTTGTCTATCCCACCATGGCCATCACCCACAAAGGACTTGCCTCACTAGGGTAGATGTTCACGAAGTAGGCGATCTCCTTGCTTGTACAAACTCCTTGGTTCAAGTCCACAATCTTGATGAAGGCTCCCAAGTGACACCTAACCAATCTAGGAGACACCACTCTCCAAAAGGTAATATATGGTGTGTTAATGATGAACTCATTGCTCTTGTGCTTCAAATGATAGTCTCACCAACACTCAACTCTCTCTCATAGGATTGGATTTGCTGGAAAGATGATTTGATTGGAAAGCAACTTGGGGAAGGCTAGAGATCAAGATTTATGTGGTTGGAATGGAATATCTTGGCCTCAACACATGAGTAGGTGGTTCTCTCTCAGAAAATGAATGCTGGAAGTGTAAGCTTGTTCTGATGGCTTTCTCCACGAATGAAGAAAGGGTGGAGCGGTATATACGGCCTCCACACAAAATCTAACCATTACACACAATTTACCAAACTCGGTGAGACCGAATCGTGAAACAAGGTCAGATCGATTTAGTTCATAATGTGACCATTAGGCATTTCGGTGGGACCGACATGTCAACTAGGTGGGACCGATTGCTCTAGGGTTAGGGCATAACATAATCTCGGTGAGACCGATTGCACAAACTCAGTGGGACCGACTTTGGTAATAAGCTAACCAAAGAGTTGCTCAGGCAAACTCGGTGGGACCGATTTGCTCATCTCGGTGAAACCGAAACATTACGAAAGGGAAACAGAGAGTTTGCATTGCGAACTCGGTGGGACCGATCGCTCATCTCGGTTAGACAGAAATGTTACGAAGGGAAATAGAGAGTTTGCAATCCCATCTCGGTGAGACCGAGATCCCTATCGGTGGGACCGAAGTGACTAGGGGTTTTGGCAGTGGCTATGTCAAATGAACTCGGTGGCGCCGGATAGATCAAATTGGTGGGGCCGAGTTTGTCTTTTGGTTTGGGACATATGTGGATATGAGAAAGTGGTTGCGCGTTTTTGGAGCATATCACTAAGCATCTTGAGCAAGCAAGCCATTAAGCAACACGTCATCCCCTTTTAATAGTATTGGCTTTCCTATGGACTCAATGTGATCTTGGATCACTAAAAGTAAAATGTAGAGTCTTGAGCTTTAGAGTTTGAGCTAATCCTTTGTCCTTAGCATTTTGAGGGGTCCACATTCCTAATCCAAGCCATGCCAATAATTTAACTTTCTTGAAATATTCATCTTGAAATAGCATTAGTTCAGTGACCTATATGTTGTTAATAATTACCAAAACCACCCAGGGATAGTTGCACTTTCAATCCCCCCCTTTTGGTAATTGATGACAACATATAGATCAAAGCTTCGACAAATGATAGTAAGATTGAAATACATCATTGCTTTGAGAAGTATGTGATAAGCAAGAGCTCCCCTAAATTTGTGCATTATTTAAGATTTGCTTTTGAATGCAAATGCACAATCGATTAGTATCATGGGCTACTCTTCCATGTCACATACATCTTAGTGGAGCACTCAAATTGATAGCAATTAAAAGCATGCACTCATCACCAAGCAAAATGAATGATCATATATGGATATAAGAGATAATATCATGCAAGCAAACATTAAAGTAGCACATGATCAAACCCATGATCAAACACATGATCATATAAGTATCTCACACAAGGACATAATGTATCAAACAAGCACACAATAAAGTGCAACCAAACAAATAGCAAGAGAGACAAAAAGCAACACTCTCTCTCGAAGTCTATGATCTATACATATTTCTCCCCCTTTGGCAACAAGTTACCAAAAAGTTCAAATATGCATAGTGTCGTGGTCCTAAGACTGACAGTAGAAAGGGGGGGTAGGTATGGAGAGGCAAGATCTCAGCTATGGTGAAGTTGTACACACATGATTTACGAGTTCAGGCCCTTCACAGTGGAAGTAAAAGCCCTACGTCTCGGTGCCCGGAGGCGGTCGATTGGATTATATGCTTGTGATGTTACAGGGGGTGCAAACCCTTGTGCCAGAGGAGGGGGGTGACTTATATAGAGTGCACCAGGATCCCAGCCATCCTCCATTACAAGGGGTTCAATGTACATAAAGACGGGGTGTTACTGATAATGCCAGCCATAAGTGCTATTAATGACCTTAAAGACTACGAAGTGAACGCCTGACCGTTGCAGCGTTGAGTGACTCCTGGTCTTCAGTAGGTCGAGTGGTTTCTTGTATAGTCTAGTGACATCAGGAAGGAGGGGTACCCGAGTGATATGATTGGTCGAGTGGATTGCACTCGACACCTTTGACTGGGGATTCCTTGTTGTCTCTTGGACTTCTTTGCTTCTAGGGTAGTGACCTTGGGTAGGGCGTATAGGTCAGGCCTATGAGCCTACCCTAGGTCTGTATCCTCATCACATAGTGCTATGCATCTCTCAGGCTTGGACTTCAGGTGTAGAGAGAACTCCAAGGATGAAGGCATCAGTCGATGCAGTTGGAGCTTGTTGAGTGGCTGCTGGAGGTGGCACTGAAGCTGTAGCTGTTGGTGCTGATGTGGTAGCTCTATTATCTGGTACTAGCACTACAGCTGACCTCTGACCTCTTGGCACTCACTGAAAGCATCTGTAGTTGCCTTCCCTTTCTTATCCTCTGCTTCCTCCTGGAGCTGCTCAACTGCTGTTTGCATTTTAGTCACTTTCAGATCAAGATCATAGAATTATTGTTCAATGATCCTCTCCAAGCTCTCCTGATTCTGAGTCAGGGTGGCCAAGCCCTTCTCAATCCTCAAAGTAGACTGGATTAGATATCCAAGTTGATCTTGTTTGCTCTTCAAGAATACTTAAGATGCCTCTTCAACAGTTGGCATCTTTGCAGCTTTTTCTGCCTTTGCCTTAGCTCTCTTCTCTTGTGCTTTGTGACAGCCTGGATTTTGCCTTCTCTCTTTTTACCGGACTTGCCTTCTCTCTCTTTCTGGACTTGGTTTTCATCGTGGTTTTGCCCTAATTTGATTTGGATTTTGGATCAATTCAAATGGACTTGTCACTTGGGCATATCCTTGGCTTTCACCCAAGTGACCTATCTATCTTATTCCTCCCACAAACCCCCAAAATAATAAAATGAATATTTTTCCTTTAAGGAAAATATTCATTTTTCTCTCTTAAGTTCATTTCAGAACTTTGTGCTCCAAAGCAACCTCAATTTTTCTTGCTCAGAAAAATCTGAGATAATTCCTAAATATTCTTAGGATCACGGCACATCTTCCCATGCAAAAATATTGCATCACATTTTTGTAATATTTTTGCAGTAGAAAATCTTTTCACTTCTGGCCCAGAAATGCACTTTGTATGGCAAGTGCATTTTCCCTTAAGCTTTTAGCCTTGATCTTTCTTGAGCTTAAACACCCTCCTAAGAAGCCCTAAAACCCATGAGATTATCCCTAATGGCCTTCTAGAAGGTGGCCAAACTTGGCGACCAAGTTTCTGACCAGAAACTTGCCAGCTTGGTAGAGTCGCATCTAGTCGGCCTGGGCATGATCCATCACCTCTACTAGACGTAACACTGCACGGTCGAGAGCATAGAAAAGGTTTGGCCGCTCCTGGGCGTCATTTTGACCATGCCATCCTGGTGACCGCGCGTGGACACAGTGCCTGGCATGCGTCTCGACGCGCTCTGGCTGGCGCCTTGCGCTCTGTTTCGCGCGTGCATGTTCCAGCGCTTGCCGCTGACTGCCGCACCGCGCCACAACCCTCGACCCATCACCCACGACCCCTCCCTGGCACTCGCCAACGCCGGAGCCGCCGTAGCAAGCCAGTCCAGTTGCGACCAAAATGGCATAGTGCGCGCGTGTGCTTGTCCCCTTCCCAAACCGCCTCCTCTGCTCGTCCGCGAGCGTGGGCAAGCGCCATCGTTGATGCTGCACCCTGTCCCCTCGCGTTGGAGCCTCTCGTCGACGTTCGCTGCATGTCCAGAGCGCTCCGGTGGCGACACGTCCCCCCTCTTGCTCCGGCTATATAAAGCCACCCGACTCGAATCCTGGCCACGCACCACTCCACACAACCACCACGAAAACGTAGAACGACCGCAGTTTGGTCGGGCAGGCCTCTGGCCATCGCCCCAACCCGAGGACTCTGACGATCCCCGCAGTCCAGCGCCGCTCTCCAGGGCCTCTCGAGCTCAAGAAGCTGCTTGGGTAGGGCCTTGGTGGTCTGCTGGAGCTGCATGGACCCCGCCAAGCCCTCGGAGCTGCCTCTCGCCGCCGTCTTCCACCTCTCCGATGAACCCCGTCCGCCACCGAAGCTTGCGAGCTCGACTGCGACCAGCTCCGGCCACCTCTCGCCATGCCACAAGTACAGGCAGGTGCGCCGCGAGCCTCGCTTCCAATCTATCCCTCTAGCCTAGCCCAGACCCCCTCGTCGCCGGCGTGAGCTCCGGTGAAGCGATGCCCCTCATCTGATCTCGATCCCCCTCTCTCTCCTGACTGGTGGGGCCCAATGTCAGCCTCACCACTCGCGCCCGAAGCGGTACGAGTGGAGGCGCACTCCCACTTTACGCATTCGATGTCACCCCCAGGATTTTCTGTTAATTCAAATTTATTCAGAAATTTGACCAAACTTTGACCATCCATAACTTTTAAACCACAAGTACAAATGAATATATTCTTTTTGCATTGTCTTGGTTATAGAATTCTCTAGCAACACACCAAAAGGTGGATTTTTCCTTGCTGCCTAGAATTTCTGGAGATTATTAGAAGGTGTTTTGACATTTGTCTTTGTGGTTTTAAAATATTTTCAGAAGGAGGATCTTGCCTTGAAGTTAACCAGGAGGAGTGTGACCCTCCTCTGCACTTAGGTAAGCCACATCATCATTTGGATGGTGTTATTTCAATTCTATGATTTTCTACTTGAATATGAGTATTTATTTGCATTTAAAATTTGATAAATTAATATGGTTAATTGCTAGTTGCTTTATGATGCTTGATATGCTTGTTTTAGCTTCTAGTTCATAGAATTGTTTGGCTAAGTAGAGTAAAACTTTGCACTAGATATTTTGTTATGGAAAGTCATGGTAGTTATTTTGCTAGTAATAATTTTCAACTAAATTATGAACTAATAAAAATGTTGTTGTAGATAAAAAAATGATTTATAACCAGAGAAGTTTCTGATCTTAGTAGTGCAACCCAATTATGTTGCTTGTTTTGATCCATGCTTAAGAGTTGCTTGATCTGTGTGACGAGTAGTTGCATGATTTCCAGTATGATGCCATGTTAGTAATAAAAAGTTTTTCTGAAAGTTAATACTTGATTAAGTTCAACTTGAAGATGATGTTGATCACATCATCGTGTCAGGGAATCGGGTTCTTAGTTCAGTGCGACCACATTTACCTAATGGGAAGGTCTTGATTCGGTCCTTTGTCGTGGCTCTCACTGGTGCATCCCGCGAGGGAAGGTTATGGGCGTGCATACCCTGGCCCGGTAGGCAGACATAACCTTGTGTGCTCGTTTTGTTGTTATGGTACCTTGTCCCCGTTTGGGACCGTTTTGCCATGACGGTGGCCGTTGGTGTCTTTGGTAGACACGGGGCCATCCAAGACCTAGCCCTAAGAGGGAGATGGTCGGAGTGGCCGGGGAGAGTGCATGGCAAAGGGAGGGTTTCATTGGAGTACTTTGGTCCACCCGAATGGGAGTACGAGGCCATGTATTCCGTAGTGTGGGTAAAGTGCGCTACCTCTGCAGAGTGTATTTAATCTATGATAGCCGCGCCCTCGGTTATGGGCAAGACTCGGGAGTAAGTAACACCATGGATGAACTTTTATAACTAATCTTGCAAACTAGTAATTGTTGTGATGCATTGTTTCGTGGTGAACCTTGAACACTCGAGGTGTTCATGAGTGATTGATTTCAGGTGTCACCCCGGTGTGGTCACAGTTTGGTTATGAGGTAACCGTCTGGTAAGCGAGTTCGTGTGACTCGGTGCGCTGTTTGGCTGTTTTGCATAGCTTTGCATTCATAGTAATTTCTTGCATTAATTTAACTTGATTAATTATCTTGATATTGTCTGTCATCGTGCTTACGTTTGTTGTGAGCTTGCAAGTACATTCAATGTAATGACCTGGCGTGTCATGCCAGCTTTCAGGCAAGTTGATTCGCGTCGGAGCGCATCCCGTGTCTAGGCCGTGTCCACGTCGGTGTCCCTGTGCCATGGAGTTCCGCTACGTCGTTCTTCTGCCGCCGCGTAGTTTCGTGTGATCGAGGCCCCAACCATGTTCATTAAATAATGTACATACTGTCCAACAGCACCGTGTGTGCCGCTTGGCCTCGAATCTCGATGTAATATCAGACCTCTGTACCACACTAGTATTAATAAAGCGGTTATTTCTGTACCATGTTGTTGTGTATTGCTAGAAGACTCGATCTTTGGGCTGGCAATGCAGGGTAAACCGGTTGCTCTGAGCCGGGGTGCCACATGCTTGCACTGATGAAGGTTCATTCTCATCCATTACAATTGCGTTGTCTTCAAATTCTGGCTTGAGAGCTAAGTGCTCCTTGTCCAACAAGTAAGTGCATGTGCCCATCTTTGAGCTGATGAGCACCTGAATGTGTGGAGCATACCCATAAGATCTTTTCTGGTCAGCAGCTGTCCTCTTGATTGTCTCTACAATCAGACTCATGACCTTGAATTTTTGAGGTACATCAAAAATATGCAGCAAGTTGATTGAATGTCCTTTTATCATCCTATGATCTCCAGATTTGGACAATAGAGTATGCCTTAAGATGGTGTTGATAGTAGGCAGACCAGACAACAGATATTTCACTGAGCCCAACTTATGAGTTTCCAGGGCTTCATCAGGAATGTCCTTATGCATACTTGCCATGGAGCTGTGGTCTTTCTTCTTCTTGGCATACACATCCAAATAATCCTCATGGTCTTCTAGAGCATTGATCAACTTTGCCCATTCTTCAACAGTTGATTGGTACCTTGTGCCTTCAGACATCCACACTATCCTTCCATCTGGATAGAAATGAGCAGTGGAGTAGAATTGCATGATTAGCTCATCATTCCATTTGGTGAGCTTCTGTCCAACAAACTTGTCAACTCCACAAGATTTTAAGCTATCATATACACCTGGAAAGTGATCTTCATTCTCTTTGATATATTCCCAATCAACCCATCTCATATCACAGACAATTGGCTTCTTGTCAAGCAGAATGGTCTCATAGAAATCTTGATGTTCTTTGGTGTGGAACCTATAGTCCACTGCAGTTCTCCTTCTCACAACATAAGGATCATTTTTCCTCCAAAGTCTCAAACCTGCATCCTTCCTGATGTTCATGTCCTCCACCACTGGATAAGTGTCATTGTGGTCTGGAATCTTTGGTTTGAGCTTTCTCAGCACTTGGGCTTCAGCATCTTCTTCATCCATCTCAGGCACTGGGGCCTTGTTCTTTTCCTCAGCAGGAATGTTTCTGTTGCTTCTCTTGGGTGTAGACTTGGTGGTTTGAGCAACAACTTTGGGAGCAGGTTTGGGCTTAGAAGCAGCCCCTGACTTGATTGCATTTCCCATAAGCTTTTGTGACTTGGGTGCTGGTGCAACATCCTCTTCCTCTTCCTCTTCTTCTGAATCTCTTACCATAGTTGACTTCCCAAGAACTTTTGCAATTGTGGTTCTTGCCCTCTTCTTCTTCTTCTTCTTCTTCTTGCCATCTCCAACTGCCTCACCATCATCTGATTCTATTGTGTATTTCATGGTTTCTCCTGTTGGAACTTTCCTTGGCTTCGACATAGGGACTCTCCTTGCTGGTGCCTTCTTATGCAACCCTGGCTTTGTTGCAGCAGCAGTCTCATATTCTTTCTTCAGCACTTTCTTCTTTGACGTGGCCTCATCCTCAATAGCCACATAGTCCTGATCCTCAGAGTCTGAGGTTCTCTTCTTTTTTTCCTGGTGGCTGCCTTTGGCAAGTTTCTTGGAGTGCTCCTGCTGCCCTCATCATAGCTGCTTGAGGGACTAGTGCCCTCACTCATTTGCATTTGCTCTTCAGATTTATTCTGGCTATCACTCTGGTCAGACATCTTGGCAGGCAAACTGATAGCAAACCCAGTGAATAGATATAGATGAGGTAGAGTAGATGAGCATCACAAAGTGCACAGATTTTTGCAAAAAAATGAGTCAAAAACTAAGTTTTAGTTCCATACTGAAATGATTTCGGAGCTACCGAATTGATAAACTCGGTGATACCGAAGCAACATTTGGAACCTAAACTAGTGAACTCGGTCAGACCGAGTCACAGTTCGGGGGCACCGAGATTGCTAGGGTTTCATAGAGAATTGAACTCGATCACACCGATTTGTAGTTTTTGGTCGGACCAAAAAGCGCATGTGCAATGTCCTAAGCCAAATCGGTGAGACCGATTTCTACAATTCGGTCGGTCCGAGATGAATTCAGCGGAGACCTAACCCTAAATTTTTGAATCAAACTTAACCTAAGGAAGTTTTCTCTAGATAGATTGATTTCATACGTGGCAATGATCATGGCAGTGTCCTTGTGCTTAGAATCGGAGGCAAAAATAGGGCACAAGGGGTCGAACTCATACCCTAGTTCGGCGGGAGTTTGCTACGGCGGCAATGGCAGAGCAGATTCTCGTTGACGGTGATAGAAATCAGCGGCGGGAGGTCGCTGACGGCGAGGAGATGATCCGGAGACCCGAGGAGGCAGAGCAGGATATGCGCAGGCTGAGGGGTTTTGAAGAAATTTCCAAAATCTCACCCGTGGATATATATATATTCCGACCCTGTCGGTGTGACCGAGTGGAACAACTCGGTGGCACTGAGATGCAAAATCGCAAGCGGTTACTACAACTCGGTGTGACCAAAATGTTCAAAACGGTTGCATAGAGATGAAAACCTAGATCAACTTAGTGAACTCGGTGTGACCGAAATGTTCAAATCGGTTGCACCGAGATGAAAACCTAGATCAACTTAGTGAACTCGGTGTGACCGAAATGGATGACTCGGTCATACCGAAATGCACAAAGAGGTTTTGGAAGTTTAAGTCTATGACGAATCGGGGACTCCGAGTGCTCCTCACACAGAGTGGTTCGAATCTGACTTGATCAAACTTTGTGATGTAGCATGAATAGAGTTTGAGACGAGAAAAGCATAGATAGCTAGAGGAGGTTCTTAGGCATTCTTGTCCATCCACTTGGAAAAAGAGAAAGAGCCAAACAATCAAAGCAACAAGTGGATGTCCTCGAATGAGTAAAATATGCAACCAACATGCTCACACAATAAAATGGCAAATGAAATATGTGGCAAGGCATGCACAAACACTCTAGCATCTATCAAGCAATTTGCAATGACTAGGTCATCTATATATGAGTATATTGACTTAGGAGTCAAATGAGAACATTTGATCATAGGTCAAACTCATCGTTTAAGCACAAGTGGGGTTACCACTTTTACATAAAGCATTGTTGTGTTCACAACATTAGAGTTGCTTTAGCTCAATTCTTAGAGTAAAGCCCCCCTAGATGTGATATCCCCCATAAGAGGGATGAACTAACCTTGGGTTTTGTCGATGATGACTTCATGTAGGTGTTGAAGATGTGGACGCTCAATGTTGATGTAGATCATTCGGAGCAATCCATTGGAGTGAGTTGCACTTTCAATACCTACACGGGTTAGTCCCACAAGGAACAAACAAGGATATCCATAGACATAGAGTGATGTTCACACAAGATGATGTCCATGAAAGCATTAGGTTACCTTGTCCCTTGTCTTACCAACAAGAGGGTTTGTGACTCCTTGAACTAGTGCAAGATGTGGAAGTTGTTCGCACTTGTTCTTGCCAAAATGATATGAGTGAAGTGTGTTGGCGGAGTCACCCTCAAGAATCCTCTAGTTCTTCTTCTTAGGAATCAACATCATCTTGATGGGAATCCTTGGGGTTGTAGTCGTACTTGATGAAGTAGAACTTGATGTAGTCTTGGGAACCCACCTGACCAAGGCGTTGGGAGCTTCTTCAAATGCATCAATCTTCTGTTGAAGCTTATCCTTGCCTTTTTGCTTGTGGTCTTGTGGTGGAAGATCATCTTGACCTTGTGTCCCTTGGAAAGAAGTAGGATCATACTTCTCTTGTTGAGGAACAAACTTTGTCTTGGGGTATTGATCTTCTTCCCACTCAACTCCAGTGGCATTGAACTTTCATTCAAAACCAACACCTTGATTCTTCCGGTGCCTTCCTTGTTTGCGTACAATGTCCTCAAATTGCTTACTTCCGGCAAGGCTCTTGTATACACCTTTCTCTGTAATTCCCTTTAATAAGCTATTTTCTTGCTCAAGTGTAACTTGGCTAAGAGAATCATTAGTGGAATCAAGAGAACTACTAGAAGCAACAATATTGGATTTAGCATGATTATTGTTACTACTAGAGGAAGAATCTTTCTTACTTTTGTTGCTAGATTTAACTTGTGGCATGTAAGTAGACAAGAGTAAACGCTTGGCGATGTAAGAAGAACTTTTCTTGCTCATCATTGGTTGATTCTGAAAACTCATGCTCTTGCTCTAGGTTGAGCTTTTCAAAGCATAACTTATCATGAGTCTTTAAAAGTTCTCGATGGTCTTCCAAGGTAGTTTCATGAGCTAACTTAAGAGTGTTTAGTTCTTTAGTTAGGCAATCAATCTCCTTCTTATCATCGTCATTCGTTTTATCTTGATTAGCATGATTAATAGCAAATTCATCATAGTTTTCATAACTAGAGTTGTCAACAAGTAAATCATCATCACCTAGCAAATCATCTTCCTCACTATTGAAGATTTGTCCTTCCTTTCTGAATCCTTGCTTCTCTAAGAGGTTCTTCGTTCATAACGATCATCTCTACTCCTTCTCTCTCTTGGTGGTGATTCTTCTCTTCTATTTATTCTTTTAGGTGAATCTTGTCTTCTTTTGTAGGGAGCCGTACACTCATTGGATTAGTGTCCGGGTCTTCCACAATTGTAGCAATTACGTTCACGACTCGAAGATCTTTTGTCATTATAGGACCTTGACTTGGAACTTCTTTCCTTGCTAATACTCTTGTAGAACTTGTTGAATTTCTTCACCATTAGGCTCAATTATTCGTTGAAGGTTTGTTTCTCACTTGATGATGTAGGAGCATCACATGAGGCTTTGTAAGCACCACTTGACTTGTTGCGGAGCTCTTATTTATCCTTGAGTGACATCTCATGAGCAACAATTCTTCCAATGACTTCCGTTGGCTTGAGATCTTTGTAATTGGGCATCATTTGGATCAATGTGCACACGGTATCATATTTTCCGTCCAAGGCTCTTAGAATCTTCTTGATGATGAGTCTATCAATCATCTCTTCACTTCCTAAGCCGACAATCTCATTTGTGATGAGAGCAAGCCTAGAGTCATTTCAGCGACACCTTCACCATCCTTCATTTTGAACTTGTCAAGTTGACTTTGAAGCACATCCAATTTGGATTCCTTGACGGAGTCAATACCTTCGTGCATGTCAACCAAAGTATCCCAAATTTCCTTTGCATTCTCAAGACGGCTGATTTGTTGAATTCTTCGGGGCACAATCTGTTGAAGAGAATATCACAAGCTTGAGCATTATATTGCAGCATCTTCAACTCTTCCACAGTAGCTTCACGGTTCGGTTCTCTCAAATCGAAGAACTCACCTTGCAAGCCAATACACACAATAACCCAAACGGTGGGGTTATGTCCAAGAATATGCATTTTCATCTTATGCTTCCAACTAGCAAAATTAGTACCATCAAAGTAAGGACCTCTACGGTGGTAATTTCCCTCGCTAGACGCCATACTCTCCTAGGTTGTGAAACCAAGGCTATGATTACCAAAAGCTATGGAAATCAAGGCAAATGGCGACCGTAGCTCTGATACCACTTGTAGGATCGAAAGTATATCTAGAGAGGGGGTGATTAGACTACTTGACCAAATAAAAATCTAGCCTTTTCCCAATTTTAAGTCTTCACAGATTTTAGCAACTTAGCACAAGTCAAGCAATCATCCTACACATGCAATTCTAAGAGTATAGCAGCGGAATGTAAATCATTGCATATGAAGGTAAAGGGGAGGAGTTTGGAGGGAGCAAATGCAATGTTGACACGGATATTTTTGGCATGGTTCCGATAGGTGGTGCTATCGTACATCCACGTTGATGGAGACTTCAACCCACGAAGGGCAATGGCTGCGTGAGTCCACGGATGGCTCCACCCATGAAGGGTCCACGAAGAAGCAACCTTGTCTATCCCACCATGGCCATCGCCCATGAAGGACTTGCCTCACTAGGGTTGATGTTCACAAAGTAGGCGATCTCCTTGCCCGTACAAACTCCTTGGTTCAACTCCACAATCTTGACGGAGGCTCCCAAGTGACACCTAACCAATCTAGGAGACACCACTCTCCAAAAGGTAATAGATGGTGTGTTGATGATGAACTCCTTGCTCTTGTGCTTCAAATGATAGTCTCCCCAACACTCAACTCTCTCTCATCGGATTGGATTTGGTGGAAAGATGATTTGAGTGGAAAGCAACTTGGGGAAGGCTAGACATCAAGATTTATGTGGTTGGAATGGAATATCTTGGCCTCAACACATGAGTAGGTGGTTATCTCTCAGAAAATGAATGCTGGAAGTGTAGGCTTGTTTTGATGGCTTTCTCCACGAATGAAGAAAGGGTGGAGGGGTATATATAGCCTCGACACAAAATCTAACCATTACACACAATTTACCAAACTCCGAGACCGAATCATGAAACTCGGTCAGACCGATTTAGTTCATAATGTGACCGTTAGGCATTTCGGTGGGACCGACATGTCAACTCAGTGGGACCGATTGCTTTAGGGTTAGGGCATAACATAATCTCGGTGACACTGATTACACAAACTCGATTGGACTGACTTTGGTAATAAGCTAACCAGAGAGTTGGTCAGGCAAACTCGGTGGGACCGATTCGCTCAACTCGGTGGGACCGATTCGCTCATCTCGGTGGGACCGAAACGTTACGAAAGGGAAATAGAGAGTTTGCATTGCAAACTCGGTGGGACTGATCACTCATCTCGGTTAGACCAAAATGTTATGAAGGGAAACAGAGAGTTTGCAATCCCATCTCGGTGAGACCGAGATCCCTATCGGGGAGACAGAAGTGACTAGGGTTTTTGGCAGTGGCTATGTCAAATGAACTCGGTGGCGCCGGATAGATCAAACGATGGGGCCGAGTTTGACTTTTGGTTTGGGACATATGTGGATATGAGAAAGTGGTTGAGGGTTTTTGGAGCATATCACTAAGCATCTTGAGCAAGCAAGCCATTAAGCAACACCTCATCCCCTTTTAATAGTATTGGATTTCCTATGGACTCAATGTGATCTTGGATCACTAAAAGTAAAATGTAGAGTCTTGAGCTTTAGAGCTTGAGCCAATCCTTTGTCTTTAGCATTTTGAGGGGTCCACATTCCTAACCCAAGCCATGCAATTCATTGGACTTTCCTGAAATATTCATCTTGAAATAGCATTAGTTCAATGAGCTATATGTTGTTAATAATTACCAAAACCACCCAGGGATAGTTGCACTTTCAATGCCAAATAAAAATCTTCACCTTTGCTGGACAAGATAATTTCCAAATCTTAGTCCAAATAGTATTGACATTTATTCCTCCCATACCATTTGTGTGTTGTAATTTCCTCCCATGTTGCTTTTTCCATTCCTCCAGATAAGCAGAACGAACTGTGAACACTTCATTCTTTGTATAACTCCAAGCAATGAAATCCGACATGTTATACATGGGGAGGAGGATCGCAAGCACCCTGTGAGCATCAATTGGCTACAGCGTTTGTCTCACCAAAATCTTCATCCGAGCAATTGTTAACTGGATCTATAAGATCAGCAACTTTTGATAGAAGTTTCCCTCTTCTAGGAGTGATAATTTTCCTATTGGCCCCATTCGGGATCCATGCATATCTCCAAATGTCAATATTTTGTCTATTTCCAACACTCTAAATATAACCATTTTTGAGAGAATCCACTCCCGCCATAATGCTTTGCCAAGTGAAAGAAGGTCCATTTTAAGACTTGCATTCATTAAGTCTCCATCTGGAAAATATTTAGCTCTCAAAATGGTGGCACATAGGGAATCAGGATTATCAAGCAGGTGCCACGCTTGTTTGGCTAACAATGCCAAATTGAATCAGTGTATATCTCAAAACCCCATTCCTCCTTGTTTTTTGGTACACACATCTTCCACCATGCCATCCAATGCATTCTCTTCTGATTGTCTTCGTCACCCCACCAAAAATGCGACATCGTGTCAATGATTCCATTGCAGATGTTTTTAGCAATTTCGAAGCCAGACATTGCATAAGTTGGGATAGCTTGTACAACTGATTTAAGAAGGATTTCCTTTCCTGCTGCTGATAGCAGCTTTTCCTTCCAACCACTGATTTTCATAATAATTTGATCTTTTAAGAATTGGAAACAATCACTTTTGTCCATACCCACATTTGAAGGCAAACCCAAATATTTTTCATTGAGAGCTTTAGTCATAATGTTTAGAATAGAACATTTCTGCGCCTTATCTTCCACTTTCGTGTTGGAACTAAAAAATATACTAGATTTTTCAACACTCACCATTTGCCCTGATGCAGCACAATAAGCATCCAAAATTGATTTGAGCGCCTCCGCATTCATCGAATTAGCTTGAATCAGGATTAACGAATCGTCAGTGAAGAGGAGATTTGAAAGATATGGGGCATCTGTGCTAACTTTAATTTCGAAAATACTTCCATTCTCCTCTGCATTAGCTAAGAGTGCAGTCAGGCCTGCCGTACATAACAAAAATAAATACGGAGAGAGTGTATCCTTGCCTCAATCCTCTAGATGGTTTGAAACTCTCAGTTTCTTCCGTATTAAAATGAACTCGGTATTCCACCGAGGACACACATTGCATAGTTAAGTTCACCCAGTCCTGCCGAAAGCCTAGTCTCAACATGATTTCCTTTAAAAAAAGGCCACTCCACTCGGTTATATGCTTTGTGCAGTTTGATTGCACACAAGCCCTCTTTATCGGGCCTTTAATTCTTTATTTTATGGAAACATTCATAATTAGCCACTAAGATATTATTTGTAATCATTCTTCCTAGATGAAAAAGCATTTTGGGTAGGGCTAATAATATTTGGGAGGATTGTGTTCAGACGAGCAGCGATCATCTTTGAAATGACCTTATACACAACAATTGGCTGTGTGCTACTCTCGTAGGGGAGATACAATATTATCTGGTCTGACAGATGGAGTGATCGGCCCAATCTTGTTTGTTGTGAATTGAGATAATATCGTTTGTATTCAATTGTAATAACACAGAGTGTTAACGTGTGATTTCACTCCTTAGACCATGAGAGTATCATGGTAACTTCTTTCCGTATGATGGGTTTTGGGATTGCTCAAACGTCACCTGTAACATAGTGATCATAACGACAACTTACAGGTTCATCGGAAAGTTTGACAGGTGGCGAGATAGCTTGAGAGTGGGATTTGGTCCTCCCACGATGGAGAGATATTCTTAGGGCTCTCTCGATGTGATGACATCAATCATTGTCTGGCCAGACACAGGTGACTTCGTCACGGGGATGCCGAAACACAATAATGAGAAAGAAGAATAAAACTGGTAATGAGGATTTCGCTATAGTGAGCATGGTGATAACTCAGCATGATACCGATACAGTGCTAGTTTTGTGAAGTATCACGTTGCAAAGTGAACATCACATGATGACCAAAGGTTCACTCGATATCATTCGTGTACTCATAGGGAAGAATATGGACGTCCACGGTCCCACTGTCAGTCATTGAACGAATGGTTTTGTTCATGTCTGTGAGTTACCAAACCTACGGGGTCACAAGCTTAAGTCAATCATGATCTGCTGAGTATTAGTAGGACGGGATTCATGAGAATATATTTGTGAAATTATTTCATGAATATTTAGAATAGTTCCGAGAGGATCCGGAAGGGTTTCGGGGTCACCGGAAGGGTTTCTGTGAATATAGGGTACTACCAGGTATTACCGATATATTATATATAGGTGGAAAATGTTTCAGGAGATGTTAAAAATATATAAAATGGTGAAAGTGCAAGTGCTCCCTTGGTGGTTTTGGTAATTAATGCCAACATATATTTTGTTGGACTAATAGTTCTATCTAGTATATTTCAGACAAGTTCAACAATGGCATGGCAAGGACGAGAGGATGTGGACCCCCCTTTCAAAATGCCAAGGATATGGATTGGCAAAAACTCAAGACTCTACATTTTTGGTTAAGTGATCTAAGATCACATTGAGTCCATAGGAAAGCCAATACTATTAAAAGGGGATGAGATTTTGATTATGATCTATTTGCTCAAGTGCTTAGTGATATTGCTCCAAAACCCTCAACCACTTTCTCTATCCAAATCTGTCAAAAACCCTACATCCCAACTCTGTCCCATCGAAACTACCCTATCCGGACCTACCGAGTTCATCTGGACACTACCACAGCCAAACCCTAACAAATTGGATCCACCGATATGGATCCCGGTCTCACCGAGATTGCCTTGCCAACTCTGTGTAACTTGTTGCAATTATTTTGGTCCTACCGAGTTTTGTGATCAATGCCACCGAGATGGCTTGCCAAATTTCTGTTGCCTTATTGCTTCACTTCGGTCCTATTGAGTTGATGCAATCGGTGCACTGAAATGAGGTTTGCAATAACCATTGCAAATCGGTCCATCCGAGTTGTTTCCCATCGGTCCCACGGAAACCTCCAATATTCATATCTTTTACACAGGTTGGTGTCACCGAGATTTCTGATCGGTGCCACCGAGTTGAGTCAAAAGTGTGTAAAGGTTGGATTTCATTGGAGGCTATATATACTGCTCCACCGCATCTTACTCAGTAAGAGAGCCATCAGAACGTGCCTACGCTTCCACTACTCATTTTCTGAGAGAGAAGGACCTACTCATGTGTTGTGATCAAGAGATTCCATTCCTACTATTTGAATCTTGATTTCTAGCCTTCCCCAAGTTGCTTTCCACTCAAATCCTTCTTCCACCATAGCCAAATCCGTGTGAGAGAGTTGAGTGTCGGGGAGACTATCATTTGAAGCACAAGAGCAAGGAGTTCATCATCCTCACACCGTCTATTACCTTTTGGATAGTGGTGTCTCCAGATTGGTTAGGTGTTGCTTGGGAGCCTCCAGCATGATGTGAAGTTGAACGAAGAAGTTTGTAAGGGCAAGGAGATCGCCTACTTCATGAAGATCTACCTGAGTGAGGCAAGTCCTTCGTGGACAATGGACATGATGGAATAGACAAGATTGCTTCTTCATGTACCCTTAGTGGACTCGCGCAGCCATTAACCTTCATGGGTTGAAGTCTCCATCAACGTGGACGTACGATAGCACCACCTATTGGAACCACGCCAAAATCTCCGCGTCTCCATTGTGTTTGCACTTTCCAATTCCCATCACTTTACATTCTTGCACTTGCATGATTTACTCTTTCCATTGCCCGTACTCTTGTTATGCTTGTGTAAAATTCATTGTGTTCCTATTAACATGTGCTAAACTCAACCTTAACTTGAAGAATTCTAAAACTGCCACTTTTACTTGTCAACGGTCTAATCGCCCCCCTCTAGACCCCTCGTCTCATCTTTCAAATGGTCTAGAAGTATTTATAACATCTTATATTTAATTTAAATATCTATAGGCCTAAAAAGTCCAAGAGTTGGAAGGAATTATGGGCCACGAAGGCCCGTAAGGAAGTGGCGCCCCCTTTGGCATATGGGGGGCGAATTGGACTAGGAGAAAACCCTTGGCCGGCGCCCGAAGGAGGGCTTTCCCTCGTTGACGGCTGCCCCTCCTCCTCCAACCTATATATACTAGATTTTTTTGCTCTATTGAGAAACAAGTTTTGGAGCCTCCTCTAGTTCTTCTAGTTCTAGGTCTAGTTGGTCCTAGTTGACTAATCAGAGCTAGGATAATCCGCTTTTCCTCATAATTAGAAGTCCTGTGTGGTTCTAATCTCCTCCCTCTAATTCTTCGATGACGATTAGCTCTGGACGGCGAGGCGCTACCGGATCGTGAAGGTTGCAAGCTTGCAACCAAGTAGAGAGGTCATGCTTTCGGTCTTTAGTTTGAGGGACTGTTCATGTGCGGTACAAGGGATCATTCATCAATGGTTCAAGGGACTCCAAGTATGATCTACGCCAATACGTTCTTCTTCCTCTGAAACTCGGTGATGGTTACTATCGTGATGCTAACCCATTATGCATCTTCATATTGATCTTGGGTGATCGTAGGCATGATTTTTTTTTGTTTTCTACAATGTTTTCCCAACGGGATGGTGGTTGGAGACTTCAACTATATTAGATATCCCGGTGATAGAAATAGGCCTGGATAAGACATCCAAAACATGATGAATTTTAGTGCTTCCATAAGTCCTCTTGGGCTAATAGAAATACCACTTAAGGGAAGAACTTCTACGTGGAGCAATATGCACAAGGCCCCATTGTGGTAAAAATTGGAATGGTGCTTCTCTTCTGAATCTTGTACATTAAAGTAAACCCCAACACAAGTGCCACCTTTTATCAAAATCCATCTCAGATCATGTTCCTCATCTTATTCATATTGGTACAAAAATCGCAAAGGCCAAGATTTTTAGATTTGAGAATTCCTGGTTATAGGTTGTTGATTCCAAAGACACGGTGAAGAATATCTGTGAATAAGAGGTGATGGTTGACAAAAGTGTCAAAAGGATCATAGCTAAATTTAAGAGAGCAAGAAAAGGCCTTCAAATTTGATCTAAAAATCTCTATCAATTGGCCATGCTTACCAAACATTCTAATGAGCTAATCCTATTACTTAATCTCTTGGAAGAATACAAATATTTATCAACTGAAGAATGGAATGGGAGAGCAATTGTGAAGGATCACCTGCTAAATCTTCTCTCTTACTAAAACACCTGATGGAAGCAAATAGTCACAATTAGATGGGTCAGATTTTGGGGATGAGAACCAAAATTCTTCCAAGCAAAAACAACAATAAAGTACAGAAACAACAAAGTATAGAGCTAATTATATATCAATGCTAAAAGATGAGATTTGGTTGATGAGAGTGAACATCAACCCAAGGCTGCAATATTGTGGAGAGCCTTCAAAAATAGAATGGGGTCCACTAGTGCAACTGAGAATTTCTTCAACCTCCCAAACCTACTTCCCTTAGAGATTTTTTCTCTCTGATCTGGAGGTACCTTTCACAAAGGAGGAAGTTGACAGTGTCATCAAAGATTTTCACAATGACAAAGCCCCTGGGCCTGATGGGGTTAATGGAGAATTTATCAAAACTTGTTGGGACATAATTGTAATGGATTTTTTATGAGCCCATTGATAATTTTTGTCATGGAAAAATAAGTATACCCATCAATGGGTCATTCATTTCACTTCTTCAAAAAAGGACAACCCTCAACACCAAGTGATTTCACGCCCATCTCCCTCTTGGACTTTACTATCAAAATCATCACAAAACTATTGGCCAATAGACTGCAAAAAATCTTTTTCAAATTAGTGCATGCCAACCAGTATGGGTTTCTCAAACTAGATCAATACAAGACTATCTTGCTTGGGCCTTGAGTACATTCATCAATTCCAGCAATTAAAAAAGGCAATGGTTCTACTAAATCTTGATTTTGAAAAGGCTTTTGATATGATAGAACATGAAACCATTTTGGAAATTCTCAAGGCAAGAGGTTTTGGCGGTAGGTGGATTATGTGGATCAAAATTATCTTCAGCTCAGGGTTTCCTCCATTCTCCTAAATGGAGTACCTGGAAAGCAATTCCACTATAAAAGGGGAGTGAGACAATAAGATCATTTATCTCCCTAATATTTGTTCTTCATGTTCATCTTCTACAAACAATTCTAAATGAGGCAATGCTGGCAGATCAAGCTCCACTGGAGTCTCATTCCAATCCTAATTTTCTAGTGATACAATATGCAGATGACACAATTTTGATTCAACCTGCCATTCAAAATCAAGTTGAACAAGTAAATAATCTTTCTGAGACATTATACTACACAATCTTTCTTGAAAATAAATTACCATAAGCCAGTCATGATCCCCATTAATGTGCAAGAGAAATATTTTGTCCAACTTCTTGATACCCTAGGATGTAGAAAAGGAAATTTCCCATTTACCTACTTGGGGTTGCCTCTTAGTGCGAGCGAACTTAAAATGGAAGATTTTACTCCCATCTTCCAACAAATTGAAAACAGGCTTTCTGGTTGCTTATCCATGCTCTCATATGATGGAAGGTGTTTGCTTATTAAATCAGTCTTTTCTACCCTCCCAATTTTCTTCATGAGCACATTGGCACTACCGCTTCTATTACAAATCAAATCAACAAGTATATAAGGATTTTGTGTGTGGAGAATGTCTGGGTAACAAATTATCGGTCTACTTTTATTGCTTAGGATAAAGTTTGTAGACCCTAATCCTAAGGGACTACGGATTTGGGATGTGTCTTTCAACAACAAATCTCTAATGATGAAAATATACAAAAATTTCTCAACAAGGATCCATTACCCTGTGTTTCTCTAATTTGGAAGAAATACTACTATGAATTTCTCCCTAGTTTTAAGATGGAAGGATCAAGTTGGCGGAAGAATTGCTTGAAATTGTTGAGGGACTACAAGACAAATTCTGATTATAAATTAGGCAATGGAGAGCAAACCTTCTCATGCATGACCTGCTAGTTGGAGCAAACACTTATGTCCAAATTCCAAGAACTTCACTCTTGTGCAACAACTAATACTCAATTTGTGGCTTCCTAGATTGATACTGAACATCCAACCCAATTCTTTCACACCCTTTGTCCACACAAGCATACAACCAATTTACTCAACTCCAGTGTCTACTTCAGAAACAAAATAATAATCAAGTTCAGAACACATGAACATTTAAGGGTCAAAGCCAGAAGTAAGCTTCAATCGAAATGTATCATCATCCCTGCCCTCAGAAAGAGCATAGTATTTTCAAGTGAATTTGGAAAAGCGCATGCAAACTGAGGCACAAAATCTTTTTTGGTTACTCCTACATCAGTGTTAATACTAGAAACTAGCTTACAAGAAAATCCTTCCACCTGGACTGCTATGACTGTGTGTTTTGTAATGAGACCACTCACGAAACATCAAGGCATCTCTTCTGTGATTGTGGTTTTGTTCAAGACTGCTATAACAACATACTTCCTGCTAAAAGATTGGGGTGTTCATGTTTCATGCTATTATGACATTTTGCTAACACAACTACTTCCAAAAGAATATTGCTTTGGAAGCGATCATCCAAGTATGTTGGGACATTTGTGGACAAAGAAATGAAAAGATCTTTAGAAGGGAAGTCACAAGTGTTAATTGTTTGAAATTCAAGCTCAAAGAGGATCTTAGCATGCTAGAACATAGAATCAAGGCAAAACATTTGAATGGTTTGCAAAGTTGGATAAGTGCTCTGCCTCTTAAGTCCCCTTAGATATGTTACACAGAACATGCATTGGATAGTTCCTCTCTACACTTCTTTTTATTTTTATTTTTTGTTTTAGAAGTATATATTGTACTCTTGTCATATTAGAAATCGGCATTCTGTGCTTACTAGTCCCTGTCAATATCGACCCTAAACATATTTGGCACGCCGGGAAAAGATTGATCCAACCCAGGATTAGTCACTTTTCTTGGTGAGTATGTTGAACCCACATGTCATATCTATCTCCTTCCCCTCTCTTCTTCTAGCCTTTCATCTCTGTACTTATTCATCTTTACAATATGTTATGCAAATGGTGAACAAATTAATTATTAATTTTAGAAGAAGAAAAGAGAAGAATACATTACGAATGTGCAATAGCCACATGAGCAGTTGGCGATGTCGTTGTACAAGGACATGAGAGGTTCGCTCAAACTGGGCTGCACGAGCATTCTAAGGTCTTGTGCTTAGAGAGATGATCACTAAATAAAGTGTGTTTTTCTTAAGCGTCAGTGCTTGTTTCTACAATAGGGGTGCCTAATTAAGTGTCTACCATATAGAAATAAGCACTTGTGCTTAAGGAAAGACTATTTATTTCTCTAAGCACCTTGCATTGTACAAGGCCCAAGCAACCATTCCATACAGTGCGAGGGGGCTCCTGAGTAGCAACACCATGATGAGTGCCAGTACAACCTTGAAGCACATCTGTTGAGTAGCATAACATGCACAAGCGCCATGAATAGATCCATTGCATTCTCCTAGCAATATGCGCTCTCGGCTGGTGCGTTAGCCAGAGCAGCATGCTAGGTGCCTCCTCATTCTCGGACATTTCCTATCTCCCATACTTCAATTTATCAATGCCGCCACATCCACCTAGAAGTCCCCCGCAACGTAGTCGTGCACGAGTGTCATGACCAGGTATGTCGCATGCTCCTAACAATGCAATGCATGTTGTGCGGTGTCGTGCCCTGCAATAGTCCCCACCGCACTTGTCGTCCCGTGTCCAAGGAGATTCAAGCCGCCTCTGTCCTCTCCATCTACTCAAGCGAGAGAGCCAAGAGTGCACACATGGCACCACTGTGACCATGCCCAACCTCTACCGCGATGCAACCATGGCCTTGTCACTCAGGTGACGATCGGCTTTTCTCGTAGAACACATCTCCCATCTAAACAACCACCATGTTCCCACCCCAAGCACTTCACTTCCTCGGATTCAACCTCCACAGCCCCTTGCCAGAGTTCATGGTGGACACGGTGTCCATCGACACAAAGGTGGATATCCCACCGCTGAGATCTCTTCATCATATCCCACTATCTCATGACACGGTGTTACAACTCTCCTCCTCTAAACGAAATTCTCGTCCCGAGAATTAAGAGGTAGAAGGGAAAAGATCGGGGTATTCTTCACGAAAGTTATCCTCAGATTGGTAAGTGGCTTCATCTTCGGTATGATTCGACCACTGCACTTTGAGGAGCTTGGTAACCTTCTGGCGGGTTCGACGTTGAGCTTCTTCAAGAATGCGGATTGGATGCTCCTTTTACGTGAGATCATCTTGCACTTCGATCAACTAAGGATCCACTTCACGATGCAGGTCCTTGAAGCAATGATGAAGTTGCGATACATGGAAGACGTCACGGGCGTGAGAGAGCTGAGATGGCAATTCCAATTGATAATCCACAAGTCCACGAGGAGCGAGAATATGGAAAGGACCAATGTTGCGAGGAGCTAGCTTGCCCTTGACTCTGAACCGATGAGTGCCTCTCAAAGGACTTACACGCACATAAGCTTCCTCACCAGGTTGATAAGTAGAACCCCAGTGTTTACAGTCATAGTTGCTCTTCTGGCGAGACTAGGCCGCCTTGAGATTTTCCCAGGCAATGCGGACTTGCTCTTCAGCTTGTTGGATAATATCTAGACCAACGAGCGGTCGTTCCCCAGTTTCTAACAAATTCAGAGGGGTTCGGCACTTACGTCCATAAAGTACCTCGAAGGGTGTCATCTTCAAGCTAGCCTGATAGCTTTTATTGTACGAGAGTCGAGAATTCAGCATAATGGAGAGATTCTTCCCATTCTTGCCGAAAGAGATAACACAAGCATGCAACATATCTTCAAGAATCTGGTTGACTCATTTGACTTGACCATGGGACTGGGGTGATAAATAGTGTTCCAGGTCATATGAGTTCCCATTGCTTCTTGGAAACTATCCTAGAACTTCGAGGTGAATATGCTGCCACGGTCTGAACGGATCTCCTTCAGAATGCCGCTAGTGTCACAATTCTGGAGATATACAAGTTTGCTAATTGACTAGCAGCGATTGTCTCCTTGACTAGCATAAAGTGGGCAACTTTGGAGAATTGGTCGATGACGACAAATATAGCATTGTTACCCTTTTGTGATTTGGGGAGGCCAGTGATAAAATCCATCTAAATCTTATCCCATTTCTATTCAGGAAAAGGAAGTGGTTGTAGAAGTCCAACCGGTTTCTGATGTTCTGCCTTGACACGACGGTAAACTTCACATTCTTCAATATACTGAGCAATGTCTTGCTTAATCTTAGACAACTAGTACCTCTAACGAATGTCTAGATACATCTTAGTACATCCCAGATGAATAGGAAAAGGTGTGTCATGTGCTTCTTTCATAACCTTGTCTGTCATAAGTTCAAATCGGGGTAACACAATGCGATCTCTAACGTACAAGGTTCCATCTTTAGCAAGCAAGAAATCCCTGGCTTTTTCAAGAGCAAGATCCCTTTTCATCTGATCAACTTCAGCATCTTTGTCTTGCGGGGACTTAATAGCCTTCAAGAGAGTTGGTTCCAAAACAAGGTAAAGGTTCAACTGGCGAAGTTCTTCATGAAGGCGGGGTTGAGCTTTCTGAACCATGCAGTTGTTGCAATAAGACTTGCGGCTCAGGGCATCAGCCATGACATTAGCCTTACCAGGGGTATAATATATACCGTAGTCATAATCTGTAATAGCTTCCATCCATCGCTGCTGATGGAGGTTCAGATCTGGCTGAGTAAACAGATACTTAAGACTTTGATGGTCGGTGAAGGTCTCGCAACGGTTACTGAGAAGGTAATGTCGCCACAACTTCTGTGCATAGATAACTGCAGCAATCTCGAGGTCATGAACTGGGTAGTTCTCTTTGTGAGGGCGCAATTGATGAGAGGCATAAGCAACCACCCTGCACTCTTGCATTAGGACACAGCCTAATCCTCGATGGGATGCGTCGTAGTAAATGACCAAATCCTTTTGGGAATCTGGAGGAGAAAGTACTAGGGCAGACCTTAGTTTGTCCTTGAGTGCTTGAATACTTTCCTGGCATTTATCTGGCCAGTCGAACTTAACGCCCTTGTGAGACAGACTAGTTAGTGGCTTGGCGATCTTGGAGAAGTTCTCGAGAAAACAATGGCAATAGCTGGCGAGTCCAAGAAAACTTCTGACTTATTTGACATTCTTCGGAGGAGTCCAGTTAAGAATGGCCTCAACTCATTCTGGGTTGACAACAATACCGTCCCTGGAGATCACATGACCAAGGTAGGTTACTTCGGGTAACCAGAACTCACACTTAGAATACTTGGCATATAGCTGGTGCTCACGAAGCTTTTCTAAAACAAGACAAAGATGTTCAGCGTGTTCTTCTTTATTCTTGGAATATACAAGGATATCATCCATACAAACCACGATGAACTTGTTGAGGTATTCCATGAATATATAGTTCATCAGACGAGAGAATGTCATTGGAACATTGGTTAAGCCGAAAGACATTACGGTACTTGTATGAACCTGTAAGTGCATCTAGTGCCACCCCTAGTTTGTTTTGGAGTATTGACGACAAACTTGGTTGAGGGAGTAATGTGTTTGTGAGAATTGCAGGATAACACAGGTAGTAGTCCCATATTGATTCGGTTTACCTACCAGAGATGACCCCTAAAAATGTGTGAAGACATTGAAGACAATGGTGGTCTGTGAAGACATTCACATTGAAGACTATGATAGGAGAAGACATCGCGTGAAGACTATGGAGTGCGAAGACATAGTTGTTTTGTAGTTTCCTTTTCTTCTTTGTTGAGTCATAGGAACCACCGTACTGTTAAGTGGGGTCCAGGTGAACAAAGTCAGAGTGACTGATGTGATGCTCAACCAAAACCTATGTCTTCGAGCGAAGACTATGAGAGCAAATCTTATCTAGAGCTGGATGAGTCGGCTTGGCTTGTAGCCCAAGTTAAGCTGCCACGTGTGTTTGAAATCTGATCATTGGACACATGTCAGTTCCTTAGTGACCCAGGGTCATTTTGGACAAATCAGGTCGGGTTGCCTCCTAGCTATAAATAGCCCACCCCCTGCACCATAAATTGGTGGCTACTTAGAGTTAGTGCACGTCTTTTGTCGTTTGAGAGCAACCCACCTCCGAAGCCTTTGGGAGAGAATCCTTGTGAGGACAAAGCCCAAAACACCCAGAGCCAAAGAGTGTTAGGCATCACTAAAGTCTTTCTGTCCGCGTGATCTGAAGACTTATTACACTTGAGGACTGTGAATCCTCCAGCCGGTTAGGCGTCGCGTTCTGAGCATCCAAGAGTCATTGTGGATTGCCGGTGAATGAAGTCTATGAAGGTTTGGAAGTCTGCCTTGAAGACTTACCAGAGTGATTGGGCGAGGACTAAGTGTTCTTAGCTCAAGGGGAATAAGGTGAAGACACGGTCTTCTGAGTTGAATCTCAGCCTCCCTAACAAGACATACAGTTGTCACAGCAACTGGAACTGGTCCAACAAATTCCTTGTCCTCTCCGAGCAACTGGTTCTATCTTACCTCTCTCATCTTACTTACAGTTTGTCTTCGTGAAGTCTTTGCCTACTTGCCTGATCTGTTTGACTCCACTGTGTGAAGACTGTTGTCTGTTTGGCTTCATACTATCTTCCATCCCGATCCATTCTACCTAGCTGCTTATAGTCTTCGTGCTTTCAAAACATTGCTTACTTGACTATGGCTTGTCTAGTGTAGTCTACCTTCTGCTACACATCAATAGGGTCTTTTCTATCGTTTGTCTCTGAAACACCCATGTTTTGAAGCCTTTCATAAAAATCGCCTATTCACCCCCCTCTAGTCGAATACTAGCACTTTCAATTGGTATTAGAGCAAGGTGCTCCCTTGTTCCGTGTGATTCGGTTTAACCACCTGGAGTTTAGCTATGTCGACTGCAGGGACAATGAAAGTCTCCGCTGCGTGCCCTATCTTTGATGGCATTGATCACCCCTACTAGAAGAATAAGATGCGCATGCATCTTGAAGCCATTGACATCGATCTCTGGTATGTCGTCAAGAACGGCGTTCCCAAGACTGGTGAAGGTGCCACTCCTGCTGATGTCAAGAAGTTCATACAACTGGACTCAACTGCCAAGAACATTATCTGTGGTCATCTGGCCAACGGGCAGTATGGTCGTGTGAGTGCTCTAGAAACTGCGAAGCTAGTCTGGGACTGGCTCTCCATGGTCAATGAAGGCGTCTCAACACAGAGAGGTTCAAGGATCAGTGTTTTTGGCAATCTATTCAACCGCTTCAAGAGAAATGACAATGAGAATGTCTAGCTCACATTTGATCGCCTCACTAATATCACCAATGAGCTTCATGCACTCGGCACCACTGAGACCACCAAGCACAAAATCATCAGGACACTTCTGAGATCTCTTGACAGCTCATTTGACACCTTGGCCCTGATGATTCAAGAGCGCCCTGACTTCAAGACTCTCGATCCCTCTGACATACTTGAGAGGCTCAACACACATGAGTTCCAGCTATCTAAGAAAAGAGATATCTATGGTCCCAACTATGGCCGTCCTCGCGCTTTGAAGGCAAAGGCCGTCTCCTCATCTGAAGAAGAATCTGACTGCAGTTCTGGTGATCCTGAAGACATTGGAAAGGAGCTCGCTATGCTTGTGAAGAAGTTCCAGAAGTTCACTAAGAAGAAAGACTTCAGAAAGTCTTCAAGATCCAGCTCAAGGAATGATGAAGCTTCCTCTCGTGATCACAAGAAGAGAACCTGTCAAAAGTGCAAGAAAACTGGTCACTACATCACTGAGTGTCCATAGTGGGACCATTGGAGTTCTGGGAACGGGGGTCCCCAGACTTGCCTGCCTGCGGCCTGCGGCATGGCTCGAGTGGTGGCCCAGTACGGCCCATCTTCATCAGTGCAAGACTCAAGACCCTCGCGAGGAGCCAAGCCTCGCGGGGCAGACGACACGAGGCTTCCTCAGGAGCAGCCTCACCAGGCAGGCTCGCGAGGAGGCGGAGAGATCAAGGCAGGGGTACCTCACAGGTGCTCGTGACGCAAGCCGTGACGATCGAGACCAGGCAGGTGCCAGGCGGGCGCCGACCTGTGCAGTGTCCTTGTTTCCTCTTTGGTGCAAAGGGGACAAGCACAGGCAGTTCCGAGGCATCAGGCAAAGATTGCCAATTCAGTGCAACGAGACCAAGACCAGCAGAGCGGCAGGATGGAGGTCACCGTGGAGCCCAAGACGACGTCATCGCCAATGCCTTTGGCAGCCGAAGACCAACGTTAGTCAGGATAACTTGTACTAGATGTTCCCCTTCAAAAATGGCCGTTGTTGGCGCCCTTCCGCTCAATATTTGGGAAGAGGACCAGGGCCTCTATAAATAGGGCTAGCCATCTCATGGATAGGCATGGGACGAAAGGGGGTCGGATCCTTCTAAAGTAGAACACCACATCAGCTCAAGAACACCTCTCGCGAGGCAGTTCTTCCCTGCACTGTTCATCATCTACCCCTGAGGCAATCCACCACACCACACACTGGAGTAGGGTATTACACCACAACGGTGGCCCGAACCAGTATAAATCTTGTGACCTCGTGTTGTTCATCGTTTAGCTTAGATTCTCGCGAGGCGATCTGACGCGGATAGGTAGGGGGAAGATCTTCGCGCGCACCCCAGAGTTCAAACCTTAAGGGTCTGCCGGAACCCAACATCCGACATTTGGCGCGCCAGGTAGGGATGCGTCGGAATCTTTCTTCCGCTGTTCCGCGTTCGATCACCCGTCGTGTCCATGGCTGACGCTCGCCGTGCTCGGGCTAAGCGTCGGGCTGCTCTCGCCGCCCGCGTCGCCCAGATGCTCCCGTCGGCGGATGCCCCCATCGTTCCCCGTCGCCTGCCGCCAACGCCGCCACCGGCCCGGCGGGGAACGAGCAGCAGGCCTCGTCGCTGCATCCTTCGGTGCGGCAGGAAGGCCGCACCGCCACCCCGTCGCTGACTCGAGCTGGTTCGTCGTCCCACGCCCGTCGCGCCCCCACGGACGTGCACACCGTGTTGCTCCTGGCGCGTGAGCTCCTACACTACCGTCCCGTTGACGACCTTTACGAGGAGTGGCTCACTCGCATCATCGAGCTCGTCAGCGCCACAGGGGGCTCCCCCGTGCCGTCCCTCTCGCTGCCTCGCCCTCCGTCCTACGCGGGTGGCACAGATCAGGAGGCGCCTCCGCCACCTCCTCCCCAAGAAAGCGCCCTAGCACCAAGGCGCGCGGCCCCAGGACGAGATCCACTGCGTCCAGCACCCACGCGATAAGAAAGGAGCTGCCAAGAAATACCTCGTCCCCAAGAAGGTGCTCGCGTGCTCCCGGCATCGGTGCGCCATGACCGCATACCTACGCCATCACGTCAAGACCCCGTGCTGCTCCAGGCAGCGGCGCGCGGGAATCCCCAGGAGCAAGCCCCGCATCAGCAGAGAGCTCTAGTGGCCACCGCAGGCTGCCGCGCCTTCACCATCGAGCTACGCTGTGTCGCTTGGCTGGGAAAGTTCAAACCTGACCTGCCCCCTGGCACGATCTCCTCCTGGGTCGAGATGCGCACTTGCTTCATCGCCAACTTTCAGGGCACTCATGACCGTCCGCGGGCCATGGGTGACCTGTGCCGCATCAAGCAGCAACCCGGAGAGACCTTGCAGAAGTACATCCAGCGCTTCAACAATGTTCGCCTCAAGATTCCCAAGGTGACCGAGGAGGCCATCATCTCGGCGTTCTCCGATGGCGTCCGCGATGTCAAGATGAAGGAGGAGCTGGCAATCCACGAAGATCTGTGCACGTCATTGGAGTTGTTCAACCAGGTGACCAAGTGCGCAAGGGCTGAGGAGGAACGCCTTTCCCTTCTCGAGCTCCCGGCTTCAGATCCAGAAGAGAAGAAAGCCAAGGCCAAGGATGTGAAGCGCAAGGGAGCGGCTGTGCTCGCAGCAGAGCCGGAAATGAAGCACGACAGGGACCAGCCGGAGTCATCCAAGGGCAGCCGATACTATGTGTACCACGATCTCCATACCCACAACACCAACGAATGCCAAGAGCTCAGGGCCGTGCGAGAAGGCCGTGTCGGTCGACGCCCCGAGCGCAACGATTGGGGCTACGGCCGAGGCGGAGGAAGAGGCGGGGGATGATGGGACGACCGTGGTCCTCGCCAAGGGTTGCGTGACCGGCCCCGCGAGGACCGCTGGCAGGACCAGCCTCGCGAGGGGGCTTGGAGGGATTAGCCTTGAGAGGATCGCCCGCAAGGCAACGCAGGACTTCCTCCTCTGCCACCACCACCAAGAAGGAATGACGACCATCATCAAGATGAGGGGGCTGGGGGCTTCTAGGAGCCGCGTGCAATCGCTTGCATCTTGGGCGGTGCCCAGGCCCCAGCCTCTCAGCGCACCTTCAAGCAGTTTGCTCGCGAGGTGAATGCAGTCCTCCCCAAGCCTGAGGCCACGCGCTCCCTCAGGTGGTCTGCGTGCACCATCACATTCAGCTTAGCGGATCAGCTCAAATGCGCGACAACAGCTGGTGTCCTCCCAATGCTCTGTTCCCTAGTCATCAGAAATGTGCAAGTTACCAGGACCCTCATCGACAGCGGGCCAGGGCTCAACGTCCTGTCCGTCGAGACGTTCAACAATCTCCAAATGCCATACGATCAGCTTCAACCAACCAAGCCTTTCTCAGGAGTCACTAATGGTTCCACTGTCCCGATAGGGCAGGTCCGCCTCCCTGTCACCTTTGGACAGTGCAAGAACTACCGTACCGAGCTCATTGACTTCGATGTCGCCCACATTCGCCTGCCATACAATGCCATCCTCGGATATCCCGCTCTATCCAAGTTTATGGCAGTGACTCACCATGGCTACAACATCCTCAAGATGCCAGGAAGTGGCGGAGTCATCATGGTCCCCTGTGAAGAGAAGGATGCGGTGTGCTCTTTTGAGCGCGCCTTCCAAGCCGCATCAATCAAGGACCCAGACAACAAGAGTGGAAACCTTCCTGGAGCAGCTCCCAAGAAGAAGAAGACATCACCTGACTCAAGGCCTCAGGAGGTAGGCACCTCCGGAGGCGCCACATGCGGACATGCGCCCATCCAAGGGGCGCCATCCTCCGTCGCGTAGGGAGGCGCACCCGGCGCCCTCCTCGAGCAAGGCTCGGGGGCTCTCTCCTGGGGAGCCACTGACTTTGCCAAGATCATGAGGGAGGCACTCGGGCACCACTTGGAGGCGTGCTTCGCGGCACGTTTCCCTCAGGAAGGCGTAAGGCAAGGAGGGCCCAATCCTCAGGAGTTCATCACCAAGGTCGCTCAGGAGTTGCAGGAATCGAGAGTCATGAACGACAACCGCCGCCTGCCTAGCGTAGCTCCCCATCCAGGCGAGGATGGCGGGCTGCGCGTTTGCATCGACTACCTAGGGCTCAATCAAGTCGCGTCTCAGGAGTGCTTCTGGCCTTCGCGCGTGGGACGTTGCAAGGGTCCACCTCACAGCTAAGTTCGCATGCCCTTCGGCCTGCCGAACGCGGCTGCTGCCCACCAGCGCCTAATGAGGAGCATTCTGGAAGCTCAGGTGGCCAAGCACCGCGCACTCCTGGAGGAAATGGAGATGGACCTCCCCAAGTCTCCCGAGCCTCCCGAGGCTTGGAGCTCCAAGGGCTCGTGAGGATCGGCTTCCTCGCCACGCACCATCAGCTACTCTGACACTCGCTCTGCAATGGTATCAGGTGACTTCTCTCAAGTTTCGTTTCAGCTGGGAGTGCCCTCAGGGCCGCATCATTCCCAGGTTGCGTGGGTGTGTCCCCACGGCATGTATCCGTTTTGCTTATGTCTTGAGCTTACCTTGTTGGGGGCGCCCCTCGGGCTGCATCATCCCCAAGACGCTTGGGCCTGACCCAGTGGCGTGTGCCTGTCTCTGCATCTATCTATGTTGATTTGCTTATTCATGCTTAAACTGCTTGAGATAATCGCCTGCTCGATTGACACCTACCTTTGGAGCCGCTCGCTCTGGCACGATGCCTGCGCATGGGTCCGTCCCTGCAACGTCGACAAATCTGAGTGGTCGAGCTCTAGCCGCGGCAGCCCCGCAAAGCGCTAGGCCCTTAGTGCCTTAATCACTCCCTTGGAGCAACCAATGGCTGGCTGGCAACCGTAATGGGAGTCCTTGTTTTCCTCGTGCTGGTGTACAGGATCCACCTAAGGAGTAGCGTGGAGGGGGGGGGGCGTCGTGAGCTCTCTCTCTCTCTCTCCCGTGCGATCCGCTTGCGTGTTAAAAGGGGGGCGCCTGAGCATCGCGACTCAGGGGCTCTTACTGGCTCTCCATCCCTCATCCCCTGGCCTTGACCCACGGCATCGCGACCTGTCATACCAGCGGCGGCTGAGCTCGCTCGAGGGCCGGGACCTGAGGATGTAGAGCATGAAGGAAAGTGCGGTGAAGAGGGGAGAAGCTCACGAGGACCCAACCCAGCGACACCCTAGCTGCCGGCGCGCAGGCCCGACACCTCACCGAAGAACAGCTCCAAGCTCTTGAGATAAGTCACGCCCCTGGAAAAGCTAAATCAACGCGACGCTAAACCCTCGCCTAGTGCAGCTCTGTCACGGCAACGTTGCCTTCCTTTCTTGCCCAGCAGAGGCTGCTTGAGCGCTAAAGGGGACCTTCGGAGCATCGCGCCTCGGGGGCTCTTACTGGACCTTGGGCCGCTCACCTCCTGTCCTTGACCACGGCATCGCGACCTGGCATACCAGCGACGGCTGAAGCCTACCCGGGGACCGGGACCTGCCAGCGTAGAGCACCAAGCCCTCACAAGGATAGGAAGGGGAGCCGAGCTGAGAAAGGACAAGCATCTCGCATCGCTCCATAATAAGGATAATATTCACAAAAGACATGGCAGACGCCTTACATACCCCCGTGGGGTTTTTCTTCGATTCCTCGCAGGGAACAAAAGGTGCTAATCCTAAGGAACGCTAACTACGCGCGCCACCACAAGAGAAGCCATCATCAATAGTGGGCCGTCAAGCGCCGATGCCAACCCCATCCAGATGAGCGGCGTCGGCAGCCAGATGCAGCTGCCCTGCTCCGGGCGCGACGCGAGCTCGGGGGCTCGTAGCTATCATCGCTCGTCTCTGGAGTCACGTGAAGCTCGGGAGAGTCGCTGGACCCTCCGGCTTCTCCGCTGCTACCAGAGGAGCTGCTGGGGAAGCGGTTGGCAGGCCTGGCCCTCACCACTTCAATGCCCCGACCGCCTTCCTTGGGGCAGCACTCCAGTCGGCGTCCTTCCGCGTCGAAGACCTTGAAGAACATCAAGGAGGCGCCATCGTATTCAAGATGAATTACGAGGGCACCCCCTGTCCGGAAGACCCGGGCGATCTCACCACAGCCCCGGGTCATGTAGACCTTGCCCGGAGCAACAACCTCGACCTCCGCTCCGGTCGCAAGGGTGCTGCAGTCAGCATGCTGCAACCAGAGCTCCAGAGGCCCCCTCAGCGGCATCTCGAAGGCGAAGGAGGGAGGAAGGCGAATCCAAGAGCATGGAGGCATAGCGGCGTGAAGCACAAGCTCGCGAGAAGAGCCCTCGGCATGGACCCCAGGGGCGGCGACGCGCACCGCAGTGACTCGTCGGCGTCGCCGGCGGCGCTGCTCGGCGTCTTCTTCTCCAGGGCCGTTGGCCCGGGCGTACAAGGGCAGCGGAAACCCAGGTGGCGGCCGCTCGTACCAGGGCCTCCTGCCACATGACCACGTCGCGGCGGCCGGGAACCGGCCGCTTCTTCGGCGGAAGCGGGTCGGGACCCTCTCGGGGGGCCTTCCCCTTCTCTTCCACTAAAAACCGGCGGATCGGCGCCACTGACATAAAGTGAAGCAAGGGCGAGGAAGAAAGAGTGAAGCAGGAAGGAATGGACCGCGGGGGCTCTCGCCCGTCCGTACTTATAGTCCGGAGGAGGCCAAATGTCGGCCTCCACGATCACAGGTAATCATGACTCATTTTTGCATGCAGGGACTTGTCAAGTCGGGCAGTTGCCGAGGCAGCGTGGGGAAGCGGAGGCGCCCACGTCAAATCAACCGCCACGCGGCGCCCAAGGCCGCAGGCTGATGGGGCCCGCGGCACTCCGCACTTGCCCCTTCGCTTCTCTGCTAAGCCAAGTACGAGCATGCCTTGGGCCTGGGGGCTACTATCGGCTTTCTGGGAACGGGGGTCCCCAGACTTGCCTGCCTGCGGCGTGGCTCGAGTGGTGGCCCAGTACAGCCCATCTTTATCAGCGCAAGACTCAAGACCCTCACGAGGGGCCAAGCCTCGCGGGGCGGATGACACGAGGCTTCCTCAGGAGCGGCCTCGCCAGGCAGGGTCGCGAGGAGGCGGAGAGATCAAGGCAGGGGTACCTCGCGAGGTGCTCGTGATGCAAACCATGACAATCGAGACCAGGCGGGCGCCAGGCGGGCGCCGGCCTGTGTAGTGTCCTCGTTTCATCTTTGGTGCGAAGGGGGCAAGCACAGGCGTGGAGTATCGAGGCATCAGGCAAAGATTGCCATTTCTGTGCAACAAGACCAAGACCAGCAGAGCGGCAGGATGGAGGTCACCGTGGAGCCCAAGACGGCGTCATCGCGAGTGCCTTTGGTAGCCGAAGGCCAACTTTAGTCAGGATAACTTGTACTAGATGTTCCCCTTCAAAAATGGCCGTTGTTGGCGCCCTTCCCGCTCAATATTTGGGAAGAGCACCGGGGCCTCTATAAATAGGGCTAGCCATCTCATGGATAGGCATGGAACGAAAGGGGATCAGATCCTTCTAAAGTAGAACACCACATCAACTCAAGAACACCTCTCGCGAGGTAGTTCTTCCCTGTACTGTTCATCATCTGCCCCTGAGGCAATCCACCACACCACACACTGGAGTAGGGTATTACACCACAACGGTGGCCCGAACCAGTATAAATCTTGTGTCCCTCGTGTTGTTCATCGTTTAGCTTAGATTCTCGTGAGGCGATCTGACGCGGATAGGTAGGGGGAAGATCTTCGCACGCACCCTAGAGTTTGAACCTTAAGGGTCTGCCGGAACCCAACATCCGACAGGGACAATGAGACAAAGAAGAAGAAGAAGAGCAAGGAATATGATTTTGATGACAACAAGAAGAAGAAATCCTCAAAGTCTTCTTCCAAGTCCTCATCGAAGTCTTCTTCACACAAGAATAGCTCATCTAGCAAGGCTCGTGCTTTTGTTGGCAAGGAGATGGATTCGTAGGAGGAGTCTGCATCTGAGGATGTAGAGGTGGAGTCCGAAGAGGAATCTGATTCTGGAGTAGCAAGCCTGGCTCTAGCTTATGCATACGTCGCCAAGTCCATCTGCAACAGTGAAGACAATGGCTTCATCACCAACGCTGATGCCAAGGATGAGGATGACTCTTCTCCCACCTACCGCTTCATGGCACGTGGTGCCAAGGTAAACTCACGCGATGCCTACTTTCAAACATCAAGTGAAGATGACTCTGAATGTGAATCTAAACCTAGCTACAAAACACTTGCTAAAATTGCAACTGAACAACAGAATGCCAATGAACATATTCAAAAATTGTTAGACAAAAGCAATGACCTGTTGGACGCGGAAATGACCCGATCTCAGTCCTTAATTGAAGACATTAAAAATCTTCATGTTAAGTATGAGGAACCTGAAAGTCGTCATGAATCGCTCTCAACCACTCATGAAATGCTTTCCTATGATTATCTTCAAAGGAAGCAGGAACTTGAGAAATTGAGATCGGCTCATGAAGATCTTCAAAAGGAAAACGAGTCACTCCGCGCTCAGCAGATCAGTTCCGCTCAGGAAGGATTTGAACCACCATGTCTAAAATGTATTGGGCATGATAATGTTGTCTCTGTTGCTGAATGTTCAACTGCTACTACTGTTGCAATATCTTCAACTGCTAATGTGGTAACTAACCCCTCATCTGAGGATACCACTACTATTGCTGATGAGAATGCCAGGTTGAAGTCATTACTTGAGACAGGAATGTACAAAAGTCTCAAAGGGCATCAGACACTATGTGATGCCCTTAAAAAGCAGATTCTGAACCGAAACCCTAGGAAAGAGGGTGTTGGGTTCAAGAGGAAAATCAATATTGATGGTTCTTACTGGATGCCTAAGCAATACCCCAAAACCACATGGGTTGCTGCTAAGGAACCTTCAGTGGTTCCATCTACCTTATCTGGCTTCACAAGTGCTAACCCAATTATCATTGATGAATCCTTTGATGCAAACTATAAACTGTTCAGGAATCAGAATGGTGAAGTGTTTGCTAGGTATATTGGTACTAACTGCAGGAATGGACCACCTCTTAAGAAGATCTGGGTACCCAAAAGTTGTCTTGAAAGTCTTCCCGTGAATGTCGTTACGACACCACCTGGGAAGAAGACAAACCCTAGACCAAAGGCTTCATATGGTCCAAAGGCTTCATACAGACTGAAGACTCACCTGAGTCACCCTAACGGCAATGTTTTGCAGGGAATCATACTCAGACCTTGGAATATGAGTGTGCTTCATCAAATTTCTATGTTCATAAGTCTAAGAACTTTTCTGCTTATTCCTATGAGTATTATTCTCCACCTGCATGGCTATTTGCTAGGGCTTCAAAGCCGAAGTTCTCAGATGCTGCATTAGACTCATTGCTTCTAAGCCACCCCTGAAGATGTGGGTGGTTAAGAAAACTTAACTCTCTTTTGCAGGGAAAGGTCTCCAGCCAGAAATCAAAGGCGTCTGATGCTTATGCTGGGGACCTTAAACATCTTGTGGGACACAAGATAAAATGCCCAAATGGTCTTACTATGTATTTCGTCCTGGGATTCCTTGACACTCATCCTATCTATCCTAACCAAGATCTGAACTTCTATGTTCCACTTGTTCATCAAATGCTTATGCTTCACAACTCTCTTGGTGAAGCCTATCCCCCAAACTGTACTATAGGCTATGACACCTCAAGCTTCAAAATGGATTATGGATAGTGGCTGCACCAACCACATGACTAGTGATCGAAGTCTTCTGATGGATTGAACTCTTCGGCCATCTGATAAAAGTCATATCACATTTGCTGACACTGGTAAAAGTAAGGTATTGGGTCTTGGTAGAGTTGCAATCTCAAAGGATCAGCACATGGATAAAGTGATGCTTGTTGAATCCCTTGGTTTCAACTTAATGTCTATATCAATGCTATGTGATTTGAACATGATTGTGATATTTGGAAAAAATATCATTGCCTTGTCCTTATGGAATCTAACAAATCTCTAGTCTTTGAAGGGTATCAAAAATATGATCTGTATATGGTAGATTCTCAGCAGGACCACATCTTGCCGTATGTCTTCTAGCAAAAGCTTCAGAGTGCTGGCTCTGGCATCAGAGGATAGGACATGTGGGCATGAGGAACTTGTACACTCACGCAAATAAGAAGCATGTCGTGGGCATCGAAGGCGTCAAGTTCAAGAAAGACCATCGGTGTGGTGCCTGTGAAGCTGGGAAAATGACTAGGGCGAAGCATCCCTCGAAGACGATCATGACGGCATCTCAACCCTTCGAGCTGCTTCACATGGACTTATTCGGCCCTACTCACTATTCTACTCTTACTACCACTGCTTGTCTCTATGGTTTCGTTATTGTTGATGATTACTCAAGATATACCTGGGTGCATATAATTCTCTATAAGACTGAAGTGCAGGATGTCTTCAGACGCTTCGCTAATCGTGCCATGACGAACTATGGTGTCAAGATCAAGCACATCAGAAGTGACAACGGCATAGAATTCAAGAACACCAGCCTCGACACTTACCTTGATACATTAGGCATCACTCATGAGTTTTTTGCTCCCTACACACCTCAGCAGAATGGCATCATGGAGCGCAAGAACAGAACCCTCATCGAGATGGCTCGGACGATGCTAGATGAGTACAAGACTCCAAGGAAGTTCTGGCCTGAAGCCATTGACATCACGTGCCACATCATCAACCGAGTTTATCTTCACAAGCTTCTAAAGAAGACATCATATGAGTTGCTAACTGGTAAGAAGCCTAACATCAGTTACTTTAGAGTATTTGGTGCTAGGTGCTGGATCAAGGATCCACATCACACTTAAAAATTTACACCGAAAGCACATGAAGATTTTATGCTTGGATACGGAAAGGATTTGCACTCCTACAGAGTCTTCAACCTCTTTCACTATAAAGTGGTTGAAACTGTGGATGTGCGGTTCAATGAGACTAATGGCTCGCAAAGAGAGCACCTGCCAAATGTGCTAGATGAAGTCCTTCCTAGTGAATCTATCAAGCTCATGGGTACTGGAGAAATCATACCGTCCGAAGCTCAGGCTGAAGATTAACTCATCATTACACCAAGTCAACCTGAAGACAATGCTCAGCCTGAAGTCAGTGCTGAAGCTGAAGACAATGATCTCCAAGGGAAAAATCTTTGTCCAGTACATCCCCATGTTGCAAATGAAGTACAGATTGAGAAGATAATTGACAGCATCAATGCACCTGGTCCACTCACTCGTTCAAGAGCAACACAACTGGCAAATTTCTATGGGCACTTTGCATTTGTCTCTATATCTAAACCCAAGAAAGTTGCTTAAGCCTTTATGGAACTTGAATGGATTCAAGACATGCAAGAAGAGCTTCATCAGTTCGAGCTGAATAATGTTTGGGAACTAGTCAAGCGTCCTAATCCTCGCAAGCATAATATCATTGGCACCAAATGGATCTATCGCAACAAACAAGATGAACATGGTCAAGTTGTCAGAAACTAGGCTCGTCTGGTTGCTCAAGGTTACACTCAAATAGAAGGGATTGACTTCGATGAAACATTTGCTCCCGTGGCAAGACTTGAAGCCATCCGCATACTGCTTGCACATGCCAACCATCACAACATCCTTCTGTACCAAATGGATGTGAAGAGTGCCTTTCTCAATGGCAAGATTGAAGAAGAAGTGTATGTTGCACAACCACCTGGCTTTGAAGATCCAAAACATCCTGATATGGTGTACAAGCTCAAGAAGGCACTGTATGGCCTCAGACAAGCTCCTCACGCTTGGTATGACATGCTCAAAGACTTCTTGAAGAGCAAAGGCTTCAAACCTGGTTCTCTAGATCCAACACTCTTCACCAAGTCATACGATGGTGAACTGTTTGTGTGCCAAATCTATGTGTATGACATTATCTTCGGCTGCACCGACAAGGTATACAACGATGAGTTTGGGCACATGATGCAAGAGCAATATCAGATGTCCATGATGGGTGAGCTGAAGTTCTTTCTTGGTCTTCAAATCCGTCAGCAGAGAAATGGCATCTTCATATCACAAGAGAAATACCTCAAAGACTGCCTGAAGAAGTTTGGAATGCAAGACTGCAAAGGATACACGACGCCAATGCCAACAAAAAGTCATCTGGGTCCTGACGACAATGATAAAGAGTTCATTCAAAAGGTATACCGCTCCATGATTGGTTCCTTACTTTACTTATGTGCATCTAGGCCAGATATAATGCTTAGCGTTTGCATGTGTGCCCGATTCCAAGCGGCACCAAAGGAGTCGCATCACCTAGCGGTGAAGCGAATACTTCGATATTTTTCTTACACCCCAACGATAGATTATGGTATCCAAATGGCTCAACATTTGATCTGATTGGGTATTCTGATGCTGATTATGCTGGTGACAAGGTTGATTGCAAATCCACCTCAGGAACATGTCAATTTCTTGGTCGATCACTTGTCTGTTGATCTTCAAAGAAGCAGAACCGTGTGTCACTCTCCACTGCTGAATCTGAATACATTGATGCTGGATCATGCTGTGCTCAGCTTCTATGGATGAAGCAAACTCTCAAGGACTATGGCCTCAACACAAAGAATGTGCCACTCTTCTGTGACAATGAAAGCGCCATCAAGCTTTCGAAGAATCCAGTTCAGCACTTGACCACAAAGCACATTCGGATCCGTCATCACATTCTTAGAGATTATGTCAACAAGGAAGACATTGATATCATTCACGTCAACACTGAAGAGCAATTTGCAGATATCTTCACTAAGCCCTTGGATGAGAAAAGGTTTTGCAAGTTGCGGTGTGAGCTAAATATTTTAGAATCCTCGAATGTCTTGTGAATGGACACACATCCTAACGCTTATGCATGTTGACGACTTAGATGTGCAACACATGAAGTAACGTATATCTTCAATTAATGAAGACTTACCCTCTGAGTGAATACATTAATGTGGAATTTGACTTTGGAGTTCCACGATAATTGTGCGCCGTGTCTGGGTCTAATACTTCCTATACGGTGGGTAACACCACCACCAAATTCTTATTGAAGTGTTTCTCTTGGCGTTACAATTGCAAAGTCTTCGCATTCGGATTGTCTTCAACATTGATTTGTCTTCATGATTTATCTTCACAATGTTGATTTGGTTCATATACATATATTTGTGTTCTGTCCTCTACATTGATCTAAGTGAATGTGATCTGACCCTAACCTGCTCTAAGCTTCTACCTCAACTCTATCTGTCCAAATCATATGCATTCTATTGAAACCTATCGATTGTCTTCTCTGAGTCCTTGTCAGCAGAGGACAATCTGATAAACATTTAATCTGTTTTTAATGCTGCATCCTTATTGCCCGAAAACTGGAGATGCCGGAACAACCACCCGACAATCTAGGCGTGCGTGGGAACATGGAACAACTCTCAATGAGTTTCATGTATGCCATGTGTCTTTCAGATATGAACCGCCAGGGGCACCTGCGTAATTGGGCTGCGGTGCCCTCCTCTTCCTTATAAATTCTCACCTGCGCATCATTATCTATTCTTCCACCTCGCCACCTCCATCAAACCCTAGCACCCCCGCTATCTTGAGTCATTGCTGGAGAAGAAGCGCTTAACTGCCGCAACCTCTTCGTTGCTGTCCTCATGCCAGTTGCGGATCTCGTCCTCTCCGCCGCTGCCATAGGTGTCTTCCGCCGCCAAGTTAGGGCGCGGGAGATCGAACTGCTTGACCACTCTTCCCATCCGTCTAGCAGATTGTCAAGGGTAAATAAATATTACTTTTTACTGCCTCTTAGATCTGTCAAATCCGACCACTTTTTCCAAAAGTGGTTTCTAAGCTTCCAAATCTGGATTTGTTCCCTTCTTCATCTCATACCATGCTTAGTATATTCACTTATGCTTCATAACTTGTTAGATTCCTCACTTGTACTTATTCATGAATTCGTACAAATCTGGAACCGACTCTCTCCAAATAAGTGAATGTCTTCGCACTATGAGGTCAATGTCTTCAAAACTGATTTATCTTCAAAATCTCCTAAGAATGCATATGACCTCTTCCACTTCCCTCGCATCTCTAATGTTGCAATAGGTACATGTCCGTGGGAGAATCCCTTAGTTCTCATAGTCTACATTCATTTGCAGAATACTTACAACATCACATTGAATCTCCTGAAGCAAGTTCTTGTCTAAAGCCAATCAGACGGAAGCCACTCTCTATGCTGAAGCCAATCAACTTAAATATTATGGCTTCAGAAAAGTCTGCTCGGAAGGGTGGCACGCAATGCCGAGGCAGTACAGCTCTTGATCTGCCTCCTGCCTTGTATGAACAATACAAGTCAGACCCTGATGAAACCTACAACCAGCACAAGAACCGGATTCAGTGGATCTGAAGATATTGGGCTGAGGAGTGGTTCTAGTACAAATTCGTCACGCCTGAATATGAAGAGAAGAACGCCATCAAGCATCCATGGGGAGACTATCTGTACCACGACATAGTGCCGAAGAACAGGGCTGAAGCTATTGCATATGAATTATATCCTTGCATGGTCAGAGGACCGCAACCTGAAAATGCCGACCCATCCTCCTTACTATGGTGTAGTGATGACAATCTCTTCAAGCGCAACTTTCAGTTTGCCAAAGATTCTGCTGCCCAGAATGCTAAAGACTATGGCCTCAACTTCAACCCTGGCCCCTCTGCTCCCAGATCTGATGGGACATGTGAAGCCAATGAAAATAGAATTGGCCCCTTTGCCAATTTCAATGGGCTTCTGTCTCACATTGCTGCATAGAGAGCAGCAGTGGAGCACTCTGATGGTGATGCTGACACTGAAGCTGCTCCCTCACCACCCAAGGAAAAGAAGAAGAAGAAGACAAAAGCTTCTAAGCCGTCTTCTTCACCCAAAGCTTCAGCAAGGAAGCCTCTGAGGATTGCACCTCCTAAATCCAGTGTGCAATCTGAGGACTTATCTCGTGTGTCCAAACGGACCAAGAAGCCACTGCCCAAAATGGCCACTGGACAACCACTGACACCATTCGATGTGCTTCACAATGAAGATGATGTCATTGATCTCTCAAGTGACGAAGATCTTGCTGATGATGCTCTGGAAATGCTTATCAAGAGCAAGCAAGAAGCTGAAATCTTCAATGATATGCCACTTTTTGATGTTGATATTCTCAATAACTTCATCGACGAGTGGTTTGACAACCAGGATATCAGTATTGATGATCTTCAGCTTCTAGTGGACATCAGTGTCACTTTCCATGGAGCCATTGCTGGTGAATTGGCCTTGGCTCAGAAGATTAGCGAGCTGAAGAACAAGATTTACTATGAGAAGGCTCACTTCAAGAAGCACATGGAAAAGCTCAGTATGGCTGATGTTCAAATCTTCAAGAAGATGTTGCATGACCTCAAGGAGGAGTTCCACAAGAAACGCACCAAAGCTAAAGGCTCGAGGCAGCGCATGAAGTATCTGGCTGAGAAATGTGTTCAAGCCCATAATGAAGCAGAGAAGCGTAAAGCTCTTGGGCGGCCTGGCATTGACCCCAGGATGGCTGCCAAGAAGAAGAAGACTGCTGAGACCCACACTACACGAAGGTGAGAAGAACCTCGCATTGTATTCCCTGCCAGTATGACAGGCTCGAAGCCTAAGGTCCCCTCGACAACTTCTGAACTTAAGAAGACAAGAGCGACTGAAGCTGAAGCCAAGAAGCGGATGCACAAGGACGCATCTGACGATGCTCCTACTAAAAAGAAGATGAAGACTAAGGAAACTAAGTCTTCAAAGAAAGAGCGTGCTGCAGCCTCTCAGCCACTCTTTGTTGAACCCATCTCTGTTTCTCCCCTGCTGCCACAAACCAAGAGCGTTGAGTTGTACTCCACCAGCCTGCTTCCATAGAGGCTCACGAAGAAGAGCAAGTTCCAGCTGTTGACCCCAATGCAGCTGAAGACATTGGTCATGAAGACAATGTTGTTGATGATGAAGTCCTTCCTCAGTTAGAGCATCAGTTGGTATCATCGCCTGCTCCCACGAGCAGCGAATACATCAGCATTGGTCGTCCATTGACGCCAATTGCTTGGGATGATTCATGGGCTGAGCGCCCGCAAGAAGAAACCCCAGTTCGAGATGCAACATCCCGTACTCCATCAGCTCAAGTCACCAATCCAATGATGAATGACGATGACTACATGGAGACCACACCATCACCAAAGGCATTGCCCGTATTCCAACGGCTTCGCAAAGGCCTCAGGCCATCGGTCTCCATGTCTACCATCCCAGAAGAAGATTCACACCAATCTAGCTCAGTGGCAGTTCAAGTGTTCCCTAAAGATAATCCTTCTGCGATGGTTCTTGTGTCTGAAGCCAAAGCTGCTGAAGACATTTTGGCTGCATCAGCCGATGAAGAATCAAGAAGAGAAGAGAGAGTTGCTACACCTCCTGTCCCAGATCAAGTCATTCTCGAGGAGAACGTGACTATGCAAGACCCTCCGGTCGTTGACCATATGGAGGTTGAGAATGTTGAGTCTGTCACAAACACTCCTGAAGCCAATGACCATGTCTTGGCTGACAATCGTGTGGAGCCTGAAGTCAGTGCTGTGCCTGAAGCCAACAAGAATCTTGAACTTCTGCCTCGCTGGTCCCCACTGACGGTGCTGTTCCTCCCCCAAGGCCTCACATAATGGGGTTGTCTTACAACCGAGACATGGAGTTGGTCTCTGTTCGCTGGCTGTCCTGGTACCACCCACTGGTCCGGGACCGCAATATGACTATCATGTGCAGCAGAGACCACCAGTGCAGAATCCTAAGCCAAGACTGCCAAGACTTCCAGGTCCTGCTACATCTCCTGGATCATTCAGTGTCAATAGCTTCAGAGCGCACAACACCTTCTTTGACAGTGATAATAATCCCTACTCAAAGCCAAGGATCTAATCAGATCGTTTCTGGAGCCACCAACAGTGCAACTACTACTCTTTTGTTCTCTACAACCAAGAGCGAATCTTCCCTCACATGTGCCTTAATTGTGAAGCTATGGCTGGGCTCCCTTGTCTTGAGGAAGCTACGGATTGCTTTTGTGATGCTAGTCTTCTGGAATTCGCCACAGCCAAAGAGCACTGGAAAGAAGAGCTTCTACTGCAGTTCTATGCTACTCTTCACATCCGTGGATACAACAGGGATCTGAAGACATGGAACCTTGAGTGGATGACAGGTGATGCACACCATGAAGCCAAAGCTCAGGACATCACATCATTGAGCTTACCTCCCTGCCCACTCCAAGTGACTTGTATGAGCCTGGTTGTCAGCGCCACACAGAAGAACTACATAGCATTTTTCAGCAGCCTGAACCCAATATGAGTCAGATGCTCAGCATGATGAAGCCATTGCCTCGTGATGCAGAATATCCAAAGGAATTCTTTGTCCAGGAACTTGAGTACTTGCCTCGCACAGTGTATCATATTCTGAGGCGTACTCTCTGGCCAATCAAGGGACATTCTTCTGCAGCCAAACTTGAAGGCGCCATGAAGACTTTGGTTTTCTATATTGTCAACGGCATGAAGTTCAACTCCCATGATTTCTAAATTAGACAGCTTGCTGCATATGGGTTTGATCTTTTTGGCTTGAAGTTTTACGCTCCATGGGTGATGCACCTAATCAAGCTCCATTCAACTGTCAACTAGGAGCCTTCTACGCGTAACCATCTAGTTTTCTTTCCTGAGGTTGACACGTCTGTTGAAGCCATCTACCGTGAGCCTGCCAATGAGCCAATATATCTTCACAATGCTGATCACCAAAGCTTCACGCAGCCAATTGAAGGAGTCCATGTTCCGAATGCTGCTGTTCGTGCTTATCCGCTTGCTGGCAATGTGCGTCTGCCTCATCATGCTAATATTGAAGCCACTGCCAGTACTGTCTCTCAACGGCCTCGAAAGCTCTCTCTAGTCCTCAATGATCGAGAACTACTTGTGGCTTTACATCAGAAGCAGGACAAGCACCATGACTGGCTTAAGCGTCAATGCGTAGTATCTTGGTGGATGTCAATCGCATTCGCAATTTGGCTACCAAGAACTTTTTTGTTGCCCATGAGAATGCTAGGCGGTCTTGGAAGAGCCTCAGTCTGCTATGTTCTGAAGATGATCTTCAAGCAGATGGCTTCACCAAAAGATTCAAGTTTGACTCCAGGCCTCCTCCAAATGCAAGCTGGCCCATACCCCCTCTCTTGAAGACTCTGAGTATTCATCTTCGGCTGCAACTGTTGTTGCCAATGTCGTCGATGAAGAAGACGACGCCACTTCACCAACCATGTCTGCACTGCATATTGACTCTGCACCAGGCCCCTCTGCACCACCAAACTCCAGCAACGACCCTGCTCCTCCATCTGCTCCTTCTGGGAACAAGTAGACGCTCTATGTCTTCAAACCTTTTTGGTCATTACTAACAAAAGGGGGAGAAGCATATGAGTTGATAGTTTTCAAGCGGGTCCTTATGGGTGGCTACATTATTTTTGCTGAGCCTTACAACTATCCTCTTTTGATACATTTGGTTCTCTGAGTTGTAACACTTAAACTTGATGGTCGTCTGCTACTTTATCTGCTATTTTGTGATGCGATGATAAATCCCGCAAGAAGTCATTCTGCACACGTCCATTTTTCATTATGCATATCATTATCTTCTCTACTTGCTTATATGCATAACGCATTGTCTTCACACTTTGACGATGGCCTCCACAAAGCAAAACCTGCCATGTGCATTTGCATTCAAACGCAAGTCATCTATATGCACATCTTCAGGGGGAGCCTCGTCTTATGTATGAAGACAATACTCGCAACACTAACTTTCACATACTTTTATCCCTATTGAAAACTTCAACCTGTTTGTCATCAATCACCAAAAAAGGGGAGATTGTAAGTGCATCTAGTGCCACCCTTAGTTTGTCTTGGAGTATTGACGATAAACTTGGTTGAGGGACTAATGTGTTTGTGAGAATTGCAGGATAACATAGGTAGTAGTCCCATATTGATTCGGTTTACCTACCAGAGATGACCCCTAAAAATGTGTGAAAACATTGAAGACAATGGTGGTCTGTGAAGACATTCACATTGAAGACTATGACAGGAGAAGACATCGTGTGAAGACTATGGAGTGCGAAGACATAGTTGTTTTGTAGTTCCCTTTTCTTCTTTGTTGAGTCATAGGAACCGCCGTACTGTTAAGTGGGGTCCAGGTGAACAAAGTCAGAGTGAATGATGAGATGCTCAACCAAAACCTATGTCTTCGAGCGAAGACTATGAGAGCAAATCTTATCCAGGGCTGGATGAGTCAGCTTGGCTTGTAGCCCAAGTTAAGCTACCGCGTGTGTTTGAAATCTGACCATTGGACATGTGTCAGTTCCTTAGTGACCCAGGGTCATTTTGGACAAATCAGGTTGGGTTGCCTCCTGGCTATAAATAGCTCACCCCCTGAGGGAGTCCTGGATTAGGGGGTATCCGGACAGCCGGACTATATACTTTGGCCGGACTATTGGACTGTGAAGATACAAGACTCAAGACTCTGTCCCATGTCCGGATGGGACTCTCCTTTGCATGGAAGACAAGCTTGGCGGTCCGGATATTATATTTCCTTCTTTGTAACCGACTCCATGTAAACCCTAGCCCTCTCCGGTGTTTATATAAACCGGAGAGCTTAGTCCTTAGAGGGACGATCACAATCATAATCATCGTAGGCTAGCTTCTAGGGTTTAGCCTCTACGATCTCGTGGTAGATCAACTCTTGTAACACCCATATCATCAATATCAATCAAGCTGGAACTAGGGTTTTACCTCCATCGAGAGGGCCCGAACCTGGGTAAACATTGTGTCCCTTGCCTCCTGTTACCATCAGCCTTAGACGCACAGATCGGGACCCCTACTCGATATCCGCCGGTTTTGACACCGACATTGGTGCTTTCATTGAGAGTTCCTATGTGTGGTCGCTGCAAGGCTTGATGGCTCCTCCAATCATCAACAACACGGTCTAGGGTGAGACTTTTCTCCCCGGACAGATCTTCATGTTCGGCAGCTTCGCACTATGGGCCAATTCGCTTGGCCAACTGGAGCAGATCGACAGCTACGCCCCTGGCCACCAGGTCAGGTTCGGAAACCTGAACTACACGGTCGATATCCTCAGAGACTTGATCTTCAACGGGTTCGGGCCTGCGCCAGGAGCGCCGGACAATCACGATGAGCACGGCTTAGACCTGCTGTCGGACAATGCTTGGGATATCGCCCTTGCAGGAGCCCCGGACCTAAATCCGGAGAAGATTGCGTTGGCCAAGGACGGGTGGATGGACCCCGCCCCGCAGGATGCACACTCATCGGCGGTAGAGCCGAACACAGGCCTCACCCCCAAAGAAACCTGTGACACCGGACTCCCGGACTCGTATCCGGATGTAGGTTCCAGTCCGCGCGCTCCCGGGCCCGCCGAACCTGGTTGGGCTCCGGTAATGGAGATCACCGCTACGGATATCTTCCAGCACTCGCCCTTTGGCGATGTGCTGAACTCGTTAAAGTCTCTCTCTTTGTCAGGAGACTCTTGGCCGAACTATGCCCGGCTCGAGTGGGAAGCAGACGACGAAGGAATTCGTTGCCCACCCACCACCCACTTCATTGCCACGGTCGATGATTTAACCGACGTGCTTTACTTCGACTCCGAAGACATCGACGGTATGGACGATGATGCAGGAGAAGAACAGGAACCACCGCTCACGGGGCGGTGGACAACCACCTCGTCATATGATATATATATGGTGGACACTCCGAAGGAAACCAATGGCGATGAGGCAACGGAGGATAACCCCTCAGGGAAGAAAGCAAAGCATGGGCGTCATCGGTGCCGCTCCAAGCCCCACCACAGCAATACCGGCACAGGAGACGAAAACAATCCGGATTGTGCCGAAGATGAATACAACCCTGATCAGCCTGCCTTCGAGCAGGCCGAGCAGGAAGACGGGCAGGTCAGCCCAGACGAACAGGCGACGGATGGATATTCGGAGGAGGACAACTACATGCCCCCCTCCGAAGACGAGATTAGCCTCGGCGACGACGAGTTCGGCGTGCCTGAGGATCCCGTAGAGCAGGAGCGCTTTAAGCGCCAGCTCATGGCCACTGCAAGGAGCCTGAAAAGAAGCAGCAGCAGCTCCAAGCTGATCAAGACCTGCTCACAGACAGATGGACTGAATTCCTGGCAGCTGAGGAATATGGACTCGAGCGCCACATGGCTGACCGGCCACCTCGTGGCCAGGATAAAACGACATATCAGCCCGAATACCAGCCTGCACCCCCATGCCAATACACTACGGCCCGGGGCAATAGGCAAGACCTGCAAGATATACTGGAAAACAAAGCAGGACAGCCAAGATCGATCTACGGATCGTGGGCACGCGCCCCAACACACGACGATGATCGTCACGCCGGATACACTATGAACAAGTCTGGTCGGGCCGAATACAGCCACCCAGACTCATTCGAACTGCGTAGCCACATAGCCCAACATAGAGGCACTGCACACCCCCTCTGCTTCACTGACGAAGTGATGGATGATGAATTCCCAGAAGGGTTCAAACCCGTAAACATCGAATCATACGATGGCACAACAGACCCCGCAGTATGGATCGAATATTTCCTTCTCCACATTCACATGGCCCGCGGAGATGATCTACACGCCATCAAATATCTTCCCCTTAAGCTCAAAGGACCTGCCCGACACTGGCTAAACAGCCTGCCGACAAATTCCATTGGTAGTTGGGAAAACCTGGAAGACGCGTTCCTCGACAACTTCCAGGGCACATACGTGCGACCACCGGACGCCGATGACTTGAGCCACATTACTCAATAGCCCGGAGAGTCAGCTAGGAAATTCTGGACTCGGTTCCTAACTAAAAAGAACCAAATAGTCGATTGTCGGGATGCCGAAGCCTTGGTGGCCTTTAAGCATAATTTCTGTGATGAGTGGCTCACCCAACACCTCGGCCAAGAAAAACCCAAGTCCATGGTGGCCCTCACGACACTGATGACCCGCTTTTGCACGGGCGAGGACAGCTGGTTGGCTTGCAGTAGCACCATGCCACATTCCGGCACCTCGGATGTCCGCGACAATCACGACAAGCCACAATGCAACAGACATAAGCGACGGAACAACGGCGACAACACTGAAGACACGGCAGTCAACGCCGGATTCAGCGGATCCAAATCCGGTCAGCGGAAAAAGCCGTTCAATAGAAACAATCAGGGACCATCCAGTCTGGACCGCATACTTGAACGCTCGTGCTAAATTCATGGCACCCCGGACTAGCCAGCAAACCACACTAATAGAGACTGATGGGTGTTCAAACAGGCTGGTAAAATAAACGCCGAAAACAAGGACAAGGGGCTGCACAGCGACGATGACGAGGAGCCCCGGCATCCAAACACAGGAGGACAGAAGAAATTTCCTCCCCAGGTGAAAATGGTAAACATGATCTACGCCACCCATATTCCCAAACGGAAACGGAAGCGAGCACTACGGGACGTCTATGCGATGGAGCCAGTCGCCCCAAAATTCAACCCATGGTCAGCCTGTCCGATCACCTTTGATCATAGGGATCACCCTATCAGCATCCGTCACGACGGTTCAGCCGCATTGGTCCTAGACCCAATCATCGACGGATTCCACCTTACGCGAGTCCTTATGGATGGAGGCAGCAGCCTGAACCTGTTGTATCAGGACACAGTCCGCAAAATAGGTATCGACCCTTCGAGGATCAAGCCCACCAAAACCACCTTCAAAGGTGTAATTCCAGGAGTAGAGGCCCGTTGCACGGGCGCCATAACACTAGAAGTGGTCTTCGGATCTCCAGATAACTTCCAAAGCGAGGAGTTAATCTTTGATATCGTCCCTTTCCGTAGTGGTTATCACGCACTGCTTGGACGAACAACATTCGCTCGATTCAATGCGGTACCACACTATGCATACCTCAAGCTCAAGATGCCAGGACCTCACGGGGTCATAATAGTCAACGGAAACATGGACCACTCTCTCCGTACAGAAGAGCATACTGCAACCCTCACAGCAGAAGTACAATGCAGCCTTCTCCGGCAAACCACCAATCTGGTGACAACAAACCCGAACACCGTCAAGCGAGTTGGGAGCACCCCGCAACAGGATCGCCAGGCACGCCAAGAGCGTGACTAGCAGTCCGGCCTTCGCTCAAGCCCCATGAAAGCAGCATTCATGCCGCGCGTAGACAATTACGCACTCAAAATACCATGAGCATAGGCAGAGGCGTGATACGTCTCCAACGTATCTATAATTTTTGATTGCTCCATATTACTTTATCTATTGTTTTGGACTATAATGGGCTTTATTTTCCACTTTTATATTATTTTTGGGACTAACTATTAACCGGAGGCCCAGCCCAGAATTGCTGTTTTTTTGCCTATTTCAGTATTTCGAAGAAACAGAATATCAAACGGAGTCCAAACGGAATGAAACCTTTGGGAACGTGATCTTCTCACCGAATGTGATCCAGGAGACTTGGACCCTACTCCAAGAAGCACCAGAGGCGGTCACGAGGGTGGAGGACGTGCCCCCTAGACGCGCCCCCCTACATCGTGGGCCCCCTAACGCTCCACCGGCGTACTCCTTCCTCCCATATATACCTACGTACTCCCAATAGACCAGAGACGGAGCCAAAAACCTAATTCCACCGCCGCAACCTTCTGTATCCACGAGATCCCATCTTGGGGCCTGTTCCGGAGCTCCGCCGGAGAGGGCATCCACCACGGAGGGCTTCTACATCAACACCATAAGCCTTCTGATGAAGTGTGAGTAGTTTACTTCAGACCTTCGGGTCCATAGCTAGTAGCTAGATGGCTTCTTCTCTCTTTTTGGATCTCAATACAATGTTCTCCCCCTCTCTTGTGGAGATCTATTCGATGTAATCTTCTTTTTGCGGTGTGTTTGTTGAGACCGATGAATTGTGGGTTTATGATCCAGCTTATCTATGAATAATATTTGAATCTTCTCTAAATTCTTTTATGTATGATTGAGTTATCTTTGCCAGTCTCTTTGAATTATCCGTTTGGTTTGGCCAACTAGATTGGTAGTTCTTGCAATGGGAGAAGTGCATGGCTTTGGGTTCAATCTTGCGGTGTCCTTACCCAATGACAGAAAGGGTTGCAAGGCATGTATTGTATTGTTGCCATCGAGGATAACAAGATGGGGTATTTATCATATTGCATGAATTTATTCCTCTACATCATGTCATCTTGCTTAAGGCGTTACTCTGTTTTTAACTTAATACTCTAGATGCATGCTGGATAGCGGTCGATGAGTGGAGTAATAGTAGTAGATGTAGAATCGTTTCGATCTACTTGTCACGGACGTGATGCCTATATACATGATCATACCTAGATAACCTCATAGCTATGCTCAATTCTATCAATTGCTCAACAGTAATTTGTTCACCCACTGTAGAATATTTATGCTCTTGAGAAAAGCCACTAGTGAAAACTATGGCCCCCGGGTCTATTCTCATCATATCAATCTCCATCACTTTATTTACTTGCTTTGCTTTTACTTTTTACTTTGCATCTTTATACCAAAAATATTATCTCTATTAGATCTCACTCTCGTAAGTGACCGTGAAGGGATTGACAACCCCTAATCGCGTTGGTTGCGAGTAGCTATCGTTTTGTGCAGGTACGAGGGACTTGCGCGTGACCTCCTACTGGATTGATACCTTGGTTCTCAAAAACTGAGGGAAATACTTACGCTACTGTGCTGCATCATCCTCTCCTCTTTGGGGAAAACCAAAGCAAGCTCGAGACGTAGCAAGAAGTATTTCTGGCGCCGTTGCCGGGGAGGCTTACGCAAAAGTCAACATACCAAGCACCCATCACAACCCCTATCTCTCGCATTACATTATTTGCCATTTGCCTCTCGTTTTCCTCTCCCCCACTTCACCCTTGCCGTTTTATTCGCCCTCTCTTTCCCAATCTCCTCCTTCTTTCCCTTTTGTTTGCTTTCTTCCGCCTTACTTTTTTTGCCGCTATGCCTGAAATTGGGGAGATTATCGTCGATATGGACAACAATGATAATACAGAAAATCCCGAGGCTCCGGCCGATGAACCTCCTATCTTGCATACCAAAAAGTTTCGAATCGGTAGTGGTAACATCATTGGCAAAGGCGTTATTCAAGATTTCTTTACTTGTGCCGGTGCTTTACCTTCCATGGGCTGTTCTATCCTTCATAGAACTAGTAGCCTTGCGGATTCTATAGCTATGCTTGTGGTTGAACTTGAAAGACAATTTATGCATATGCACCCTTGCATACAGAGAATTTTCTTGGAATTCTCTAATATTGAGCACTCTTCTATTAAGCGTGCTGTTACTATCTTTTTGGCTCATGAATTTAGATTTATCATAAGAGAAGCCAAATAAATCTTTGCGCACTATAGGGTGGACGCCGGTCGTCCACCCATAAAAGAAATCCTCTATGATCAAGAGGAAATTAGACGTTTTCAATCTTCGGACTATGTCGCTTTCAATGAAAACCTTAGAAAAAAGGTCCCTATCAATGTCTTAGTTGATTGCATTAACGAGCTTAATAATGATTTTTCCCTTAGAAATAATGAGCTAGGATACTCTCTCTAGTATAAGCTCACAAGATTTTGCCAAAAGAATGCTTTCAGTGATGAAATAGTTGTGCACTATGAAGGGCCAAGGGAGGAACCCGTTCGTCCCGTGATTGATCTTGGGGATTTTTGTCCCGCTAAATTTAGACCTTTTGATTATTTTTGCTTGCCTCAAAGGAAACTTGCTGCCGAACGTAGGGAATACGAGATGAGCTTTTAAGATCTATCTTATTATTACGGTACAACCTAAATCTATCCTTGCTTTTATGGCTAGGTAAGGGCGTTAAACGATAGCGCTTGTTGGGAGGCAACCCAATTTTATTTTGTGTTTTTTGTTTTTGCTTCTGGTTAGGAATAAATAATCCATCTAGGTTTTATATTTTAATTAGTGTTTGTGCCAAGTTAAACCTATTAGATCTCCTTGGGAGATAGTTATTTGATCTTGCTGTAATTTCCAGAATCTTTGCGCTCAGTAACCGAATTGTTAAAAATCACAGGAACGTGATTTTGCGTTGATTCTTTTTGCTGCTGATCAATAGACAAATTGCCCAGGTCGTCTAATTTTGGTGGAATTGTTTGGGTCCCAGAAGTTTGCGTTAGTTACAGATTACTACAGATTGTTCTGTTTTTGACAGATTCTGTTTTGCGTGTGTTGTTTGCTTATTTTGATGAATCTATGGGTAGTAAAATAGTTTATAACCCATAGAGAAGTTGGAATATAGTAGGTTTAACACCAATATAAATAAAGAATGAGTTCATTACAGTACCTTAAAGTAGTCTTTTGTTTTCTTTCTCTAACGGAGCTCACGAGATTTCTATTGAGTTTTGTGTTGTGAAGTTTTCAAGTTTTGGGTGAATTCTTTTGATGGATTATGGAACAAGGAGTGGCAAGAGCCTAAGCTTGGGGATGCCCATGGCACCCCCAAGATAATCCAAGGACACCAAAAAGTCAAAGCTTGGGGATGCCCCAGAACGCATCCCCTCTTTCGTCCACTTCCATCGGTAATTTACTTGGAGCTATATTTTTATTCACCAACATGATATGTGTTTTGCTTGGAGCGTCTTGTATTATTTGCGTCTTTACTTGTTAGATTACCACAATCATCCTTGTTGTACACACCTTTTGAGAGAGCCATACATGAATTGAAATTTTATAGAATACTCTATGTGCTTCACTTATATCTTTTGAGCTTGATAGTTTGCTCATAGTGCTTCACTTATATCTTTTGAGCGTGATAATTTTTGCTCTAGTGCTTCACTTAGATCTTTTAGAGCACGGTGGTGGATTTGTTTTAAAGAAACTTGATCTCTCATGCTTCACTTAGATTATTTTGAGAGTTGTTAATAGCATGGTAATTTGCTTAATGTTAATATACTTGGTGTTCAAGATATGTGAAACTTTCTTTTGAGTGCGTTGAATACTAAGATAAGTTTGATGCTTGATAATTGTTTTGAGATATGGAGATTGTGATATTAGAGTCATGCTAGTTAAGTAGTTGTGAATTCAAAGAATACTTGTGTTGAAGTTTGTGATTCCCGTAGCATGCACGTATGGTGAACCGTTATGTGATGAACTCGGAGCATGATTTATTTATTGATTGTCTTCCTTATGAGTGGCGGTCGGGGACGAGCGATGGTCTTTTCCTACCAATCTATCCCCCTAGGAGCATGCGCGTAATACTTTGCTTTGATAACTTCTAGATTTTTGCAATAAGTATATGAGTTCTTTATGACTAATGTCGAGTCCATGGATTAAACACACTTTTTCCCATCCTTCCACCATTGCTAGCCTCTCTAATACCGCGCACCTTTTGCCGGTATCATACACCCACATTAAACCTTCCTCAAAACAGCCACCATAGCTACCTATCATGGCATTTCCATAGCCATTCTGAGATATATTGCCATGCAACTTTCCACCGTTCCATTTATTATGACACGCTCCATCATTGTCATATTGCTAGCCTGATCATGTAGTTGACATCGTATTTGTGGCAAAAGCCACCTTTCATTATTCTTTCATACATGTCACTCATGTTTCATTGCATATCCCGGTACACCGCCGGAGGCATTCATATAGAGTCATATTTTGTTCTAAGTATCGAGTTGTAATTGTTGAGTTGTAAGAAAAATAAAACTGTGATGATCATCATTATTAGAGCATTGTCTCAAGTGAGGAAAGGATGATGGAGTCTATGATTCCCCACAAGTTGGGATGAGACTCCGGACGAAAAACAAGAGGCCATAAAAAAAGAGAAAAGGCCCAAATAAAAAACGAGAGAAAAAGAGAGAAGGGACAATGCTACTATCCTTTTACCACACTTGTTCTTCAAAGTAGCACCATGATCTTCATGATAGAGAGTCTCTCATTTCGTCACTTTCATATACTAGTGGGAATTTTTCATTATAGAACTTGTTTTGTGTATTCCAATGATGGGCTTCTTCAAAATGCCCTAGGTCTTCGTGAGCAAGCGAGTTGGATGCACACCCACTTAGTTTCTTTTGTTGAGCTTTCATATACTTATAGCTCTAGTGCATCCGTTGCATGGAAATCCCTACTCACACACATTGATATCTATTGATGGGCATCTCCATAGCCCGTTGATACGCCTAGTTGATGTGAGACTATCTTCCCTCTTTTTGTCTTCTCCACAACCACCGTTCTATTCCACATATAGTGCTATATCCATGGCTCATGCTCATGTATTGCGTGAAGATTGAAAAAGTTTTGAAAATGTTAAAGTATGAAACAATTGCTTGGCTTTTCATCGGGGTTGTGCATGATTTAAATACTTTGTGTGGGAAAGATGGAGCATAGCCAGACTATATGATTTTGTAGGGATAACTTTCTTTGGCCATGTTATTTTGAGAAGACATAATTGCTTTGTTAGTATGCTTGAAGTATTATTATTTTTATGTCAATATGAACTTTTGTCTTGAATCTTCTGGATCTAAATATTCATACCATGATTAAGAAGATTTACATTGAAATTATGCCAAAGTATCAATCCGTATAAAAAATTCTCTTTTTATCATTTACCTACTCGAGGACGAGTAGGAATTAAGCTTGGGGATGCCTGATACGTCTCCAACGTATCTATAATTTTTGATTGCTCCATGCTAATTTATCTATTGTTTTGGACTATAATGGGCTTTATTTTCCACTTTTATATTATTTTTGGGACTAACCTATTAACCGGAAGTCCAGCCCAGAATTGCTGTTTTTTGCCTATTTCAGTATTTTGAAGAAACAAAATATCAAACGGAGTCCAAACGGAATGAAACCTTCGGGAACGTGATCTTCTCACTGAACGTGATCCAGGAGACTTGGACCCTACTCTAAGAAGCACCAGAGGCGATCACGAGGGTGGAGGGCGCGCCCCCCTAGGCGCACCCCCTACCTCGTGGGCCCCCTGACGCTCCACCGATGTACTCCTTCCTCCTATATATACCTACGTACCCTTAATAGACCAGAGACGGAGCCAAAAACCTAATTCCACCGCCGCAACCTTCTGTATCCACGAGATCCCATCTTGGGGCCTGTTCAGGAGCTCCGTCGGAGAGGGCATCCACCACGGAGGGCTTCTACATCAACACCATAGCCCTTCCGATGAAGTGTGAGTAGTTTACTTCAGACCTTCGGGTCCATAGCTAGTAGCTAGATGGCTTCTTCTCTCTTTTTGGATCTCAATACAATGTTCTCCCCCTCTCTTGTGGAGATCTATTCGATGTAATCTTTTTTTTGCGGTGTGTTTGTTTAGACCGATGAACTGTGGGTTTATGATCCAGCTTATCTATGAATAATATTTGAATCTTCTCTGAATTCTTTTATGTATGATTGAGTTATCTTTGCAAGTCTCTTCGAATTATCCGTTTGGTTTGGCCAACTAGATTGGTAGTTCTTGCAATGGGAGAAGTGCATGGCTTTGGGTTCAATCTTGCGGTGTCCTTACCAAGTGACAGAAAGGGGTGCATGGCACGTATTGTATTGTTGCCATCGAGGATAACAAGATGGGGTATTTATCATATTGCATGAATTTATTCCTCTACATCATGTCATCTTGCTTAAGGCGTTACTCTGTTTTTAACTTAATACTCTAGATGCATGCTGGATAGCGGTCGATGAGTGGAGTAATAGTAGTAGATGTAGAATCGTTTCAATCTACTTGTCACGGATGTGATGCCTATATACATGATCATACCTAGATAACCTCATAACTATGCTCAATTCTATCAATTGCTCAACAGTAATTTGTTCACCCACCATATAATATTTATGCTCTTGAGAGAAGCCACTAGTGAAACCTATGGCCCCCGGGTCTATTCTCATCATATCAATCTCCATCACTTTATTTGCTTGCTTTGCTTTTACTTTTTACTTTGCATCTTTATACCAAAAATACCAAAAATATTATCTCTATCAGATCTCACTCTCGTAAGTGACCATGAAGGGATTGACAACCCCTAATCGCGTTGGTTGCGAGTAGCTACCGTTTTGTGCAGGTACGAGGGACTTGCGCGTGACCTCCTACTGGATTGATACCTTGGTTCTCAAAAACTGAGGGAAATACTTACGCTACTGTGTTGCATCATCCTCTCCTCTTCGGGGAAAACCAACGCAAGCTCGAGACGTAGCAAGGCGCAACAGTGACTCAGTCAACAGTGCGGTATAAACCGCAACATACTTTAATAACCCCCCTTTATTTGTCAGGACACTGCTTGTGTGCAGCCTCTTCAGAAGAACCGGATTGTCGCCGGACTGGCCTACTTTCAGAATTTTATAAACAGCCGCACAGAAGGTAATATTTTAAATCAAAAAGCGCTATATAGTGCAAGTAGCTTCGTCTTTATATTACAACAATGACAGAAGTACATTTACTCAAGGATCGTGTCCTTGGTACATTCATCGGCCACGAGACGAGCGCCTTTCATAATGCCATCATAATATTTTTCGAGACAGCGACGCGCCTTCCCTCCGACGGCCCGTCCTTCACCAGCTTCTCCGCATCCAGCTTGCCCTAGTGCACCTTCGCACGGGCAAAGGCCCGGCGGGCACCCTCAATGCAAACGGATCGCTTGATCACCTCAAGCCGCGGACAGGAGTTTACCATCCGCTTTATCAGGCCGAAGTAGCTGGCAGGCAAGGGCTCACCAGGCCACATCCAGACTATGAAATCTTTCATAGCCACTTTGGCCGCCCTGTGGAGTTCTACCAACTGCTTGAGTTGGTCACTCAGAGGCACTGGGTGTTCGGCTCCAGCGTACTGGGACTAGAACAACTTCTCCGTTGAGCTCCCCTCCTCGGCATGGTAGAACTCCGCAGCATCAGATACGCTGCCTGGCAGATCTGCGAATGCCCATGGAAAGCTCTGAATCGAGGTAAGTAAAAGAAATGTCTCCTCCACATGCTTGCTTTGCATAAAGAATGTCTTACCCACCGCTATCTTCTTGGCCACCTGGATTTCCTGCTGTGCCTTTTCGACTTCGGCCTTGGCGTCTTTCACACTCGCAAGGGCCTTCGCAAGCTCAGACTCTTTCATCTTGAGATCATGCTCTAAGGACTCGAACTTCTTGTCGCGCTCCTGGAGCTCTTGTTGTACCTCGCCCACTCTAGCATCTTGCTTTTCGCGCTCCTTGAGCTCCAGGGCCGCCTTGTCTTCGGCCTCGGACAATGCTTTCTTCAGGGACGCCACTTCGGTTGTGGCCCCTATTTCAAAGTCATGACGCTTTGTCATTAGAATCACCAATTTTGTCTATTCTTTATGATATGCGAACGGGGAATCACAAACCTTTGTTCTCTTCGAGATGCCTCTTCGTGAGGCCGAGCTCTCCCTGTGCCTGCTCCAGGTCCCGTTTGAGTCCGGTGACCTCGGCCGTGCATGCAGCAGTGGCAAGTAGCACTGCCTGCTTATTCACATGCACACCTACTATTAGACTCCTGCGGATTTTAACTGATCCTCCGTTTGGCTCTTCTTTCCGAACACCAAACAGAGTATCAGGGGCTACTACCTATCGGGTGATAATTTCACACATTTTTATTACTTACCTCAAAGCCTGTCAGGAGGCTGGTGCAGGCTTCGGTTACTCCCCTCTTGGCATACATAACCTTCTAAATCACCGCACTCATAAGAGTACGGTGCGCTTCATCCATGGAAGCGCCGCGAAGCGCTTCCAGCAGACTATCCGACGCCTCTGGCGTAACGGAAGTCATCGGCACGGACGGCTCGCCCTGTCAGGACCCCGACTCGATGTCACATCGATCTAGCCGGTAACACTTCATATCACTTTGCGGCCTCACGCACGGTACTCCCACGGGTGTCGCCTTACCTTTGCCCGGGACCGTTTGCGCCTTTTGGCTCACGTATATGATAGTGTCGCTAGCATCCATATGATAAAGAGCCTGGGCTGACATGACTAGTCGTAAACCCAAAGTGGCACAGACTTACAGGGACAGGCATCCATGACCCAGCTTCGAACGTGTCGGTCATCAGCAAGTGGGTCCGGGCTGTAGCACTGGGCTAGCAGGACTCCGGTAAACCGGGCTGTAGCGGGCTAACAGGACTCCGGTACTCAAAGCGTGACATTTCCCCGAAGGGACAGACACAGGAACGAAGAAGGACACATGCCGGCCAGCCTAAGTGTTCCAGAGCAGTAGCAAGCTACCATGGCTCAGCGGTAACACTAGGAGACATTTCCCGGTAAGAGAGGCTACTAAAGATAAACAACTAGATAGTCAGATCCCACACATACCAAGCATTTCAATCATACACACAATATGCTCGATATGTGCAAATACAACGAAGCATCACAACATGACTCTATGACACAAGTACTTTGTTTAAGGCTCAGGGAGCCATACATATCATACACACAGGTACGGGTCTCACGACCCAACATACAAGTCATACAGTCATACAAGCCAACAGCGGAAGTACTTTGTCTGGGTACAGACAACTAGTAAAATAAAAGAGGCTTGGAAAGCCTAACTATACTACGTGGTCCATCACAAGCTCAGGGTCACCACCTGGGTCTTTAGCCTACTCGTCGATGTCAACGTCTACATAGAACCCATCAGAAGGGGTTGCAGCGTCTTCTGTAAAAATGTAGATTATAGCAACATGAGTACAAAGGTACTCAGCAAGACTTACATCAGATCCTACATACATGCATAGTATCAAGAAGGGTCGGTGGAGTTATTGCAGCAAGCCAGCTTTAACTCTTGGCTAGGCTATCCTACGATACTCCATCTTGAAATAGTTTTGCGCACACGAGTCCACTATTCACCACTTCAATACACTACCGAGGATCCACCTCCGTCTTCCTACGGAAGAGCCATCCTCGGCACTCACACTTATCTTGAGGCTTTTAACAGTTTTCATTTACTTGTCTATGAACTGTATAGGCAACCAAGTAGTCCTTTACCGCGGACGCGGCTATTCGAATAGATCCTGTTAACCCTGCAGGGGGTACTTCTTCATACACGCTCTCACCACTTACCGTCGTCTACACGACATGTACTCGGCAACCTTCAAGCGGAAGCCCAACGTGGGTGTCGGCCACGACCTACCTAATCACCTAAGCTTCCAGTCCAGGTTTATCGCCTATTCAGGTTCCATCCGCAGGGAGTCCGGCCGAGGTTTCCCATACGGCCCCGAACAATGTGAACAGGGTTCCCGAGATACCTAACGGGTATTCGGTACACCGTGCCACGTACCTACCGCATCACAGCCCACCCCTACGGTCAGCGCTGTCCACGGCCTCCAGTAGGCTACAAACACCAGAAACTACTTGCAACTCCTGGACGGAGAACTAGGGTGAATAAGAAGTCGAGAGGGTCCATTGGTTTCGGGCCCAATGCATGGTAGTAGCTGATTCTTAAATCACACATACAGATCTCAGTGCTTAAGGTCGGCTTCAATGAAACAACCCACCATGTACTCCTACATGGCCTCTCATCGATACCTTTACCAATTCGTGTTCACCACACCACTCTCATTACCGACATAATCATTTCACTCTAGCCCATCACCCAGATGAACCAGACCTGACACGACTCTAAGCATAGCAGGCTTAGCAAGGTAGGAACAACACATACATATGGCTCAATCAACTCCTACACATGCTAGTGGGTTTCATCTAGTTACTGTGGCAATGACAGGTCATGCAGAGGAAATGGGTTCAACTACCGTAACACACAGCAGTTTGAATCGCGTTGTCTTAATGCAGTAAAAGAGAGCAGGAGCGAGAACATGGGATTGTATCGATATGATCAGATGGTTGGTTGCTTGCCTGATGGTTCGTTGCACGGATACGGTTCTTCGTTAGGGTAATCACGGTACTCCTCGGGGACAGATCCTGTCGCAAAGGACATCGATACACAAACATCACCAAACAATATGCAACAATATGATGCATGCATGAAACATGGCAATATGAGTGTGTTGGGCTAATGCAACTAAAACCAGAAGGGTTTGAACAAATTTGAATCAAGGATTCAAATTTCAAATTCAAATATGGCCTTTTAAAGTGCCTTTTCTTGTTCTGATTAAAACATCAACTTAACTTGTTTGATCATGCATGGAAATGGTACAGATGGATAGATTGGATTTTTCTGATCATTTTTCATATATAATTTGTCCAATTTGGAGTTACAGAATAAAAGTTATGAATTTTTGAAGTTTAATTAATATTCTGGAATTTCCTGATTTAATTCAACGCTGTCAGGACCCCGACTCGATGTCACATCGATCTAGCCGGTAACACTTCATATCACTTTGCGGCCTCACGCACGGTATTCCCACGGGTGTCGCCTTACCTTTGCCCGGGACCGTTTGCGCCTTTTGGCTCACGTATATGATAGTGTCGCTAGCATCCATATGATAAAGAGCCCAGGCTGACATGACTAGTTGTAAACCCAAAGTGGCACAGACTTACAGGGACAGGCATCCATGACCCAGCTTCGAACGTGTCGGTCATCAGCAAGTGGGTCCGGGCTGTAGCACTGGGCTAGCAGGACTCCGGTAAACCGGGCTGTAGCGGGCTAACAGGACTCCGGTACTCAAAGCGTGACATTTCCCCGAAGGGACAGACACAGGAACGAAGAAGGACACATGCCGGCCAGCCTAAGTGTTCCAGAGCAGTAGCAAGCTACCATGGCTCAGCGGTAACACTAGGAGACATTTCCCGGTAAGAGAGGCTACTAAAGATAAACAACTAGATAGTCAGATCCCACACATACCAAGCATTTCAATCATACACACAATATGCTTGATATGTGCAATACAACGAAGCATCACAACATGACTCTATGACACAAGTACTTTATTTAAGGCTCAGGGAGCCATACATATCATACACAAAGGTACGGATCTCACGACCCAACATACAAGTCATACAGTCATACAAGCCAACAGCGGAAGTACTTTGTCTGGGTACAGACAACTAGTAAAATAAAAGAGGCTTGGAAGCCTAACTATACTACGTGGTCCATCACAAGCTCAGGGTCACCACCTGGGTCTTTAGCCTACTCGTTGATGTCAACGTCTACATAGAACCCATCAGAAGGGGTTGCAGCGTCTTCTGTAAAAAATGTAGATTATAGCAACATGAGTACAAAGGTACTCAGCAAGACTTACATCAGATCCTACATACATGCATAGTATCAAGAAGGGTCGGTGGAGTTATTGCAGCAAGCCAGCTTTGACTCTTGGCTAGACTATCCTACGATACTCCAACTTGAAATAGTTTTGCGCACACGAGTCCACTACTCACCACTTCAATACACTACCGAGGATCCACCTCCGTCTTCCTACGGAAGAGCCATCCTCAGCACTCACACTTATCTTGAGGCTTTTAACAGTTTCCATTTACTTGTCTATGAACTGTATAGGCAACCAAGTAGTCCTTTACCGCGGACGCGGCTATTCGAATAGATCATGATAACCCTGCAGGGGTGTACTTCTTCATACACGCTCTCACCTCTTACCGTCGCTTACACGACATGTACTCGGCAACCTTCAAGCGGAAGCCCAACGTGGGTGTCGGCCACGACCTACCTAATCACCTAAGCCTTCAGTCCAGGTTTATCGCCTATTCAGGTTCCATCCGCAGGGAGTCCGGCCGAGGTTTCCCATACGGCCCCGAACGATGTGAACAGGGTTCCCGAGATACCTAACGGGTATTCGGTACACCGTGCCACGTACCTACCGCATCACAGCCCACCCCTACGGTCAGCGCTGTCCACGGCCTCCAGTAGGCTACAAACACCAGAAACTACTTGCAACTCCTGGACGGAGAACTAGGGTGAATAAGAAGTCGAGAGGGTCCATTGGTTTCGGGCCCAATGCATGGTAGTAGCTGATTCTTAAATCACACATACAGATCTCAGTGCTTAAGGTCGGCTTCAATGAAACAACCCACCATGTACTCCTACATGGCCTCTCATCGATACCTTTACCAAATCGTGTTCACCACACCACTCTCATTACCGACATAATCATTTCACTCTAGCCCATCACCCAGATGAACCAGACCTGACACGACTCTAAGCATAGCAGGCATAGCAAGGTAGGAACAACACATACATATGGCTCAATCAACTCCTACACATGCTAGTGGGTTTCATCTAGTTACTATGGCAATGACAGGTCATGCAGAGGAAATGGGTTCAACTACCGCAGCACACAGCAGTTTGAATCGCGTTGTCTTAATGCAGTAAAAGAGAGCAGGAGCGAGAACATGGGATTGTATCGATATGATCAAATGGTTGGTTGCTTGCCTGATGGTTCGTTGCACGGATACGGTTCTTCGTTAGGGTAATCACGGTACTCCTCGGGAACAGATCCTGTCGCAAAGGATACCGATACACAACATTACCAAACAATATGCAACAATATGATGCATGCATGGAACATGGCAATATGAGTGTGTTGGGCTAATGCAACTAAAGCCAGAAGTGTTTGAGCAAATTTGAATCAAAGATTCAAATTTCAAATTCAAATATGGCCTTTTAAAGTGCCTTTCCTTGTTCTGATTAAAACATCAATTTAACTTGTTTGGTCATGCATGAAAATAGTACAGATGGATAGATTGGATTTTTCTGATCATTTTTCATATATAATTTGTCCAATTTGGAGTTACAGAATAAAAGTTATGAATTTTTGAAGTTTAAATAATATTCTGGAATTTCTGATTTAATTTAAATCCAGAAATATCATTTACTGCGTCAGCCTGACATCACAGTGACATCAGCAGGTCAACAGAGCTGGCTCGGGTCAAACCTGACGTGTGGGGTCCACACGTCAGTGTCACAGGGGCTAATCCCGCGTTGACCCCGGGCTGGTTAGCTTTGACTAAGCCCTGGGCCCACTTGTCAGCGTCAGTAGGTGGTGGGTTAGTGACTAATTAACTAGGCCACGTCAGCTCGCTGGAGTTCTGGCCGGCGGCGACCAACAGTGCGGCGGCGATAGTGGTTTTGGTCGTTTCAGCCACCAAATGGACCGCGGAGATCACCGGAGTGAAGCTGAGGACGACCCGCGGCTCTTGGCGGAGTCCGTTGGGGTCGGGGTGGCCGGAGTCGACGGCGGTGAGCTCGGCTGCGGCCGCCGGGGTTCGGTCGTGCACGGGAGTGGTGCTGGAGCTCGAAGTCGAGCAAAATGAGGCGCTAGGGATGCTCTACTGGGTTCTGTGAACGCGTTGGACTCGCCGGGGTGACCAAATGGTCACCGGAGCTGCGTCGACGGCGAGCTCGGCGACGGCGGAGGTTCGGCCGTGGTGGAGATGAAGCTACGGTGAGGGATCGAGGGGGAGAAGAGGGGGAAACGGTGGCGTGGCTCACCGCGGTTGCAGTGGGCGTCGAAGCGGGCTCGGGGACGCGCTGGAGACGGCGAATTCGTCGGCGACGGTGGTCGGAGCCCGAAGAGGGGAACGGCGACGTGGCGGCGATGCAGGGCTTCCGGGGACTCGTGGAGCGGTGGGGAGGAAGAGGGAGTTGTGGCGGAGCTTCTGAGCTACTCGGGGGAGCGAGGGGTGGCCGGAGACAGTGGCTAAGGCGAACGGCGGCGACGGTGTGCTTCGGCCGAGAGCGAGAGAGAGCGAGGGAGAAACGGGGGAGAGTGAGCGAGGGCAGGGGGAATCGGGACGGGCTGCGGCGTCGTCCACGCGGCCAGGAGGGCGTCGGCAAGCAGGAGGTGGCCGCGCGGCCGCGCGCGCGCGAGCACGCAGCAGCTTCGGGGCGTGGGGAGGAAGACGACGGGGAGCTACAGTGCTGGGCTGGGTCGGTCGCTGGCTGGGCCGGCCGGCTGGCTGGGCCGCACAGTGGAGGAACCCAGGTAGGTTTTTCCTCCTTTCTTTTCTGTTTTCTGTTTTATTTAATACTTCTGCAAATTTGTTGAATTAATTAAAATACCTAGGCAACTCCAAAATTCACCAAACTACTCCTGGTCCATAGTTGGATTATTTCCAACATGAAACATTTTAGTTTGGAGATATTTGAGCATTTAAATATTTTATATTATTTTAAATGCCCAAATTCAAATAGTTATGATTTAATTCAAAAAACCTAGGATGGCCTAGGAAAATGTGCACCACTTTTGCAGAGGTTCTAAACCAAGGCAAAAATGATGGGCATTTTAGAAGGGCATTTCAGGTTCATTGAAAATTATTTTAGTAAACCCTAGTTGGTTTCAGAGGGGACTGGGGGTTCTGTCATCCCCATTTTCAAGTTTCTGATGAAAGAGTAAACATGATGCAACACTCTAATGCATGACTAGCTAGGGTGTGACAACTCACCCCCACTCAAAAGAATCTCGTCCCGAGATTTGGGTTCCTCCGAGAAGAAGGCGGGATATTCGAGTCGAAGACGATCCTCCCTTTCCCAAGTTGCTTCATCTTCAGAATGATGCGACCATTGAACTTTGAGGAACTTGATGTTATGACGTCGCGTGGTACGTTCGGTTTGATCGAGGATACGAATGGGGTACTCTCGATATGTAAGATTATCTTGGAGATCAAGCGTTTCGTGGTCCACTTCACGGATAGGATCCGAGAAGCAACGCCTGAGTTGAGAAACGTGGAAGACATCGTGAACTCTGGAGAGGTGCGGAGGTAGTTCCAATTGGTAGGCAACTTCTCCTCGTTTGGCAAGAATGCAAAAAGGTCCAATGTAACGAGGAGCCAATTTGCCTTTGATACCGAAACGATGGGTTCCCTTCAGAGGGGTGACCCGAAGGTAAGCCTTCTCGTCAACCTCGAAAGTCATAGCCTTATGTTTTCGGTCATATTGACTCTTTTGACGGGATTGGGCTGTTTTCAGCTTTTCACGAACGATACGAACTTGTTCTTCTGCTTCCTGAATCATATCCAGGACAAAGAATTGTCTTTCCCAGGTCTCTGACCAGTTAAGGGGTGTTCGACATCGTCGTCCATAGAGAACTTCAAAAGGGGCTTTACCCAAGCTAGATTGATAGCTGTTGTTGTAAGCGAATTCGGCAAATGGAAGGCACTTCTCCCAGTCCATTCCGAACGAGATAACAGAGGCTCGAAGCATGTCTTCTAGAATTTGGTTGACGCGTTCCACTTGACCACTTTACTGAGGGTGGAAAGCGGTGCTAAAAGAAAGACGAGTTCCCATAGCATTTTGGAAGCTTTCCCAAAATCGAGAGGTGAAAAGACTTCCTCGATCCGAATTGATTTCCAAAGGAACACCATGGAGGGACACTATCCGGGAGATGTATAAGTCTGCCAGTTGACTAGCGGTTATACTCTCACGAACAGGTAAGAAATGAGCTACTTTGGAAAGACGATCGACCACGACGAAAATAGCATTATTCCCTCTTTTGGTTCTGGGAAAACCGGTAATGAAATCCATACCAATTTTATCCCATTTCCATTCAGGAATAGCTAAGGGTTGAAGGGTGCCAGCAGGCCGTTGATGCTCTGCTTTTACACGACGACAGACGTCGCAATTAGCAATATACTGAGCGATTTCTCTCTTCATCCTAGTCCACCAGAACCTCTGGCGTAGGTCCTGATACATCTTAGTACTACCGGGATGAATGGTGAGAGGAGACTCATGAGCTTCCTTAAGGATTAATCGCCTTAGGTTGCGCACCTTGGGAACCACTAGTCGATCCCCGAAGTATACGACTCCTTGATCATTGACGGAGAAACAATTCGCAACTCCTTTCTGAATGTTCCTCTTGATGCGGGAGATTCCCGGATCTACCTTCTGTGCTTTGATAATTTGATCCGTAAGGGTAGGTTTTGCCACCAAGGTGGAGAGAAAACCTTGAGGAACAATGTGAAGGTTAAGCTTTCGAAATTCCTCATGGAGAAGCGGTTGACTTTGTTGTAACATCAGGTTGTTATAATAAGATTTACGACTTAGCGCATCAGCCATGACGTTGGCTTTCCCTGGGGTATAGGTTATTCCTAGGTCGAAGTCAGTGATCAATTCAACCCAACGTCTTTGCCTAAGATTCAGATCCGGTTGGGTGAAGATGTACTTCAGACTTTGGTGATCAGTGAATATTTCGCAACGATTACCGAGGAGGTAATGTCGCCAGGTCTTAAGTGCATAGACTACGGCTGCAAGTTCTAGATCATGAGTAGGATAATTCTCCTCATGTGGGTGCAATTGCCGTGAAGCGTAAGCAATTACGTGTCGATCTTGCATGAGAATGCAACCTAGTCCTTGTCGCGAGGCGTTGCAGTAGATAACAAAGTCCTTGGAGAAGTCTGGCGGTACCAGTACAGGAGCAGAGGTCAGGCGTCTTTTCAGTTCCTGAAAGCTGTGCTCACATTGTGGAGTCCATTCGAACTTTTTATCTTTCTTGAGGAGTTCGGTTAGAGGTTTAGCAACTTTGGAGAAGTTCTCGACAAAGCGACGGCAATAGCTCGCTAAGCCTAGAAAACTCCGAACTTGCTTGACCGATTCGGGTGGAGTCCAATCAAGGACGGCTTGAACTCGCTCAGGGTTAACCGCAATACCTTTACCAGATATTACATGACCCAGATAGGTCACTTCTGGCAACCAGAATTCACATTTAGAAAATTTGGCATAAAGGCGATGCTCTCGAAGTTTCTGCAACACTAGTCTTAGATGTTCGGCATGTTCTTCCTCGTTCTTGGAGTATATGAGTATATCATCGAGATAAACTACGACGAATTTATCCAAATAGTCCATGAAGATTGAGTTCATTAACCGAGAAAAGGTGGCTGGAGCGTTGGTTAAACCGAAGGACATGACGGTGTACTCGTATTGGCCATAACGAGTAACAAAGGCCGTTTTAGGAATGTCCCCATTTCTGATTTTGATTTGATGGTAGCCCAACCTCAAATCCATCTTAGAGAAGACTGAAGATCCAGCGAGCTGATCATACAGGTCGTTGATCCTGGGAAGTGGATATTTGTTCTTGATCGTGACCAAATTGACAGGTCGGTAATCTACAACCATCCGGTCCGTACCATCCTTCTTCTTAACGAATAGGACGGGGCAAGCCCACGGAGATGAACTAGGGCGGATGAAGCCCTTTTTCAAGGATTCATCGAGTTGTTTCTTAAGCTCGGCTAGTTCTAGGGGTGCCATCTTATAAGGTCTTCTAGCAATCGGAACGGTTCCGGGGATGAGGTCTATTACGAACTCAACATCCCTGTCAGGTGGAACCCCTGGCAATTCTTCTGGAAAGACATCCGGGAAGTCACGGACTACCGGAACGTCCTCAAGGTCTGGTAAAGGGCTGGCGTTAAGAGAATATAATTGTCGCTTGGCTATTCGAGTCAAAACATTGACTATCTTCCCCGAAGGATGGGTGAGTTGAACGGTCCTAGAGAAGCAATCAATTTTGGCTTGATGAGCTGACATCCAGTCCATACCCAAAATGATATTAATATCTGAAGATTTAAGGGCTATCAAAGATGCGAGAAAAACAAGTCTGTCGACTTGGATTTCATTTCCATGGCTTACTCTAGAAGTTTGCCATTTGGATCCCGGAGTTTGAATTACCATGGAGGATGGCAAGTCACAGAATGCAACGTTATGCAAACGAGCATAATTTTCAGATATAAAAGAATGAGAGGCTCCTGTATCGAAAAGAACAGATGCCGGGTGGCAATTAACAAGAAGCGTACCGAGAACGACGTTGGGATCTTCTTGAGCTTCTTCGGCAGAGATACAGTTGACATGGCCACGTGAAGCGGTGACCGGTTTAGCATGAAACACTTTTCCTGTCGGCTTGCCACGGCCAACAGCTTTAGCAGATTGATTGGGGTTGGTCTGGGGACACTCACGCATATAATGACCAGATTCCCCACACTTGAAACAAGTCACGGAACTGGTACGTGGAGGAGCATTATTGGTTGGACCCCCATAGGGCTTGGCCGGTGCAGACTGTTGAACAGGGCGAGGCGCCTGGAAAGATGGCCTCGGTGTGAACCTGGGTGGCAAGGCGGTGTTGGGTACCCACACGCGGCGCTTCTGAGGACCAGCACCGGATGAGGAACCCATGTCACGTCCGTGCTTGCGTGTTGCGTCATAGTCTGTCTGACCAGTTTCAGCACTGATGGCTTTGTTGACAAGTTTCGGAAAAGATGTGCACTCATGCAGACGGAGGTCGCGGCGAAGCTCAGGACTAAGGCCCTTGCGGAACCTTGCTTGCTTCTTGGCATCAGTAGACACTTCCTCAGTTGCATATCGGGCGAGCTTACCAAACTCTCTGCTATAGGCATCCACAGAAAGTCGGCCTTGCGTGAAATTGCAAAATTTTTCACGCTTACGGTCCATGAGACCCTCCGGAATGTGGTGTTCACGGAAAGCCTCGCTGAACTCAGCCCAAGTAGTGACATGGCCCGCTAGGCGCATAGCTCCATAATTCTCCCACCAAAGACTGGCGGGGCCTTCAAGATGATATGCGGCAAAGGTGACCTTGTCAGCCTCCGCTACCAGCGCGGAACGCAGCTTGTGAGAAATACTGCGAAGCCAGTCATCAGCGTCGAGAGGCTCGACGGAGTGGTGGAACGTGGGTGGATGCAATTTGATAAAATCGCTGAGTGACACCACGTTAGCCCTCTGATGGTGTGCTGTATTCTGTTCAATACGCTCCAACAAACGGTTTGTCTCCCGCTTGTTTCTCTCAGCTTCCATCATCACCTCGGCTAGTGAAGGAGGATGAGGCAGATTTTCATTCCTGGCTTCACTGCCTTCGGCCTGCTCTTGAGAAGCAGGGTTGGCGCGCGTGTTGACCATCCTAAGTAAACAAGGCAATGATTTAGTCAGAATGATAAAATTCTGACATAGGATACATAATGCAAGGAATAACTCGGAATGCAAGATGATCATCCGTATGACATGGTAGATACAGAAACTGCTTCTTTTATTCCATCGTCATACACACCATACAAGGTTTAGTACAAGACCAAACAAAGTACTATTACGGTGAAAAGGGATTACATCTCATCGGAGGCATTCCAAACTCCTATACATTATTTTTCTACAACTCCGGAAAGAGTACAAACTAGGTCATATCCCACGAGACACGCAGGACAATAGACGACACAGCTAGTGCGAACTAGTGATACTACTACTAACTCAGACCGATCCGTAGTAGTCCTCATAGAAGTCACCTCCATAGCCTGGAAGCTCAACATGTTCATCCGGAAACAGACGATCTCGCGGAGCTTGTGGACCATAGGGGCTAGGATGAGACCTTGGACCAACAAACGGTGGCCTGCGGGGACCGCGAGGTGGTGTGATGCCTCCTACATCACGCCAAACCATCACGTCTGGCAGAGCAGATCTCACAGGATAGAGATCGCGCATATCTGAATATCCAGCTTGCACCGCCGGTGCGAACCGAGTCAAAGTGGCCCAGTGGTCAGCACGGGTATTGAAGAGCTCTAACCTTAAGGCCCGATTTTCATGGTCCTTATCCTCGAGCATCTCAGCAGTGGTGCGAGTCCGTGAATCCTCCTGAGTGGAATCAGCATAAATAGCTTGGAGATATCCTTGTGCTCCCGGAAGTGATCCTGGCATATACCGGAAATCAGAGTCCCGAAATAAACCAGATCTGACTCGCATAATGGTCATCATGGAGTAGGCGGCATCCTGCACAGCCATCTCAATAGTAACCCCGAGTCCATAGGAACAGTGAAGAGGCTCAGTGGATCCAGGATAAGATGGAAATATCCTGACAGTGCAGAGATACTGGCTTTGATTAAAGTCTCGGAATTGCTCTTCGACCGTGTACTCAGGATACCAGCGGTATCCAGCCTCAGTCATTACCCTGACCAACTTAGCAGTATGGCCGGGTACATCTAGGCATCGAGTCAGGCGAACCACTTGATTGAGGTCGCGAGTGGCCATCTGAAAGCACAATTATAATGCAAAGGCATTAGAATTTCTAGCAAAATTTCGGCAGCATAACAGCTGTAAATGCTCAAAAAGGATATTGAGACATTTGACAAAGGATTTCGTACACACTCAACATCATTACATCAAGTCTTGAAACCATTTCTACAACATAATGTGGTAGTAGAACTGAGCTAGGCTGATAACCATCAAACTTATAAGGTACTACTGATTAGTAACACGTGAACCTGATAGAGAGAACAGATCCTAATTCCTTAACCCCCGGTGGAAGAATGGACTGACTCAGATCAGAAAGTCACAAGGTATAAGGAGTAAAAAGAGCCTTACGTTCCATCCCACAAGCAATTCCCCTACATATAACTAAAGAATTTCTAGACTCAACATCGACCAGTTTGGCTTGGAGAACCTACAGGCAGTCCGGCTCTGATGCCAACGCTGTCAGGACCCCGACTCGATGTCACATCGATCTAGCCGGTAACACTTCATATCACTTTGCGGCCTCACGCACGGTACTCCCACGGGTGTTGCCTTACCTTTGCCCGGGACCGTTTGCGCCTTTTGGCTCACGTATATGATAGTGTCGCTAGCATCCATATGATAAAGAGCCCGGGCTGACATGACTAGTCGTAAACCCAAAGTGGCACAGACTTACAGGGACAGGCATCCATGACCCAGCTTCGAACGTGTCGGTCATCAGCAAGTGGGTCCGGGCTGTAGCACTGGGCTAGCAGGACTCCGGTAAACCGGGCTGTAGCGGGCTAACAGGACTCCGGTACTCAAAGCGTGACATTTCCCCGAAGGGACAGACACAGGAACGAAGAAGGACACATGCCGGCCAGCCTAAGTGTTCTAGAGCAGTAGCAAGCTACCATGGCTCAGCGATAACACTAGGAGACATTTCCCGGTAAGAGAGGCTACTAAAGATAAACAACTAGATAGTCAGATCCCACACATACCAAGCATTTCAATCATACACACAATATGCTCGATATGTGCAAATACAACGAAGCATCACAACATGACTCTATGACAGAAGTACTTTGTTTAAGGCTCAGGGAGCCATACATATCATACACACAGGTACGGGTCTCACGACCCAACATACAAGTCATACAGTCATACAAGCCAACAGCGGAAGTACTTTGTCTGGGTACAGACAACTAGTAAAATAAAAGAGGCTTGGAAAGCCTAACTATACTACGTGGTCCATCACAAGCTCAGGGTCACCACCTGGGTCTTTAGCCTACTCGTCGATGTCAACGTCTACATAGAACCCATCAGAAGGGGTTGCAGCGTCTTCTGTAAAAATGTAGATTATAGCAACATGAGTACAAAGGTACTCAGCAAGACTTACATCAGATCCTACATACATGCATAGTATCAAGAAGGGTCGGTGGAGTTATTGCAGCAAGCCAGCTTTGACTCTTGGCTAGGCTATCCTACGATACTCCATCTTGAAATAGTTTTGTGCACACGAGTCCACTATTCACCACTTCAATACACTACCGAGGATCCACCTCCGTCTTCCTACGGAAGAGCCATCCTCGGCACTCACACTTATCTTGAGGCTTTTAACAGTTTTCATTTACTTGTCTATGAACTGTATAGGCAACCAAGTAGTCCTTTACCGCGGACGCGGCTATTCGAATAGATCCTGTTAACCCTGCAGGGGGTACTTCTTCATACACGCTCTCACCACTTACCGTCGTCTACACGACATGTACTCGGCAACCTTCAAGCGGAAGCCCAACGTGGGTGTCGGCCACGACCTACCTAATCACCTAAGCTTCCAGTCCAGGTTTATCGCCTATTCAGGTTCCATCCGCAGGGAGTCCGGCCGAGGTTTCCCATACGGCCCCGAACGATGTGAACAGGGTTCCCGAGATACCTAACGGGTATTCGGTACACCGTGCCACGTACCTACCGCATCACAGCCCACCCCTACGGTCAGCGCTGTCCACGGCCTCCAGTAGGCTACAAACACCAGAAACTACTTGCAACTCCTGGACGGAGAACTAGGGGGAATAAGAAGTCGAGAGGGTCCATTGGTTTCGGGCCCAATGCATGGTAGTAGCTGATTCTTAAATCACACATACAGATCTCAGTGCTTAAGGTCGGCTTCAATGAAACAACCCACCATGTACTCCTACATGGCCTCTCATCGATACCTTTACCAAATCGTGTTCACCACACCACTCTCATTACCGACATAATCATTTCACTCTAGCCCATCACCCAGATGAACCAGACCTGACACGACTCTAAGCATAGCAGGCATAGCAAGGTAGGAACAACACATACATATGGCTCAATCAACTCCTACACATGCTAGTGGGTTTCATCTAGTTACTGTGGCAATGACAGGTCATGCAGAGGAAATGGGTTCAACTACCGCAGCACACAGCAGTTTGAATCGCGTTGTCTTAATGCAGTAAAAGAGAGCAGGAGCGAGAACATGGGATTGTATCGATATGATCAAATGGTTGGTTGCTTGCCTGATGGTTCGTTGCACGGATACGGTTCTTCATTAGGGTAATCACGGTACTCCTCGGGAACAGATCCTGTCGCAAAGGATACCGATACACAACATTACCAAACAATATGCAACAATATGATGCATGCATGGAACATGGCAATATGAGTGTGTTGGGCTAATGCAACTAAAGCCAGAAGTGTTTGAGCAAATTTGAATCAAAGATTCAAATTTCAAATTCAAATATGGCCTTTTAAAGTGCCTTTCCTTGTTCTGATTAAAACATCAATTTAACTTGTTTGGTCATGCATGAAAATAGTACAGATGGATAGATTGGATTTTTCTGATCATTTTTCATATATAATTTGTCCAATTTGGAGTTACAGAATAAAAGTTATGAATTTTTGAAGTTTAAATAATATTCTGGAATTTCTGATTTAATTTAAATCCAAAAATATCATTTACCGCGTCAGCCTGACATCACAGTGACATCAGCAGGTCAACAGAGCTGGCTCGGGTCAAACCTGACGTGTGGGGTCCACACGTCAGTGTCACAGGGGCTAATCCCGCGTTGACCCCGGGCTGGTTAGCTTTGACTAAGCCCTGGGCCCACTTGTCAGCGTCAGTAGGTGGTGGGTTAGTGACTAATTAACTAGGCCACGTCAGCTCGCCGGAGTTCTGGCCGGCGGCGACCAACAGTGCGGCGGCGATAGTGGTTTTGGTCGTTTCGGCCACCAAATGGACCGCGGAGATCACCGGAGTGAAGCTGAGGACGACCCGCGGCTCTTGGCGGAGTCCGTTGGGGTCGGGGTGGCCGGAGTCGACGGCGGTGAGCTCGGCTGCGGCCGCCGGGGTTCGGTCGTGCACGGGAGTGGTGCTGGAGCTCGAAGTCGAGCAAAATGAGGCGCTAGGGATGCTCTACTGGGTTCTGTAAACGCGTTTGACTCGCCGGGGTGACCAAATGGTCACCGGAGCTGCGTCGACGGCGAGCTCGGCGACGGCGGAGGTTCGGCCGTGGTGGAGATGAAGCTACGGTGAGGGATCGAGGGGGAGAAGAGGGGGAAACGGTGGCGTGGCTCACCGCGGTTGCAGTGGGCGTCGAAGCGGGCTCGGGGACGCGCTGGAGACGGCGAATTCGTCGGCGACGGTGGTCGGAGCCCGAAGAGGGGAACGGCGACGTGGCGGCGATGCAGGGCTTCCGGGGACTCGTGGAGCGGTGGGGAGGAAGAGGGAGTTGTGGCGGAGCTTCTGAGCTACTCGGGGGAGCGAGGGGTGGCCGGAGACAGTGGCTAAGGCGAACGGCGGCGACGGTGTGCTTCGGCCGAGAGCGAGAGAGAGCGAGGGAGAAACGGGGGAGAGTGAGCGAGGGCAGGGGGAATCGGGACGGGCTGCGGCGTCGTCCACGCGGCCAGGAGGGCGTCGGCAAGCAGGAGGTGGCCGCGCGGCCGCGCGCGCGCGAGCACGCAGCAGCTTCGGGGCGTGGGGAGGAAGACGACGGGGAGCTACAGTGCTGGGCTGGGTCGGTCGCTGGCTGGGCCGGCCGGCTGGCTGGGCCGCACAGTGGAGGAGCCCAGGTAGGTTTTTCCTCCTTTCTTTTCTGTTTTCTGTTTTATTTAATACTTCTGCAAATTTGTTGAATTAATTAAAATACCTAGGCAACTCCAAAATTCACCAAACTACTCCTGGTCCATAGTTGGATTATTTCCAACATGAAACATTTTAGTTTGGAGATATTTGAGCATTTAAATATTTTATATTATTTTAAATGCCCAAATTCAAATAGTTATGATTTAATTCAAAAAACCTAGGATGGCCTAGGAAAATGTGCACCACTTTTGCAGAGGTTCTGAACCAAGGCAAAAATGATGGGCATTTTAGAAGGGCATTTCAGGTTCATTGAAAATTATTTTAGTAAACCCTAGTTGGTTTCAGAGGGGACTGGGGGTTCTGTCATCCCCATTTTCAAGTTTCTGATGAAAGAGTAAACATGATACAACACTCTAATGCATGACTAGCTAGGGTGTGACACGCCCTCCCTGGCGAGGGGCCGCCTGCCCGAATCGGAAACCATTTAAGGTTCCGACACAGTATCCGGCTGAGAGCCCGACTTGCTGCAGCTCTCGTCGACATAATCCATGGGGATCTTATACCCCGTGTGCCCGGCGTCCAGAATTCCGCCTTGGGCGTCTCCAGAGTCACCTCCCCCTGCTCTGGGAGCCTTTGGGACATCACTTCTGTGTCATCCACAGGCCGAGGAGTAGTGGCCGTCGGGAGCGAGTTCATCGCTGAATCACTCAAGGACCCATCCGAAGATGATACCTCGGGATGGACCCTGGCCCAACTGCATATATGTGTCCTTCGTTATAATAAACTATGAAGCGAAGTCGCACTAAAGTATAACAGAATGCGGATACTTACGACCTCACCAGGGGCTTCCCCCTGGGCAGCCACTCCTCCTCGCTATAGGCGGCCGTGGTGGAGTAATCCGGAAGGGACGCCTTTCCCTTCTTGGGTGTCCTAGCCTCCCCCTCCGGGGCGGCTTTCCTCTTCTTCTCCTCCCCAGTGCGAGGAGGCAGAGTTTCTTCGTGTTTCCCCCCGCCTTCACGGGAGGAATCTGCCTCGTCGTCTTCGGACAACGAGGGTATGATGGCCTTGCACCGGGGACCCTTCCCGGTCCCCTGGGCCGCCTTCTTAGGCCCCCCATCCTCTCCGGATGGGGTGGCCCCTTCCTCTTCTTCCTCCCCTTCGAGGGAGGAGTGTGCCTCGTCGTCTTCAGATGAGGCGTCCGGTACGACCTTACGCCGGAGACCCTTCCTGGTCCCCGGGGCCTTCTTTTTGGCCTTCTTTTCCGGTGCCTTGTAGGACGCCGGGACTAGCATCTCTGTTAGGAGAGCATCTGCTGGACCTTTTGGCAGTGGAGCCGGACAGTCAATGCGCTCCGCCGTCTCCACATATTCCTGATCAAATACGCACAATGACTTAAGATTCCCCCATGAGTACATTGGGAAAAACTGAATCCGGTGGTAGTCAGAAAACTCATCGGACGGGGGAGCCGCGCGACATGAAGTCCATGATCCTCGGATGTAGGAGGAGGTATTTCGGAGGCCTTGAATAGCGCCTTCCATGCGCCCTTGTGTGTCATGCCGTAGAGCTTTTGTAGCGTCGGGTGTTCGGCTGGGATGAACTCCCACAGATTAAATGCCCGTCTTTGGCACAGAAGGATCCGGCGGACAAGCATGACCTGGACCACATTAACAAGCTTGATTTTCCTGTCCTTCATATTCTTGATGTAGTTCTGAAGTCCAGTCAGCTCCGCAGGCTCGCCCCAGGCTAGGCCCTTCTTTTCCCAGGAGGTGAGCTGAATGAGGATTCCGGATCAGAATTCGGGGGCCGCCGCCTAGTTGGTGTCGCGCGGCTCGGTGATGTAGAACCACCCCGATTGCCACCCTTTCACGATCTCTGTGAAGGAGCCGTCAAGCCAGGTAATGTTGGGAATCTTTCCCACCATGGCACCTCCGCACTCCACTTGCCGGCCGCTCACGATCTTCGGCTTCACGTAGAAGATTCGTAGCCACAATACGAAGTGTGGCTTGATGCGGAGGAAGGCCTCACACATGACGATAAACGCTGAGATGTTGAGGACGAAATTTTGGGCTAGATCATGGAAATCTAGCCCATAGTAGAACATGAGCCCACGGACGAAGGGATGAAGTGGGAATCCCAGTCCACGGACGAAGTGGGCAAGAAACACGACCCTCTCGTGGGGTTCCAGAGTTGGAATGCTCTGCCCTTCGTCCGGTAGCCAGTGCGCGATGTCTGCGGCCAAATATCCGGCCGCCCGGAGCTTCGCAATATGCTCCTCCTTCACGGTGGAGTCCACCCACTTGCCTCCTGCTCCGGACATGTTTGGCTGTGCGGAGAAGACGTGAACCAGGGCGCTGGAGCTCGAGGGTGTGGGAATGGATAAGCAGAGGAGGAAGAAGGCGTGGGTGAAAGTGGGGAATCCTTATCCCTTTATAGAGGCAACGAGAATAGTGCGCATCCCCACTTTCCTGTTGAGAATCGCTTATTTCCCAAGCACCACGATTGATTGCGCGGTTGGGTTACCCATACCCGTATTGATGGAAATCCTGTAATAAGGGGACATGGTCTCTACTGTGACAAGACGTGCCAAGGAAACTGCCTCGCAATATGCGCTATGGCTGGTTGTGGGAAAACGGTTCGAATAATGGCCTGACCATAGTGTCATGTCACTTTGTATAAAGTTGCCAATAGATTACATTTGTTAAATATCATTCTCTCTAGGGTGGTATATGAAGATCATCTTGCAGATCCGGACACAGTTTAAGTGTTCGATAATTACTTTGGAGTATTCGGAGATGGAACCCGCCTTGCAATGCCGAAGACAAAACTGCACGCCGGACTCATCGTCATTGAAGCCTGGTTTAGGGACTACTGAGGGAGTCCTAGATTAGGGGGTATCCGGACAGCCGAACTATATACTTTGGCCGGACTGTTGGACCGTGAAGATACAAGACTCAAGACTCCATACCATGTCCGGATGGGACTCTCCTTTGCATGGAAGACAAGCTTGGCGATCCTGATATTATATTTCCTTATTTGTAACCAACTCCATGTAAACCCTAGCCCTCTCCGGTGTCTATATAAACCGGAGATTTTAGTCCTTAGAGGGACGATCACAATCATAATCATCATAGGCTAGCTTCTAGGGTTTAGCCTCTACGATCTCGTGGTGGATCAACTCTTGTAACACCCATATCATCAATATCAATCAAGCAGGAAGTAGGGTTTTACCTCCATCGAGAGGGCCCGAACCTGGGTAAACATTGTGTCCCTTACCTCCTGTTACCATCAGCCTTAGACGCACAGATCGGGACCCCCTACCCGAGATCCGCCGGTTTTGACACCGACACCCCCTACACCATAAATTTGTGGCTACTCAGAGTTAGTGCACGGCTTTTGTTGTTTGAGAGCAACCCACCTCTGAAGCCTTTGAGAAAGAATCCTTGCAAGGACAAAGCCCAAAACACCCAGAGCCAAAGAGTGTTAGGCATAACTGAAGTCTTTCTGTCTGCGTGATCTGAAGACTTATTACACTTGAGGACTGTGAATCCTCCAGCCGGTTAGGCGACGGGTTCTGAGCATCCAAGAGTCATTGTGGATTGCCGGTGAACGAAGTCTGTGAAGGTTTGGAAGTCTGCCTTGAAGACTTACCATAGTGATTGGGCGAGGACTAAGTGTTCTTAGCTCAAGGGGAATAAGGTGAAGACACGGTCTTCTAAGTTGAATCTCAGCCTCCCTAACCAGACGTACAATTGTCACATCAACTGGAACTGGTCCAACAAATTCCTTGTCCTCTCCGAGCAATTGGTTCTATCCTACCTCTCTCACCTTACTTACAATTTGTCTTCGTGAAGTCTTTGCCTACTTACCTGATCTGTTTGACTTCACTGTGTGAAGACTATTGTCTGTTTGGCTTCATACTATCTTCCATCCCGATCCATTCTACCTAGCTGCTTATAGTCTTTGTGCTTTCACTACATTGCTTACTTGACTATGGCTTGTCTAGTGCAGTCTACCTTCTGCTGCATATCAATAGGGTCTTTTCTATCGCTTGTCTTTGAAACATCCATGTTTTGAAGACTTTCATAAAAATCGCCTATTCACCCCCCTCTAGTCGAATACTAGCACTTTCAGAACCATATCGAGTAATGAATGCGGTCTTTGGAATATCCTATTAATGAACCCGGGTCTGATGGTAACTGTAGCGATCAGACCTCAAACAATCTAGTCTCTGTGCATCAGTGTCATCCCTGGATCGGTAATGCTGACACGCACAGTACTTGAGGATTTATAACAGAGTTTCAATCACACACTTATTACATCGAATGTCTCAAAAGAGAACTTATTACAATAATATGGCTTAAGGCCATCTAAAAAAGATAACAACGAAAGGCTTAGAAGATAAAGTGAGTCCATCAACTCCAATGGCATAGCTGAGTGAATGACAACGACCTATAGCACCTTACTCATTGTCTGAAAAGTCTGCAACACGAAATGTTGCAGCCCGAAATGGGTCATCACATTGAATATGCTGGCAATGTAACATATAGATTAATGAACAGAATGAATGCTATCACTACATGCATATATGGCTGGTGGAAAGCTCTATGGTTACATTTTTTCATAAAGCCAATTTTTCCCTACCACAAAGGAATAAATTTTATTTAACTATCATGGTGGTTGATAAACATTGAGAAGGTTCCTCCAACTCAATCCCAATTCAGCATCATCACTAAACCCAATCAAATTAATTTAGAGTGATGAGATCAACATGATAATCCAAGAACCAGATACTCAGATGTCCATAACCGGGGACACGGCTAACCAAGATTAGTTTATACACTCTACAGAGGTTTGCACACTTTTCCCCACAAGACTCGAACACATCCATAATCGGAGATTCGAGAGACAGTCTTTCTGAAGCATTAACTCCCTACTCTGGGTCGACAGTACCACGTACAACCCACTACATCTGCTAGTCTACCTCTTCAAGAGCTTCACGCAACTTACTCAACTATGCCAGAGCCCATATTGGCTTGTGGCTGCACAGGAAGTTTCTAGCGTGAATAATCTTATGATCCCTTTGAGCCTGGGTGGCAAACCGTAGGATAATCACACGGGTACTCCGGGATATCCTAGGACATCACTGGATTCTCCAGGTGCCCTGACAACGACTGGGTACTCCAGGGTGCCTCAACCAATCCACCCAGATGTGTATTTAAGTAGCCACCTTAAGTTAAACATTACTTAACAATACTCACATCTGTCATGGATACACTCACCCAATCCATGTCTACGAGCATAGCATAGCAATATAAGCATCACATAGAAGTAACTCCCAAAGGGTTGATAATAGACAGAGCAATAGGTTCTACCTCAACATCTACTTTCCAAAACCCACATGTTAATCAGATCCTGACCATGTAATATTTGAGGGTTGATCTAATGCATAAAACTGGGTAGTAAAGAGGTATGATCAAAGTGTTACTTGCCTTGCTGATGATCTGCAAAACCTAGGGACTCGTAGTAGCACGCTTCGCACTACGGATATTCTATCGCAAACAAACAATAGCATACAATAATCACTCAACTAGAAGCACTGTAAAACTCAAATAAAAGATCTAACCAGAAAGTTCGACTGAAGAACTCCGGTTTGCAAAAAGAATCAAATCAAACGGAGCAACGAAACTTAAACCGTGAAAGAAACAAGTTCCATTTACTAATCTGGACTAAAGTCAAATTTTACAGTACTAAAATCTTGTTCAACTTGGTTAAACAGAAGAAGGGCTTCGAGATGAAGATCTAGGCACTTGAATCACCTAAATCGGATAAATGAGCAAAAAGATAAACTAAAATGAAGATCAGGGCAGAAATCGCGATCGAAAATAATCGCGGAAAAACCTTGGAAAATAAAACACGAGGAACAGGCTAACGAACGAACGTTCGCTGTTTGCGGCTAACGGGTGAACATCGTTCGTTAAAACGAACATACATATGAACGTCCGCTATTTAACTAAACTGAAAAAACGAAACGATCTAAAAATACGAAACTAGTGTTTTCTAAAAACCGAACGATTTTCCCGGAAAAACCGGCGGTGGCGGCGGCTATACCTCCGGCGAGGTCGGTGGCGGTGGCTCCTCCGGCGGCGGGGCGGTCGGTGGCGGCGGCGGCTCCTCCGGTGACAGTCGGTGATGGCGGGCGAGGCGACGGGGTGGCGGCGGCGGTGCGGTGTCGCAGCGGCGACGCGGATCGGCGGCGGCAGCGGCGGATCGGGACGGCGGCACTAGGGTTCGGGGCGGGGTGGCGGGACAGGCTGGCGGCGGGGTCGGGCCGCGGCCTTTAAAGGGCCGGCCGGGTACAGTGTCCTAGTCAGAAACGACCTGGTAAGGCGGTTCACTTTTTTTTTAAATAATCCTGACGCCGAAAAACTACTAAAAGAAATACTAAACGCACTCCAAAAATCCTGAAATAAATTTTCGTGGTCCTCTAATAAAATTGCGGACAAAGTGAACACTTATTTGGGCCTCTAATGCAATTTTGAAAAACTCATTTTTTTTCCTAATTCAAATAAAATAGCAATAAAACTCTGAATAAAATTCTTATTTGATTTTAATATTTTTCCTCCAATATTTCTTTATTGTGGAGAAGTCATTTTATCCCCTCTCTTTTATTTTCATATTATAAATATTCGAAGAGAAAAATGATTAAAACCAAATGATCCTCTTCCAAAATTTGAGAAAACTCAAATATGAAAAATAACGAAATCCCCAACTCTCTCCGCGGGTCCTTGAGTTGCGTAGAATTTCTAGGATCAACCAAAAATGCAATAAAGTGTGATATCAATGATGATCTAATGTATAACATTCCAAATTGAAAATTTGGGATGTTATAAACCTACCCCCCTTAAGATGAATCTCGCCCTCGAGATTTGGGTTGGCTAGAAAATAGGTGCGGGTGGTCCTTCCGTAGGTCTTCCTCTCGTTCCCAGGTGGCTTCATCCTCGGTATGGTGGCTCCACTCAACTTTGCAGAACTTGATAACCTTGATACGTGTGACTCGGCTAGCAAACTCAAGAATCCTCACTGGTTTCTCCTCGTAGGTCAAATCGCTATCCAACTGAATCGCTTCCAGTGGCACTGTATCTCTCAGAGGAATATCGGCCATCTCTGCGTGGCACTTCTTCAACTAGGAAACATGAAACACATCATGAACTCCTCACAATCCTTCTGGCAATTCCAGCTTGTAAGCAACTTCTCCCATACGATCCAAAACTTTGTATGGTCCCACAAAATGTGGCGCTAACTTTCCCTTAACTCCAAAATGCTTAACTCCTCGAAGTGGGGACACACAGAGAGACACTTTGTCTCCGACTTCGTAAACTGTCTCCTTGCGTTTAGAATCCGCATAGCTCTTCTGCCTGAACTGGGCTACCTTGAGTCTATCGCGAATCAGCTTAACTTTCTCTTCAGACTCCTTAATCAAATCTGGTCCAAATAACTGACGGTCTCAAACTTCATCCCATAGCAACGGTGTCCGGCACCTTCTTCCGTACAAAGCTTCGAAAGGGGCCATCTTCAGACTGGCTTGATAACTGTTGTTGTAAGAGAACTCTGCATATGGAAAATTGTCGTCCCATCTAGATCCGTAATCTAGCGCACAAGCTCTCAACATGTCCTCCAGAATCCGATTGACTCTCTCGGTCTGTCCATCTGTCTATGTATGAAAGGCTGGACTGAACTCTAGCCTGGTACCCAAAGTCTCATTCAACCGATTCCAAAACTTTGAGGCAAACTGGGTTCCTCTATCTGATACAATGGTCCTCGGAACTCCATGTAGACATACGATCCTGGTCATGTATATCTTTGCCAACTTAGCACTGGTGTAAGGGGTCTTCACTGGGATGAAATGAGCTACCTTCGTCAACCGATTGACTACAACCCATATCGAGTCATAGCCTGAATGAGTCCTGGGAAATCTTGTGATAAAATCCATGCCTAGCTTGTCCCACTTCCATTCGGGCATCGGCAATGGCTTTCGCAAACCTGCTGGCTTCTGATGCTCTGCCTTTACTCTCTGACATACATCACAAACTGCTACATACTCCGCAATATCCTTCTTCATACCTGTCCACCAGAAACTGTCCTTCAAATCCAGATACATCTTGGTGTTTCCTGGGTGAATTGAATACGGCGTATCATGGGCCTCCTGCAGAATCAACGTCCTCAGCTCGGGGTCATTAGGCACATATACGTGATCCTCACGGAATCCTTTAGCCTTTCCTTTGCTCATCCTTTCCTTTATCTCGGCAATCTCCTTGTCAGTCTTTTGAGCTTCTCTGACCTTATCCATCAAAGTAGACTGAATTTCCAATGCTGCAACATAGACTCTTGGAACTATTTCCAAACATAGCTCTCAAAGATCCTCTACTAACTCCTTGGGTAATCCTCCGGTCATGAGTGTATTGACATGACTCTTGCGACTCAACGCATCGGCTACTACGTTAGCCTTTCCGGGATGGTAGTGCAACTTCATATCATAATCTTTGATGAGCTCCAACCATCTCCTCTGCCCGAGATTCAATTCCTTCTGCGTGAAGATATACTTCAAACTCTTGTGATCCGTCTACACCTCACAATGGTTTCCGGTAAGAAAATGTCTCCATGTCTTCAACACATGCACTACGGCTGCTAACTCCAAATCATGTGTAGCATAATTTAACTCATGGGGTTTAAGCTGTTGTGAGGCATATGAAACAATTCTTCCCTCCTGCATCAGCACTGTTCCAAGTCCTCGACGAGAAGCGTCGCAATACACTTGATAATCCTTGTGTTGATCTGAAAGAATCAACAATGGGGCTGTAACCAAACGTTTCTTCAACTCCTGAAAACAGGCCTCACATTCCTCGGTCCATTTGAACTTGGTGTCCTTCTTCAACAACTCCATCATGGGTTTTGCAATCTTAGAGAAATTCTCAATGAACCTTCGGTAGTATCCTGCGAGTCCAAGAAAACTCTAGATCTCTCCAGACGATGTGGGTGATTCCCAATTAGTCACAGTGACAACCTTGGTGGGGTCTACTGCTATTCCTTTTCCGGATATAACATGTCCGAGGAATCCAACTTCCTTCAACCAAAACTCACACTTGCTGAACTTGGCATATAACTGATGTTCTCTGAGCTTCCCAAGTACCAAACGCAAATGCTCCTTATGCTCCTCTTCATTCTTCGAGTAGACCAATATGTCATCAATGAACACCACGACGGACTTATCCAAAAACTCCGTAAACACCTTGTTCATCATGTTCATGAAATAGGCAGGCGCGTTAGTCAGACCAAATGACATAATGGTATACTCATATAGCCCATACCTTGTGGTAAAAGCTGCCTTAGGTATATCCTGCTCTCGAATCTTCAGCTGATGGCGTCCTGATCGCAGATCGATCTTGGAAAATACTTTAGCTCCTTGCAACTAGTCAAACAAATCATTGATCATCGGCAGTGGGTACTTGTTCTTGATCGTCACTTCATTCAACCCTCGATAATCAACAACCATCCTCAATGATCCATCCTTCTTCCCCACTAGAAGCACTGATGATCCCCAAGGTGACGAACTTGAGCGAATATAGCCTTTATCCAGTAACTCCTTAATCTGCTTCTTAATTTCCTCCAAATCCTTTGCGGGCATCCGATACGGTCTCTTAGATATTGGCCCTGTGCCTGGCAAAAGCTCAATCAAGAACTCAATGTCTCTATCCGGTGGCATGCCAGGCAACTCCTCTGGAAATACATCAGGGAAATTCTTCACCACTGGTACTTCCTCCTGTACAACTCCTGATAAGGAATTCACTTGAGTCCTCTTTGGCACATGCCGGGATACATACTTAATCCTTCTTCCTTATGGGGTAGTAAGCAAAATCGACTTACTGGCGCAGTCAATGTTCCCTCCATACTTCGAGGTAACCAATCCATGCCTAATATTACGTCCAGTCCTTGTGACTCCAATACTATTAGGTCTGAGGGGAACACGTAGTTACCAATCCTTAGTGGTAACCAATCACACCATAGGCTAGCCATATACTCTGCTCCTAGCGAGGTTACTAACATGGGTGACCTAAGGGCTTGGGTTGGCAGGTTATACTTATCCTCAAATCCCTTGATATGTATGAATGCGATGCACCAGTATCAAAAAGAACGATTGCAGTAAATGACTTAAACAAAAACTTACCTATAACTGCATTGGGTTGTGCTTAAACCTCCTCCACACTAACGTGGTTCACTTGTCCCCTGTTGAAAGGGTTGGGCTTCTTCCCAGAGCTTCCATTGCCATTTCCATTCTTTGCTTCTGAACACTCCGTGGCGTAATGTCCATTCTTCCTGAACTTGAAACAAGTAATGTGACTTAGATCCTTCTTGGCGGGCATTGCTGGGTTGGAACGCTCTAGCCGTTGCTTCCTCCATTCCCATTCCCATTCTTGGGGCCACTATGGTTATGTGAACTCCCTCCAGTGGAATTATGGCCTCCATGGTTATGGTGAATGTGTCCTCCCGAGTTCGGGGTAAAACGGGGCCTCTGCTGAGCTCCTGAGTTGTACTTCCCTTGTCCATACTTCCTCTTGAGGTTGTCAATATGCTGCTGCTTCCCTTCAATCATGAGAGCTCTATCTACCAACTCCTGGTAGTTGTTGAAGGTTACCACCATCAACTGCATGCTCAGCTCATCATTCAGTCCTTCCAGAAACTTCTCCTGCTTTGCAGCATCTGTAGAGACGTCATCCGGGGCATAACATGCTAACTTACTAAAATCATCCACATATTGGCCCACTGTGCGTCCTCCTTGGCGCAAATTGCAAAACTCGCGCTTCTTCATGGCCATAGCTCCTGCTGAAACATGGGCAGTGCGAAAAGCCTGCTCCATGTGACAGTGTCAATGGGGTAAGTGGCTGTGAAATTCTCCCACCATGATGATGCGGGTCCATCAAGCTGATGTGCGGCAAAATGCACTCTTTCCGCATCTGTGCATCCCGCAATGGTCAACTCCCTTCCAATCTTGCGGAGCCAATCATCTGCAACAATCGGCTCGGCTAAGTGATCAACAAGTGGTGGTGGTGGTGGGTTGTTGTTATTGTTGTTCCCCTGGTTCTGATTCTGGACTAGTAGCTGCATCAGGGTATTCTGCTGCTGGATCAACTGAGTGAGCTCTGGTGGGAAAGCAAATCCATTGTTATGTCTTGGAGGCATCTGATGGGTTTAGGAAAGGTGAGAAAAGAGAGTAGAATGAGGTCTAGAGGGAAGACACTACCCATATGCACATGAGACAAACACAAACATATCACTTCAATCAATTCAAACAAGGGCATACAAGCGGTCTAACTATCATTACAAAAGTACTCGGACTATACTATACACATGGGGGAATACTACTACTGATATGGTGGTCGACTAGAAGTTTTAATCGGTGGAAGACCCCATGATATCTGCTCCAGCTTCATCAAGATAGTCATCATCTCTATCGTCAGGGTCAGAATCGGTGTCGTCGTTGATGATGTTGTCCTCCGAGTGAATGTCCTTGGAATCGTCGTCATTTCCTCCTGGCGCGGGTCCTCCCATGAATACTCCTAGCTTCCTTGTCAGATTGTCATTCTTCTCCACTAGTATCGTCATTTTCTCCTCATATCCGCCGCGTGTAGACTTGAGTTCTTCCTCCAACTCCATGATCCTGGTCATTGCCTTCTTCAGATCTATCATGCGTGCGCACATCTGGTTCTCCTGGTGACGAATGTGCTAGTTTAACTCCTGGATGAAAGCTGCAATGGACCTATCCCTCCTGGTGCTAATCATCTCCCATTGCTTATCTCGGCGCCCACAAATCTGGTAGATAGTATCCTTAAGATCCTTGTGGTAAACTTCTCCAATGCATCCCATGGTGATGTGGGCTGCCATGCTCTTTCCTAGACTCCAGGTTGGTGCATCAAAGGAAAACTCTATGGGCTCAGTGTCTGGCACGAACGTCCTTCCTGGTACTTGAACTCGAATCATCCAATGCTCCTCTGCTGGTAAACTGGCGATGTAGGTCCCAGTGAAGCTTGGTATTTCGATGTTCAGGTACCTAGTAACTTCCTTCAAGTGTCGTCCAAAAGGAGTGTCTTCATCCGGTTGTGTAAACTTGTTCCTTGCACCCGCCATCCTATAGAGTAGAAAAGAGGAGAGAAGTCAGAAATGAGAAGAGAAGAGTGACATATGGTGTTAGCTTAGTGGTCGTGTCCTATAGTTAGCGTGGGCTCTAATACCATCTTGTAGCGACCAGACCTCAAACAGTCTAGTCTCTATGCATCAGTGTCATCCCTGGATCGGTAATGCTGACACGCACAGTACTTGAGGATTTATAACAGAGTTTCAATCACACACTTATTACATCGAATGTCTCAAAAGAGAACTTATTACAATAATATGGCTTAAGGCCATCTAAAAATGATAACAGCGGAAGGCTTGGAAGATAAAGTGAGTCCATCAACTCCAACGGCATAGCTGAGTGAACGACAACGAGCTATGGCACCCTACTTGTCGTCTGAAAAGTCAGCAACATGAAATGTTGCAGCCTGAAATGGGTCAGCACATGTAATATGCTGGCAATGTAACACATAGAGTAATGAACAGAATGAATGCTATCACTACATGCATATACGGCTGGTGGAAAGCTCTATGGTTACAGTTTTGCATAAAGCCAATTCTGCCCTACAACAAAGGAATAAATTTTATTTAACTATCATGGTGGTTGATAAACATTGAGAAGGTTCCTCCAACTCAATCCCAATTAAGCATCATCATTAAACCCAATCAAATTAATTTAGAGTGATGAGATCAACATGATAATCCAAGAACCAGATACTCAAGATGTCCATAACTGGGGAAATGGCTAACCATGATTAGTTTATACACTCTGGAGAGGTTTGCGCACTTTCCCCACAAGACTCGAACACATCCATGATCGGAGATTCGAGACACAATCTTTCTGAAGCATTAACTCTCTAATCTGGGTAGACAGTACCACCTGCAACCCACTACATCTGCTAGTCTACCTCTTCAAGAGCTTCACGCAACTTACTCAACTATGCCAGAGCCCATATTGGCTTGTGACTGCACACGGAAGTTTCTAGCATGAATAATCTTATGATCCCTTTGAGACTGGGTGGCGAACCGTAGGATAATCACACGGGTACTCCGGGGTATCCTAGGACATCACTGGATTCTCCAGGTGCCCTGACAACGACTGGGTACTCCAGGGTGCCTCAACCAATCCACCCAGATGTGTATTTAAGTAGCCACCTTAAGTTAAACATTAATTAACAATACTCACATCTCTCATGGATACACTCACCCAATCCATGTCTACGAGCATAGCTTAGCAATATAAGCATCACGTAGAAGTAACTCCCAAAGGGTTGATAATTGACAGAGCAATAGGTTCTACCTCATCAGCTACTTCCAAAACCCACATGTTAATCAGATCCTGACCATGTAATGTCTGAGGGTTGATCTAATGCATAAAAACCGGGTAGTAAAGATGTATGATCAGAGTGTTACTTGCCTTGCTGATGATCCGCAAAACCTAGGTACTCGTAGTAGAACGCTTCACACTCCGGATACTCTATCACAAAAAAATAATAGCATACAATAAGCACTCAACTAGAAGCACGGGTAAAACTCAAATAAAAGATCTAGCCAGAAAGTTCAACTGAAGAACTCCGGTTTGCAAAAAGAATCAAATCAAATGGAGCAACGAAACTCAAACTGTGAAAGAAACAAGATCCGTTTACTAATCTAGACTAAAGTCAAATTTTGCAATACCAAAATCTTCTTCAAGTTGGTTAAACAGAAAGAGGGCTTCGAGACGAAGATCTAAGCGCTTGAATCACCTGAATTGGATAAACGAGCGAAAAGATAAACTAAAACGAAGACCAGGGCAGAAATCGCGATCGAAAATAATCGCGGAAAAACCCTGGAAAAAAAACGCGACGAACAGGCTAACGACCAAATGTTCACTATTTGTGGCTAACAGGTGAACATCGTTCATTAAAACGAATGTACGGATGAACGTCCGCTATTTAACTAAACGAACAAAACAAACCGATCTAAAAAATTGAAACTAGGGTTTTCTAAAAGACGAACGGTTTTCTCAGAAAAATCGGCGGCGGCAGCAGTTATACCTCCGTCGAGGTCGGCGGAGGCAGCTCCTCTGGTGGCGGGGCGGTCGGTGACAGCGGTGGCTCCTCCGGCGGCGGTCGGCAGCGGCGGGCGAGGCGACGGGGTGGCGGCGGCGTCGCGGCGGCGGCAGCGGCGGATCGGGGCGACGACGCTAGGGTTCGGGGCGGGTGATGACCCACAAGTATAGGGGATCTATCGTAGTCCTTTTGATAAGTAAGAGTGTCGGACCCAACGAGGAGAAGAAGGAAATGACAAGCGGTTTTGCGTAAGGTATTCTCTCCAAGCACTGAAATTGTAGGTAACAGATAGTTTTGTGATAAGATAATTTTTAAACGGGTAACAAGCAATGAAAGTAAATAAAGTATAGCAAGGTGGCCCAATCCTTTTTGTAGCAAAGGACAAGCCTGGACAATTTCTTATAATGAGAAAAGTGCTCCCGAGGACACATGGGAATTATCGTCAAACTAGTTTTCATCACGCTCATATGATTCACGTTCGGTACTCTGATAATTTGATATGTGGGTGGACCGGTGCTTGGGTACTACCCTTTCTTGGACAAGCATACCACTTTTGATTAACCCCTATTGCAAGAATCCGCCACTACAAAAGAAGTATTAAGGTAAACATAACCATAGCATGAAACTAATGGATCCAGATCAGCCCCTTACGAAGCAACGCATAAACTAGGGTTTAAGCTTCTGTCACTCTAGCAACCCATCATCTACTTATTACTATCCAATGCCTTCCTCTAGGCCCAAATAATGGTGAAGTTTCATGTAGTCGATGTTCACATAACACCACTAGTGGAGAGAAACCATACATCTCATCAAAATATCGAACGAATACCAAATTCACATGACTACTAATAGCAAGACTTCACCCATGTCTTCAGGAACAAGCGTAACTACTCACAAAGCATATTCATGTTCATGATCAGAGGAGTATTAATATGCATTAAGGATCTGAACATATGATCTTCCACCAAGTATACCAATTAGCATCAACTACAAGAAGTAATCAACACTACTAGCAACCCACAGGTACCAATTTGTGGTTTTGATACAAGATTGGATACAAGAGATTAACTAGGGATGGTGATGGTAAAGATGTTGATGGAGATTGACCCCCTCTCGATGAGAGGATCATTGGTGATGACGATGGTGATGATTTCCCCCTCCCAGAGGGAAGTTTCCCCGGCAGAACAGCTCCGCCGGAGCCCTAGATTGGTTGTGCCAAGGTTCCGCCTTGTGGCGGCAGAGTTTCGTCCCGTAAGCTTGCTTATGATTTTTTAGGGTAAAAGCCTTCATATAGCAGAAGATGGACACCGGAGGGCCACTAGAGGGCCCAGGAGACAGGGGGCGCGCCCAGTAGGGGAGGGCGCACTCCTCACCCTCCTGGCCAGGGTGTGGGCCCCCTCTGGTATTTTCTTCGCTCAATAATTCTTATTAATTCCAAAAATGACTTCCATGGAGTTTTAGGATTTTTGGTGCTATGCAGAATAGGTTTCCCATATTTGCTCCTTTTCTAGCTGCCGGGATTCTCCCTCTTCATGATAAATCATGTAAAGTAAGAGAGAATAGCCATAAGTATTGTGACATAATGTGTAAGCCCATAATGCAATAAATATTGGGATAAAAGCATGATGCAAAATGGACGTATCAACTCCCCCAAGCTTAAACCTCGCTTGTCCTCAAGCGGAAGCCGATATCGAAAAATATGTCCACATGTTTAGAGATAGACGTGTCGATAAAAATAAAATACGGACATGAGGGCATCATGATCATTCTTATAATAGCCACATATATAGATTTTGTCATATGATTTCTTATGCTCAAGTAACAATCAATTCACAATGTCAAGTATGGTTCAAAAATTTCATTGAGAACTAGCAAACTAAAATCTCAGTCATTGAAGCAATTGCAATTTATCATAACATCGGAAAGAATCAAGAATAGAGCTTTTCAGCAAGTCCACATACTCGACTATCATATAGTCTTCTACAATTGCTAATACTCATGCAATACTTATGGTTATGAAGTTTTAATCGGAAACTAAGAAAGATAGGGGCTTATTGTGTTACCTCCCAAAGTATTCACCTTTGATTGATGTCAACAATAATAATTCATGCTAACTTACATCCAATTGGATATATGTATCAGGATCTTTCCAACACGAGGTGCTTGCCAAAGGATAAAATGAAAAAGGGAAAGGTGAAGATCACCTTGACTCTTGCATAAAGTAAAGACATAAAGTAAAAGATAGGCCCTTCGCAGAGGGAAGCAGAGGTTGTCATGCGCTTTTAGGGTTGGATGCATAAAATCTTAATGCGAAAGAACGTCACTTTATATTGCCACTTGTGATATGGACCTTTATTAGGTAGTCCATCGCTTTTATTACTTCCATATCACACGATCATATAAAGCTTATTTTCTCCGCACTAATAAGTAATACATATTTAGAGAGCAATTTTTATTGCTTGCAACATGACAACTTACTTGAAGGATCTTACTCAATCCATAGGTAGGTATGGTGGACTCTCATGGCAAAACTTGGTTTAAGGATGTTTGGAAGCACAAGTAGTATCTCTACTTGGAGCAAGGAATTTTGGCTAGCATGAGGGGGAAAGGCAAGCTCAACATGTTGGGAAGATCAATGACAATATACTTTAACTGAGATGTGAGAAAATATAAACCATTACGTTGTCTTCCTTGTCCAACATCAACTCTTTAGCATGTCATACTTAATGAGTGCTCACAATCATAAAAGATTTCCAAGATAGTATATTTATATGTGAAAACCTCTCTTTCCTTATTACTTCCTATTAATTGCAACGATGACCAAAAGTATGTTTTGTCAACTCTTAACAACTTTTATGCCTCATACTCTTTATATGTGAAGTCATTACTATCCATAAAATCAATATGAACTCTTTTATTCTTTTTATTCTTTCTACTTCCTCAAGATCATAGCAAGATAGCAAAGCCCTTGACTGAACACTAATCTTTATTATAGATAGCTCACGGACTCGATTACATAAAGAGATCACAAAGCAAAACTCAAAACTAATTCATACCAAAACTTCAATCTACTAGATCAAGATATTACTAAAAGGATTGAACTAAGAAAAATGGTAAAGATAGGGGTGTGATGGTGATACGATACCGGGGCACCTCCCCCAAGCTTGGCAGTTGCCAAGGGGAGTGCCCATACCCATGTAATTATGTCCTCGGAGGTGGTGAAGTAGGAGTCGTTGATGATGTAGACTTCTTCCTCAATTTACGCATAAGTATAGTATTTTGGTCCTTTAGATCATCGATCTCCTGCTCAAGACTTAATATTCTTTTGCATAGTTCCTGTTTATTTACCTGCAAGAGACAAAAAGGGATAAACTCGATCTTTGGCTTCTTTGCTCTATCAAGGAGGCTTGACTTTTTAAACTCCACATGCATGTCCCCAGGTTGAGGTAATGGGTCTTCGTCTTCGTCTGAACTTGTCTCCTCCTTTCCCTTAGGCTCATAGTCTTCCTCTTCTTCAGTAGTCCAGCCACCATGCTCCAAGTCCCCGTAGACCTTAGGGTCTGCAAGGTAATCAGCCACATAGCTTTCCCCTTCCGAATCCTGAGACGACATATTGCTCTAAATCTATAACAGAAACAGCTCAAAATGAAAGCAGAGGAGTTTTGCGTGATAGGGTGGTCAAAACCTTCGGGAGATTATATAATGAATTTTTACCGACCAAAATACGTAACGTGCAAGAAAACGGAGTCCGGGAGGCACACGAGGTGGCCATGAGACAGGGGGGCGCGCCCTCCACCCTCGTGGAGGCCTCATGTCCTTCCCGGATTACTTCTTGCTTCCCAAAATTCTTAAATACTCCAAAACGGAGAAAAATTGCCATTAGAATAGTTTTGGAGTCGGTTTACTTACCGTAGCACATACCTATTCCTTTTCGGAGTCTGAAACGTTCTGGAAAGTGTCTCTTATGTATTCCTCCGAGGTTACGGTCTCAATAATATTAGCTTCAACATTGATAGGATTACCTGAAATATAATGTTTGATTCTTTGACCATTCACCACCCTCGGACTTGTGCCTTCGAAGTTGTTAATTTTTATGGCACCGGAACGATAGACCTCCTCAATAACGTAAGGACCTTCCCATTTAGAGAGAAGTTTTCCTGCAAAAAATCTTAAACAAGAGTTGAATTGCAACACATAATCGCCTACGTTAAACTCACGCTTTTGTATTCTTTTGTCATGCCATCTTTTAACTTTTTCTTTGAACAACTTGTGTCGTGGAATTAACACGTGAGATGTCCTCATGAAAGGACTTAGTCGTGGAGCCATCGCAACGGGTTAGCTTGAAGGTGTTAAACCGGACAAGGGACACATGAGTTTATACTAGTTCGGCCCCTTCGATGAAGGTAAAAGCCTACATCTAGTTGTGATGGGATTGATTGGGTTTCGATGATCAGGGAGCAAAATACGCTTGCCTGAGTCTCGAGTTGTTGTCTGTTGTCCCTGAACCGCCACCGGGTCGTCCCTTTATATACACAGGTTGACGCCCGGCTGGTCTACAGAGTCCCGAGGCCGACTCATACAAAGTATCCGGCTTGGTCTCTCCTTTCCTAACTTACATTACAAGTTTACATAGATGGTGGTTTACCACTATGGGCCCTAATCTTCCTTTGGGCTGCGGGCTTCTAAGCTTTATTAGTAAAACGCCATCTTCTGGATCTTCATGGGCTTCGGCATAGTCTAGGGTGAACCGGGCCCTCCTGGCCGGTTTATATTCAGTAGCTATATCCTCAACATTAGGCCCCAGATTGATTTGAATTTGTTCATGTCAACCTTCAATACTTCAATGATATCCTGTAGGCGTCTTCTTGTATTTTCGTAAACCGCCATATTGTCTTCTCCTGTAAATTTTGTAAACCGCCGTGATGTCGTCTTCGGAACCCATCAATGGTCCATCATGACATCATCTCTGTATAAAAACATTAAAAAGATTCCCTTCACTTAATGGTTATCCTGAAAATCGAGGCGACAGGCGCACCCATTTTGCCGTTTCAGGCTCCTTGATTCTCGCGCCTGCTGTTTTACTCTTTCCTCTATAAATAAGGCTCGAGGGCCCTTCTCTCTTTCCCCTTTCTGTGCCTTCTTCTTCCTCGCGACGCCCAAGCTCTGAAGCTCCGCCGCCGTCCGCGACCCTCGAGAACTGCATCAACCAAGGCCGCTGCATCAACCTGAAACGGACCAGAGACTCGTCGCACCCCACCGCAGCGAATCTGTAGTGGTAAGTTCCTATTTCCTTCATTTTTTAGATCAGTTTTTAGGGTTTGCGAGCTCCTCTGTACCGTTCTTCATTCTTCTTCGTTCTTCCTTCTGCCGCTGTAGTTTTGATCCAATAGCAGTGTAGATCTTATGCGGTAGTTACTCCGCATCCGATTTTAATGCTAGCAGATCGTCCTTTTTCTTCTGTAGAATACATGACCTTCCCTGTTCTGCTTAGCGCCTTTTAGAGTTCACAGAAAAAATTACTTTATGGATGTGCGGTAGATCCAAATAAATTTGACCATTGTGTGAAACCTGTTTCTGTCAACACTTAGCAGAAATTTTGAAATCCTGGCCCTTCTGCCTATTTGCGGTATAATATTTGATAGCCAATCCGCCATATGTCATTAGCCTCTCTTAAACCGCCAACCGGACCTTGCATAATATTTCCCTTTGGTTTAACACTGAATTATACACCTTAAACCGTAAATTGTAAAACCGACACTTGTTTTTTTTTCAGTTCCCCCCTTCCGGAATGACAAAACAATTCGCTGCTTGCAACTGGGTTGCATCTCGGATCACGGAAACACAAATCAACAGTTATGTGACCACTGGCGCCTTAGCCTCAAAAAGGACTCTCCACTGGCGAGTTCCGGAATCGGAATGTCCACCTGAACATCCAGAAGGAGAGGTGATTGTTTTTATGCAACACTTAGACCGGGGATTCAGTCTGCCCGGATCAAAAATTTTCCGGGATGTCCTCGCAAGCTTCCAACTCCACCCGCAAGATATTGGTCCAAACTCTGTGTCCAATATATGCAACTTTAAAGTTTTCTACGAAGTTTATCTTCAAGAAGAGCCAACCGTGGAGCTATTCCGGGACTTCTTTCATCTGAACCGCCGCAAGGAATTCTCAGATGGTCCCAACACAGAGCTTGGTGTCGTTTCAATTCAGAAAAGGAAAGAAGTTGACTTCCCTCATGCAAAACATCATAGCCATCCTAAAGTTTGGAATCAGACCTAGTTTTATTGCCGGAACACTGCACCTGATGGAGAAAATCCTTTGCCGGGTTATCGCCCTCACCGGCTTAGCAATGGCCACCCATTACCTTCACGCTTGACCGCCGCAGAGCGGAAGAATTTTGCACCTCAACTCGCCAAGCTCAGGGCTCTGATGGCCAACGGTTTAACTGGCATTGACCTTGTCCGCTGCTGGGTTTCTTGGGGCATTTTACCCTTAAGCCGCCGCCCCGGATTGATGCATAAGTATACTGGTGATGTCAAAGACCCTCAACGATATCATGAAATAGTAATGACCGATCTTGAAGTTACTAAATCGGTGAAGAAAATGCTTGATGAACCGATCTCTGCATGCAGCCAAACCGGTTTGGCTCTGTTTTGCATCTCCAATAAACCGCCAGTGGTAAAGTTCATCTAAATATTTTACTGATTTGCTTCCGTATTGACTGTGTACTAACCTTTGTCTTAACTTTAGGCTGAAACAGCTCCTTTTGGAAACGGACTAAACCGGCTCGGGCTCCTCATGTAAAAACCAAGGCCACCAAGAAAGCTGGCAAGAGGAAAACCGCCGAGTCTTCTGACCCGCCAGAGGATGAAGAATCAGATGCTGAGGTAGAACTTGACTCACTTGGTTCCTTTTTCATACATCTTATTGACAATGACTATTCCCAGGATGATGCTGAGGCTAGCCATGCAGAACATGTTGAGGTAATCCTTCTTTCTTCCAATTCAGATCTTGTACCAGTTCAAAGAATTCGCCGCACAGTCCGGAAAGTAAAACAAACTCACCCCCTTGCTCATTTGGATCCAAAATTTTCTTTGAAGACACAGCAAGTTGAAGAACGTCGCACAACCCGGCATAGCGGTCAACAAATCATGTCGTCCGGTTTAGCTGATACGCCAACCCGGAAACGTCGTCCAGAGGTGACTTGCTCTCCTGAAAAACGTTACCCTTTGAATGGTTTCTTCCGCTGCCCTCTCAATCCGTCTGACCCGAATTAACAGGCTTCTTCCAACTCGTCTGGCGGTTCATCAACCACTCAGCTGCTCCCTCTCAAAGTCGTCGCTGGGTAAGTATATTACTCCTTAATTTGGTTCTTTTATTGGTTGGTTTACCATATTCTAACCTTTGATGTTGTAGCGCCAAGGCTCGATTGAGTAAGAAAGCCAAGACCAGCGACTCAACTATGGATGTTGATCCAGAGAAGACTCCAGAGCATCATGGCAAAGATCCTGAAGTTGCTATAGACAGCTCTGCTGGGCAAAACCAAGATGCTGATGCCAACCCGCCAGAGGTTGAACCGAATGTAGAGGTTGATACTTCACATCCGCCTGCCCCTCCAAGTCCAACGGTTAAACAACGGGGCTCAACTGCTGATCCGCCAAGCCCTGTCAACAAGCCGCCAAGCCTTGCTACCAAGGTGCCAAGCCCTGTTAAGAATGTCCATTCATCTAGTCTGGCCAAAGATGACGATGTTGTTGTTACTGGCACTGCATATACCGCCCCTGGTAATCCGGTCGCTCTATCAAAGCACACTGCCAAAGATGAATTTGCTGCCATGAGCAAGGGGAAGGGGAAGACTGATTTGTCAGCTTGTGTCGATCTCTCTGCTCAAGACCTTCACTCCGGCTTCTTGAACCGGCTTTACACAAGCCGTGATTATGAAGCCGGTTTGGTAAATCTGATGAAGGAGCGCTATGAGGTAAACAGTTTTGTTCTATGCTATGTACCTTCATTGCATTGTAGCCCCCAAGGGCCGGTTTGTCTTGAGAAAGTCAAACCGGGACTTTGTACACTCCATTCTGTACTTTATGAAATTTCCTTGTGTATTTCTAATCAAACACACATTAGCCCCCAAGTGCCATGATTAAAACTTGTATTAATCCTTGGGACTTCAATAATCAGCATAAAAATGATCCGCATTAGCCCCCAAGTTCCAAGTGTATAACTGGTTATATGCTTGGGACTTTAACAAAGATATTAACCTGCTCTCTTGTTGCAGAGTGAGATAAACCAACAAGTCTCACAAATCGCCGACCTTCAAGAAAATCTGAAATCCCAACAAGCAGAAACCACCAAGGCCAAGGATGAGTTGAAAACCGCCGTAACTACCATGGAGCAGCTCAAAGAATGGTTCAAGTCTGAGCAGGCCAACTGGGATACCGAAAAGGCCGGGTTGTTGAAATGGGCGGAAAATGCCGAATCAGCTCTTAAACTGGTGATAGAGGAGCTTACTGGACTGAAGCGCCAAATCAATGCCATGACCTCTGCAATATTTGGTAAGCACTGTTTGTCAAGGCTTTATGAGTACTTCGCTTTGAAATTTCTCCGGTTTAACATGAACTTCTTAAACCGATATAGGTAGTCGTATTGCTCATCTGGGTTCTGATACGCGGAAGAAACTCAAGGCCGCGTATACATTGGTTGAACAGCTATATACCGGCGTTCAACGGGTTATCTGTGCCACTTCTTATGACAATGCGGCGCCAACACTGATCAAGGACACGCTGGACCGGCTATCTATGACGCTAGCGCAAATAGAAGAGTTGAAGCGATCCGCTGCCCGGGCTGGCACTTTATTAGCACTGACTCGAGCCAACGCATGGATAGCTGATCTTGATCTGGCTGATATAGCCAAGGGCTTCCCCAGTGCGCAAGAAAACGGCAAAGTTTTTGACAATGACGCTCTCAGACGGGTAACAAGGGAGATGCGTCCTCTAGCGAGTCAGTTGGCAGATGAGGCTAACCTGACGGTTCACCGATCTTTCTATGACGCAAACAATAGACGGGTTGAAGCTGTTATTCCTGAAGTGCAGAACCTTATTCCTCCAATCCGTAAGCACACTTACGCCCCTGACGTTGATCTGGCTGAGCTTATAAGTGAAGAGGCTGTCTTTCAGGCCTGAACCCGGATTGACTGGACCACCAACGACTTCTAGCCATTGGATGGGGGAAGAAGAGGCTAAACCGACGCCAGATGACCCATCTACTTCACATCAACCCGGCGATGAAGCTTAATCCGTCAATCCGGTTGATATGTCAAAAAATGTTTGTTATGACACAATTCCATATTTTGGGCCTCTAAGCGCATTGTAATAGGGCAGCAAAAACTTATTCTGAACTGCTGCCCTCGTGTAGTAGATCATACTTTATGTGATCCGCCATGTCAATGTTAATTTTAGTTCAGGTATCATAATATTCAACACCTGTGTCTGCATAAAAAGACAAGGGCCCTAGCGGTTTACCGCCGGACGGGTCATAATGCCCAAGAAGAAGCCTGATTGATAATCGAACCATAATAAATATGAAATGATTCATACTTGTGATGTAATATCACTTTTTAGTTGGCTGGTCAACTTTGGTTGTAATAAGGGTGAAAACCCAAATCTGAAATTCTTGTATAACGCCATCATGTACTGATGTCGTATAATAAGTCATACCGGGTGATGATGCACACCAGATGATCAATGCTAGTGATAGGTAGTCAATGCCAGGCCGGGGTAATAAACTACGGTTTAAGAATAAGGTCTGTCAACGTGTAGTTGCCAACCAAGCCGGTTTAAAGAATACTGGTTTAATAAAATGACTGACCAAGCCAAGAAAATCGGTTTAACATAAAATTCAGCAAAAACACAAATAAAACCGTGTAGTCAAGGCTTTTGGGGGGCTGCTAGGCCCAAATTTGAGGCTTTTTGTGGGCTGCCAGGCCGCTGAGTTGAACCATTTGACAAAGCCTTTTAAGATGGACCTCCAACTAACCAATCACCATTTTAACTTTGACAAGTGCAGGGTCTCAATGAGAGTAACTGTCAAACGTTCGGAGGGCCGTGCTAGTATGACCTGGATAGGAGTGTCTTACTTGATGAAGGCAGGTTAACCCGGGGTTTTAGGTAAATATACCAGGCTTCCAAGTTGTGGGTCGATACCCAGCTACAAGGGTCCATTCAAACTCCTTGGTATTTGACCAAGGAGCCCCCAAGTAACGTGATGAGCTGTGCTCATTGGGTGCCTATGTTTGAGTTGTGCATAGCATCCAGACTCTCTTTGGCCCCTTAGGTGTGAAGCTCCCAAGCTTTGTGGCGTGATAGCAGGTTTAATAGGTAGTACTCCGCTTTGTCAGCCGAAGCCCCCATGTAACTCAAAGGATATTTGAGAAAAAACAGCAGAGGCCCCGCTTAGAGCAAGGATGCTGATTTATTTATTGATCATACTATATACATTGTCGAAATATGTACATAAAAAGAGCCTATGGCTCAAGTGTAATAAGACCGGAGGAATGCTATGTTCCACGGCCGCCGGGTCTCCTCCTCAGAGTTGCGTGAGTTGTCTCGAACGTCAATGAGGTAGTATGATCCGTTGTGCAGATTCTTGCTGACCACAAAGGGTCCTTCCCAAGGCGGGGATAACTTGTGCATGTCGGTCTGATCCTGGATGAACCGGAGCAGCAAGTCACCTTCTTGAAAGGTTCTTGTCTTAACCCGGCGGCTGTGATAACGCCATAGGTCTTGTTGATAAACCGCTGATCGAGCCAAAGCCATATCCCGTTTCTCATCTAACAGGTCCAGTGCCTCTTGGCGAGCTTGCTTGTTGTCCGCTTCAACATAATTAGCAACCCGGGGCGAGTCATGACGTATATCACTTGGGAGAACTGCCTCTGCCCCGTATACCATAAAGAAAGGCGTGTAACTTGTTGATTGATTGGGGGTGGTGTTGATACTCCACAACACAGAAGGTAACTCTTCCACCCAACAACCTGGCATCTGCTTCAAGGGAATCATGAGCCGGGGTTTAAGACCCTTTAAAATTTCTTGATTAGCTCGCTCTGCTTGCCGTTGGATTGGGGGTGCGCCACAGATGCGAGGTCAAGCCGGTTGTGCTCTCTCTGACAGAAATCCTCCATCTCACCTTTGGATAGGTTGGTACCATTATTCGTGATGATACTATGTGGAAAGCCAAAACGGAAGACAATCTTTTTAAGAAATTGAACCGCCGTAGCTGCATCACACTTGCTAACAGGCTCCACTTCAACCCACTTGGTGAATTTATCAACTGCCACCAACAGGTGGGTCTTCTTGTCCTGGGAACATTTAAAGGGTCCCACCATATCAAGCCCCCAAGTAGCAAAAGGCCAAGTGATGGGAATCATCCATAATTCCTGAGCCGGAACATGAGCTCTGCGTGAATTTTTTTGACAAGCATCACATCGCTTTACCAGATCCTCAGCATCAGCATGAGCTATCAACTAGTAAAACCCATGACGAAAAGCTTTTGCAACCAGGGACTTTGAACCAGCATGATGACCACAATCCCCTTCATGAATTTCCCGTAGGATCTCTTGGCCTTCTTCCGGAGAAACACAACGCTGAAATACGCCTGAAACGCTACAACAGTGTAACTCGCCATTGTGAATAACCATAGACTTGGATCGCCGGACTATCTGTCGAGCCAGGACCTTGTCATTTGGTAGCTCGCCCCGGCTCATATACGCCAGATATGGAACCGTCCAATCCGGCACAACGTGTAAAGCGGCTACCAACTGAGCCTCCGGATCAGGAACAGCCAAATCCTCTTCTGTGGGCAACTTGACAGATGGGTTATGCAAGATATCTAAAAAGGTGTTAGGAGGTACCGGTTTACACTGAGATCCAAGCCGGCTCAAAGCGTCTGCTGCTTCGTTTTTGTGCCGATCAATATGCTCAACCTGATACCCTTTGAAATGACCTGCCAAAATATCCACCTCACGCCTGTAAGCCACCATGAGTGGATCCTTAGAATCCCAAGTACCAGAAACTTGCTGAGCCACCAGATCAGAATCTCCAAAAGAACGAACTCGACTTAAGTTCATCTCTTTAGCCACACGGAGACCATGGAGTAAAGCTTCATACTCAGCTGCATTGTTAGTACAAGGAAACATCAAGCGGAGGACATAGCAAATTTTATCACCTCGAGGGGAAGTAAGGACAACTCCAGCCCCCGAGCCTTCCAATTGCTTGGATTCATCGAAATGAATGGTCCAGTACGTATTATCCAGTTTATCTTCCCGTGCTTGCAACTCGGTCCAGTCATTGATAAAGTCCACAAGAGCCTGAGACTTGATGGCTGTTCGAGGTACATATTTTAAACCGTGTGGACCAAGCTCAGTTGCCCACTTTGCGACCCAGCTAGTTGCTTCCCTGTTTTGAATAATATCACCCAAAGGAGCAGAACGAACCACTGTGATGGGATGGCCTTGAAAATATTGCTTGAGCTTTCGACTGGCCATAAAAACCCCATACACTAACTTCTGCCAATGCGGATAGCGTTGTTTTGACTCGATCAGAACTTCACTGATGTAGTACATAGGTTGTTGAACCGGATACTCCTTCCCAGCTTCTTTATGCGCAACCACAATGGCCACACTGACTGCTCGGGCATTAGCAGCCACGTATAACAGTAAAGGCTCATGATCAACTGGGGCTGCAAGAACCGGTGGTTCAACCAACTACCGCTTTAACTCCTCAAAAGCCGCATTGGCTGCGTCACTCCAGATAAAATCATCCGTCTTCCTCAACATCTGATACAAAGGAATGGCCTTCTCACCCAGACGACTGATAAACCGGCTGAGGGCTGCAATCCGACCTGCTAGACGCTGAACATCATTGATACACTTCAGTTTAGCCAGGGATGTGATTGCCTTGATCTTTTCCGGATTAGCCTCAATGCCCCTGTTGGACATAAGAAAGCCGAGAAACTTGCCTGCCGGAACACCAAAGACACATTTATCTGGGTTAAGCATCATCTTGTAAACCCGAAGGTTGTCAAACGTCTCCTTGAGATCAGCTATCAATGTCTCCTTTTTCCTGGATTTTACCACAATGTCATCCACATAGGCATGAACATTACGCCCAATCTGCGTGTGAAGACAATTTTGCACACAACGCTGATAAGTTGCCTGAGCACTCTTGAGCCCAAAGGGCATAGAAACATAGCAGAAGGCTCCAAAGGGAGTGATGAAGGCTGTCTTCTCCTGGTCCTTAACTGCCATCTTAATCTGATGATATCCTGAATAAGCATCCAAAAAACTCAGGCGCTCACAACCCGCCGTCGCATCAATGATCTGATCTATACGCGGGAGAGCAAAGGGATCGGCCGGGCAAGCCTTGTTCAAGTCCGTGTAGTCCACACACATACGCCAAGTGCCGTTTTTCTTAAGAACCAGCACCGGATTAGCCAACCATTCAGGATGAAACACTTTGACGATAAACCCAGCAGCCAACAGCCGGGCTACCTCCTCACCAATTGCCTTGCGTCGTTCTTCATTAAAGCGATGAAGAAATTGCTTGACCGACTTAAACTTTGGATCAATATTAAGAGTGTGCTCAGCGAGTTCCCTCAGTACACCTGGCATGTCAGAAGGCTTCCATGCAAAAATGTCCTGGTTCTCACGGATGAACTCAATGAGCGCGCTTTCCTATTTTGGATCCAGATTGGTGCTGATGCTGAACTGCTTGGACGAATCGCCAGGTACGAAATGAACAAGCTTAGTTTCGTCAGCTGGTTTGAAATGCAGGGTTGGGTTGGTGGGCTTCTTTAGAGGGGTCATATCTGCCGGATCAACATTCTCCTTATAAAACTTTAGCTCCTCTATAGCACAAACCGACTCAGCATAAGCCGCATCACTTTCCTTGCAATCCAAAGCGATTTTTCGACTTCCATGAACCGTGATGGTCCCTTTATGACCCAGCATCTTGAGCTGCAAGTAAATATAACAAGGCCTCGCCATGAATTTTGCATAAGCCAGTCGCCCAAATAGTGCGTGATACGGGCTCTGGATTCTCACCACCTCAAAGGTCAATGTCTCAGACCGGGAGTCATGTTCATCACCGAACACAACTTCCAAAGCAATCTTACCTACTGGATATGCCGATTTACCTGGTACCACACAATGAAAACAGTATTGGACGGTTTAAGATTCTTATCTATCAACCCCATGCGGCGGAATGTCTCATAATACAGAATATTGATACTGCTTCCTCCATCCATGAGTACTTTAGTGAACTTATAACCTCCCACCTGAGGCGCCACCACCAGAGCTAGTTGACCCGGATTGTCAACCTGGGGCAGATGATCCTCCCTACTCCACACAATAGGCTGTTCCGACCACCGCAGATAACGTGGAACTACCGGTTCAACAGCATGGACTGCCCTCTTGTGAAGCTTCTGATCACGCTTGCACAAACTGGTGGTGAACACATGATATTGCCCACCATTCAACTGCTTTGGGTGACTCTGGTAACCCGACTGCTGCTGATTCCCTTGATTATTCTGTTGGTTATTACCACCTTGGTTATTCTGGTTGCCATGATTATTGTGAAACCCAGAGCTTGAACTGCCGCCACCATGAAAACCTGGACCTGAACCGCCCGACGGACCCTGATCATACCCGAAAAGATCAGAGTTTTTGAACTCCTTCATAATGTTACAATCCTTCTAGAGATGTGTTGCAGGGGCCTCCTTGGTCCCATGCTTTGGACATGGCTGATTCAACAAGCGCTCCAGATTCATCGCCCCGCCGCGCTGGGGCGGTTTACCCTTACGACGCTGCACACTAGCATTAGCCACAAAATCCGAATCCGCTTTACGCTTACCATTATTCCCATGGCCTCCTTGGCTGTGCTGCTGTCCCTTTGCACCGCCATTCTTCTTTCCCTTCTCCGGTTTCTCATTATCAGAATCGGGATCCTTGGTATTATCAGAATCGGCATACTTTACCAAGGCTGCCATGAGGGTTCCCATGTCGTTGTAGTGGCGCTTGATTCGTCCCAACTTCATCTTCAGTGACTTAAACCGACAATTGCGCTCTAGTGTGATAATCGCTTGGCCAGCATTAATCCGGTCGGACGAGTGCAAAACTTCTGAAACCCGGCGTACCCAATGAGTTGTGGACTCGTTCTCTCCCTGAACACAAGCGTCCAGATCCACAATGGACATGGGCTGTTTGCACGTGTCTTTAAAATTGGCTATAAACTAGGCCTTCAACTGATCCCATGACTTGATGTAATTAGCTGGTAGATTTTTCAACCAAGTACGGGTTGTTCCCTCCAACATCATCGTGAAGTACTTTGCGCAAGCCGCTTCATCGACATCCAGCATCTCCATTGCCATCTCATAACTCTCAACCGACGCCTCAGGTGGCTGATCCGCCGTGTAATTAGGTACTTTGCATGGACCCCTGAAATCCTTGGGCAGACGCACATTACGGAGAGCCGGAATAAGGCACGACACTCCCCAGGAACTGAAAGCAAGCCCAGTGCCTCTGTCAACCGACGCTGCGGGTTGAACCGGGGTGGGTTGATAACGACCCAAAGTGGCATCCCTTCGTGCTCTGCCATGATCCACCACATCTTGAGCATTGCGATGTCGCGCACTGCTAGACACCTTCGGTTCATCCATACGCCTGCTATAACTCGGGCTTGGACGAGGGGTTGAATGAATTCTATCCCGGCTATATGAAACAGCCTGATGCTGCACCACAGTGGTTCGAAGAAGGTCTGTCGCCCGCCGCGTCTCAACTGCTGCTATTGAATCGCCCTCCATCGGAATGGCTGCCACACGTGAGGCCGCGGCAATCATGTTATCCAGAGGGCTCAAGAAGTGACCCGGTGGTGTAGGCACATATTGCGGCGGGTTATCTGTTCGTCGGGGTGGCTCCGTTGTTCGTGGTTAATCCGAAGCTGTCCTAGGCGCCCCAGTCCAGTTTGCAGCTGCCGGATTGCTCAGCCCAGCGCCTGGTGTCTGAAAGAGATTTAACCCTTTGTAAACCGGCGGCAGACGTGACCGGTCCTTCCTTCGCATTACATGCTCTGATGCGGTCCGATCCAGCATGAGCTGGTAATTCTGTGCCTGTATCCGCTGTGATTGGGCATCCAAAGCGGCCCATTCTTCAGCCAACCTAGTATCCTCAGCTGCCAGGTCCTCCTTAGCCTGTGCTATTTGGTCCTTCAGTTTCGCCACGTCCGCATTGTGCTGATCCCGCGTCTCCGGGGTGACTGTCGCGGTTAACAAGGTTGCCCAGGCGTCCATCAAACCGGATAGGACCTGCGCCGGTCGGTGCGCTGAGGCACCTGCCGCGGCTGCCGATTCGGTATTCATTGCTGCGGTAGATGAAGACTGCAACGTGGGCTGCGTTTCGGCCATGTAAACATCAACCCGACTTGGCGGTTCAAGGAGATCCAGAATACTGTTGCCATCGGAATATCCTTCGAACACCCCGCTATGAATCTGGTATAGGGACTCGGTTTTGCCAGTGGATGACTCGCCGTCGGAATATACGACCGTCTCGCCCTTAGACACCGGTTCATATCCGATCCCATGGACACATCCTACGAACGCACGCTTCACGGCGGGCTTAACCCGGACTGGACTCGCATGCTGAGCCGTCTCGACGAGGTCGGTGCAGATGTCCGGCTCAGGGCCCGGTTCGCCGATTTTGCCGATGAAGACATGAATTCCGCCGAAGGGGACCCGGTACCCGTACTCGATCGAGCCGGCCTCGGGGCCCCATCCTTCGTCTTTGATGTAGAGCTTGCCGCGACGACTTTTGGTCATCTGGCCGATCACGTACCCCTTAAGTCCTTCAGAGCAGCCCTTCAAGAGCTCGACATCATCGTGCAATAGCCCCATGGTGGGCGCCAACTGTCGTGGAATTAACACGTCAGATGTCCTCATGAAAGGACTTAGTCGTGGAGCCATCACAACGGGTTAGCTTGAAGGGGTTAAACCGGACAAGGGACACGAGAGTTTCTACTAGTTCGGCCCCTTCGATGAAGGTAAAAGCCTACGTCTAGTTCTGATGGGATTGATTGGTTTTCGATGATGAGGGAGCGAAATACGCTTGCCTGAGTCTCGAGTTGTTGTCTGTTGTCCCTGAACCGCCACCGGGTCGTCCCTTTATATACACAGGTTGACGCCCGACCGGTATACAGAGTCCCGAGGCCGACTCATACAAATTATCCGGCTCGGTCTCTCCTTTCCTAACTTACATTACAAGTTTACATAGATGGCGGTTTACCACTGTGGGCCCTAATCCACCTTTGGTCTGTGGGCTTCTAAGCTTTATTAGTAAAACGCCATCTTCTGGATCTTCATGGGCTTCGGCATAGTCTAGGGTGAATCGGGCCCTCCTGGCCGGTTTATGTTCAATAGCTAAATCCTCAAAAGCTTGGCATTCTCATAGGCTTGAGTTCTCCATTCATCAAGTGAGCTAATATCAAATAACCTCTTCTCACCGGCAAGTTTGAAGTCATAGTTGAGTTCTTTAATAGCCCAATATGCTTTATGTTCAAGTTCAAGAGGTAAGTGACATGCTTTTCCATGAACCATCTTATACAGAGACATACCCATAGGATTCTTATATGCAGTTCTATAGGCCCATAATGCATCATCAAGTTTTTTGGACCAGTTCTTTCTAGATCTATTGACAGTCTTTTGCAAAATTAATTTGAGCTCTCTATTGCTCAACTCTACTTGACCACTAGACTGTGGGTGAGAAGGAGATACAATTCTATGGTTAACATCGTACTCAGCAAGCATCTTACGGAAAGCACCATGAATAAAATGTGAACCACCATTAGTCATAAGATATCTAGGGACTCCAAACCTCGGAAAAATAACTTCTTTAAGCATTTTAATAGAGGTGTTATGATCAGCACTACTCGTTGGAATAGCATCTACCCACTTAGTAACGTAATCAACAGCAACTAAAATATGTGTGTAACCATTAGAGGCAGGAAAATGTCCCATATAGTCAAAGCCCCAAACATCAAATGGTTCAATAACAAGAGAACAGTTCATAGGCATTTCTTGACGTCTACTAATATTACCAATTCTTTGACATTCATCACAAGACAAGACAAACTTACGAGCATCTTTGAAGAGAGTAGGCCAATAAAAACCAGATTGCAATACCTTATGTGCAGTTCTATATCCAGCGTGGTGTCCTCCATATGGTTCAGACTGACACTTGGGGTTTAGGGTGTGTACCTGAGCATGATCAGTGTGAATAGTAACTTTAGAATCAACAATATAAGGTCTAAACTTATCACATGCAAATACAACTGCTAAGAATTCTTTTTTAGTAGTAGCATAATTTCTCTGGGCAGTGTCAAGAGTTTTACTAGCATACTGGATAACATTCAATTTCTTATCAACTCTTTGCCCTAGAACAGCGCCTACAGCATAATCACTAGCATCACACATAATTTCAAAGGGTAAATTGCAATCAGGTGGCTGAACAATAGGTGCAATGATCAAAGCTTTCTTAAGTATTTCAAATGCTTCTACACAATCATCATCAAAGACAAAAGGAATAGTCAAAGGCCTAGAGATTTTAGAGAAGTCCTTAATGAACCTCCTATAAAAACAGGCATGACCAAGGAAACTTCTTATACCTTTAATGTCCTTGGGACATGGCATATTTTCTATAGCATCAACTTTAGCTCTATCAACTTCAATACCTCTCTCAGAAATCTTGTACCCCAAGACAATGCCTTCATTAACTATAAAGTGGCACTTTTCCCAATTCTAGACGAGACTAGTGTCTTCACATATCTGCAAAACTCGATCAAGGTTGCTCAAGCAATCATCAAAAGAGGATCCATAAACGGAGAAATCATCCATGAATACCTCACAAATCTTTTCACAAAAGTCAGAGAATATAGCCATCATGCATCTTTGAAAGGTAGCAGGTGCATTACATAAACCAAAAGGCATACGTCTATAAGCAAAAGTATCGAAAGGGCAAGTAAAAGTAGTTTTTGATTGATCCTCTGCTGACACAGGTATTTGAGAGAAAGCAGAATAACCATCTAGAAAGCAGAAATGTGTGTGTTTGGATAGTATTTCTAGCATTTGATCAATAAAAGGTAAAGGGTAATGATATTTCTTGGTAGCTTTATTTAATTTACGGAAATCAATTACCATCCTATAACCTGTAATAATTCTTTGTGGGGTCATTTCATCTTTATCATTAGGAACAACAGTAATACCTCCCTTTTTAGGTATGCAATGGACAGGACTTACCCAATCACTATCAGCAACGGGATAAATTATACCTGCCTCAAGGAGCTTTAGTATCTCCTTTCTTACAACTTCCTTCATTTTAGAATTTAACCGTCGTTGAGGATGTCTAACTGGTTTGGCATCTTTCTCCACATTTATATTGTGTTGACATAGAGTGGGACTAATGCCCTTAAGATCATCCAGAGTATATCCAATAGCAGCACGGTGCTTCTTCAGAGTTTTCAATAATCTTTCCTCTTCTTGCTCTGAAAGGTTAGCACTAATAATAACAAGATATATTTTCTTTTCATCAAGATAAGCATATTTAAGATTATCGGGTAATGGTTTGAGCTCAAACACGGGATCACCCTTGGGTGGAGGGGGATCCCCTAGGATTTCAACAGGTAAATTGTGTTTCAGAATAGGACCCTATTGAAGGAATACTTTATCTATTTCCCTTCTTTCATCCATAAACATATCATTTTCATGGTCTAGCAAATATTGTTCTAACGGATCAGTAGGAGGCACGGCAATAGAAGCAAGACCAATAATCTCATCCTTACTAGGTGATTCTTTATCACGGGGTTGTCTACGAAAGTTAGCAAAATTAAACTCATGAGACATATCCCCTAAGCCAATTGTAACAACATCCTTTTTGCAAACAATCCTAGCGTTAACAGTATTCAAGAAGGGTCTGCCAAATATAATGGGACAAAAATCATCTTGTGGGGAACCAAGAAAATTAGCAGGATATTTAACTTTCCCACACAAGACTTCAACATCTCTAACAATCCCAAATGGCTTAATAGTATCCCTATTGGCAAGCTTAATAGTAACATCAATATCTTCCATTTCAGCGGGTGCAATATCATGCATAATTTCTTTATATAAGTCAAAGGGTATTGCACTAGCACTAGCACCCATATCACATAAGCCATGATAACAATGATCTCCTATTTTAACAGAAATAACAGGCATGCCTACAACAGGTCTATGTATCTTAGCATCGGGTCTAGCAATATTAGCAGCCTGTTCACAGAAGTAAATAACATGCCCATCTAAATTATCATCCAAGAGATCTTTGTCCATAGCAATACTAGGTTCAACTTTGATTTTCTTAGGGGGTGTCAGGACCCCGACTCGATGTCACATCGATCTAGCCGGTAACACTTCATATCACTTTGCGGCCTCACGCACGGTATCCCCACGGGTGTCGCCTTACCCTTGCCCGGGACCGTTTGCGCCTTTTGGCTCACGTATATGATAGTGTCGCTAGCATCCATATGATAAAGAGCCCGGGCTGACATGACTAGTCGTAAACCCAAAGTGGCACAGACTTACAGGGACAGGCATCCATGACCCAGCTTCGAACGTGTCGGTCATCAGCAAGTGGGTCCGGGCTGTAGCACTGGGCTAGCAGGACTCCGGTAAACCGGGCTGTAGCGGGCTAACAGGACTCCGGTACTCAAAGCGTGACATTTCCCCGAAGGGACAGACACAGGAACGAAGAAGGACACATGCCGGCCAGCCTAAGTGTTCCAGAGCAGTAGCAAGCTACCATGGCTCAGCGGTAACACTAGGAGACATTTCCCGGTAAGAGAGGCTACTAAAGATAAACAACTAGATAGTCAGATCCCACACATACCAAGCATTTCAATCACACACACATTATGCTCGATATGTGCAAATACAACGAAGCATCACAACATGACTCTACGACACAAGTACTTTATTTAAGGCTCAGGGAGCCATACATAATATACACACAAAGTTACGGGTCTCACGACCCAACATACAAGTTATACAATCATACAAGCCAACAGCGGAAGTAACTTGTCTGAGTACAGACAACTAGTAAAATAAAAGAGGCTTGGAAAGCCTGGCTATACTATGTGGTCCTCCACAAGCTCAAGGTCACCACCTGGGTCTTTAGCCTACTCGTTGATGTCAACGTCTACATAGAACCCATCAGAAGGGGTTGCAGCGTCTTCTGTAAAATGTAGATTATAGCAACATGAGTACAAAGGTACTCAGCAAGACTTACATCAGATCCTACATACATGCATAGTATCAAGAAAGGTTGGTGGAGTTATTGCAGCAAGCCAGCTTTGACTCTTGGCTAGACTATCCTACGATACTCCATTTGAAATAGTTTTGCGCACACGAGTCCACTATTCACCACTTCAATACACTACCGAGGATCCACCTCCGTCTTCCTACGGAAGAGCCATCCTCGGCACTCACACTTATCCTGAGGCTTTTAATAGTTTCCATTTACTTGTCTATGAACTGTATAGGCAACCAAGTAGTCCTTTACCGCGGACGCGGCTATTCGAATAGATCATGTTAACCCTGCAGGGGTGTACTTCTTCATACACGCTCTCACCACTTATCGTCGTTTACACGACATGTACTCGGCAACCTTCAAGCGGAAGCCCAACGTGGGTGTCGGCCACGACCTACCTAATCACCTAAGCTTCCAGTCCAGGTTTATCGCCTATTCAGGTTCCATCCGCAGGGAGTCCGGCCGAGGTTTCCCATACGGCCCCGAACGATGTGAACAGGGTTCCCGAGATACCTAACGGGTATTTGGTACACCCGGCCACGTACCTACCGCATCACAGCCCACCCCTACGGTCAGCGCTGTCCACGGCCTCCAGTAGGCTACAAACACCAGAAACTACTTGCAACTCCTGGACGGAGAACTAGGGTGAATAAGAAGTCGAGAGGGTCCATTGGTTTCGGGACCAATGCATGGTAGTAGCTGATTCTTAAATCACACATACAGATCTCAGTGCTTAAGGTCGGCTTCAATGAAACAACCCACCATGTACTCCTACATGGCCTCTCATCGATACCTTTACCAAATCGTGTTCACCACACCACTCCCATTACTGACATAATCATTTCACTCTAGCCCATCACCCAGATGAACCAGACCTGACGCAACTCTAAGCATAGCAGGCATAGCAAGGTAGGAACAACACATACATATGGCTCAATCAACTCCTACACATGCTAGTGGGTTTCATCTAGTTACTGTGGCAATGACAGGTCATGCAGAGGAAATGGGTTCAACTACCGTAGCACACAGCAGTTTGAATCGCGTTGTCTTAATGCAGTAAAAGAGAGCAGGAGCGAGAACATGGGATTGTATCGATATGATCAAATGGTTGGTTGCTTGCCTGATGGTTCGTTGCACGGATACGATTCCTCGTTAGGGTAATCACGGTACTCCTCGGGGACAGATCCTGTCGCAAAGGATAACGATACACAGGCATCACCAAACAATGTGCAACAATATGATGCATGCATGAAACATGGCAATATGGGTATGTTGGGCTAATGCAACTAAAACCAGAAGTGTTTGAGCAAATTTGAATCAAAGATTCAAATTCCAAATTCAAATATGGCCTTTTAAAGTGCCTTTTCTTGTTCTGATTAAAACATCAGCTTAACTTGTTTGATCATGCATGAAAATGGTACAGATGGATAGATTGGATTTTTCTGATCATTTTTCATATATTATTTGTCCAGTTTGGAGTTACAGAATAAAAGTTATGAATTTTTGAAGTTTAAATAATATTCTGGAATTTCCTGATTTAATTTAAATCCAGAAATTCAATTACTGCGTCAGCCTGACGTCACAGTGACATCAGCAGGTCAACAGAGCTGGCTCGGGTCAAACCTGACGTGTGGGGTCCACACGTCAGTGTCACAGGGGCTAATCCCGCGTTGACCCCGGGCTGGTTAGCTTTGACTAACCCCTGGGGCCCACTTGTCAGCGTCTGTAGGTGGTGGGTTAGTGGTTAATCAACTAGGCCACGTCAGCTCGCCGGAGTTCTGGCCGGCGGCGACCAACAGTGCGGCGGCGATAGTGGTTTTGGTCGTTTCGGCCACCAAATGGAACGTGGCGACCACCGGAGTGAAGCCGAGGACGACCCGCGGCTCTTGGCGGAGTCCGTTGGGGTCGGGGTGGCCGGAGTCGACGGCGGCGAGCTCGGCTGCGGCCGCCGGGGTTCGGTCGTGCACGGGAGTGGTGCTGGAGCTCGAAGTCGAGCAAGGTGAGGCGCTAGGGATGCTCTACTGGGTTCTGTGAACGCGTTGGACTCGCCGGGGTGACCAAATGGTCACCGGAGCTGCGTCGACGGCGAGCTCGGCGACGGCGGAGGTTCGGCCGAGGTGGGGATGCAGCTACGGTGAGGGAACGAGGGGAAGGAGAGGGGAAAACGGCTCGGGGGCTCACCGCGGTTGCAGTGGGCGTCGAAGCGGGCTCGGGGACGCGCTGGAGACGGCGAATTCGTCGGCGACGGTGGTCGGAGTCCGAAGAGGGGAACGGCGACGTGGCGGCGATGCAGGGCTTCCGGGGACTCGTGGAGCGGTGGGGAGGAAGAGGGAGTCGAGGCGGAGCTTCTGAGCTACTCGGGGGAGCGAGGGGTGGCCGGAGTCAGTGGCTACGGCGAACGGCGGCGACGGTGGTGTTCGGCCGAGAGCGAGAGAGAGCGAGGGAGAAACGGGGGAGAGTGAGCGAGAGCAGGGGGGGATCGGGACGGCTGCGGGCGTCGTCCACGCGGCCAGGGGGCGTCGGCAAGCAGGAGGTGGCCGCGCGGCCGCGCGCGCGCGAGCACGCAGCAGCTTCGGGGCGTGGGGAGGAAGACGACGGGGAGCTATAGTGCTGGGCTGGGCCGGCCAGCTGGCTGGGCTGAACAGGGAGGAGCCCAGGTAAGCTTCTCCCTTTTAGTTTTTTTCTGTTTTCTGTTTTATTTAATATTTCTGCAACTTTGTTGAATTAAATAAAATACCTAGACAAGTCCAAAAATCACCAAACTACTCCTGGTCCATAGTTGGAATATTTCCAACATGAAACATTTTAGTTTGGAGATATTTGAGCATTTAAATATTTTATATTATTTTAAATGCCCAAATTCAAATAGTTATGATTTAACTCAAGAACCCTAGGATGGCCTAGAAAAGTGTGCACCATTTTTGGCAGAGGTTCTGAACCAAGGCTAAAATGATGGACATTTTAGAAGGGCATTTCAGGTTCATTGAAGAATTATTTTAGTAACCCTAATTGGTTTCAGAGGGAACTGGGGGTTCTGTCATCCCCATTTCAAGTTTCTGATGAAAGAATAAACATGATGCAACACTCTAATGCATGACTAGCTAGGGTGTGACAACTCACCCCCACTCAAAAGAATCTCGTCCCGAGATTTGGGTTCCTCCGAGAAGAAGGCGGGGTACTCAAGTCGAAGACGATCCTCCCTTTCCCAAGTTGCTTCATCTTCAGAATGGTGCGACCATTGAACCTTGAGAAACTTGATATTATGACGTCGCGTGGTACGCTCGGCTTGATCGAGGATACGAATGGGGTACTCTCGATATGTAAGATTATCTTGGAGATCAAGCGTTTCATGGTCCACTTCACGGATAGGATCCGAGAAGCAACGCCTGAGTTGAGAAACGTGGAAGACATCGTGAACTCTGGAGAGGTGCGGAGGTAGTTCCAATTGGTAGGCAACTTCTCCTCGTTTGGCAAGAATGCGAAAAGGTCCAATGTAACGAGGAGCCAATTTGCCTTTGATACCGAAGCGATGGGTTCCCTTCAGAGGGGTGACCCGAAGATAAGCCTTCTCGTCAACCTCGAAAGTCATAGCCTTATGTTTTCGGTCATATTGACTCTTTTGACGAGATTGGGCTGTTTTCAACTTTTCACGAACGATACGAACTTGTTCTTCTGCTTCCTGAATCATATCCGGGCCAAAGAATTGTCTTTCCCCGGTCTCTGACCAGTTAAGGGGTGTTCGACATCGTCGTCCATAGAGGACTTCAAAAGGGGCTTTACCCAAGCTAGATTGATAGCTGTTGTTGTAAGCGAATTCGGCAAATGGAAGGCACTTCTCCCAGTCCATTCCGAACGAGATAACAGAGGCTCGAGGCATGTCTTCTAGAATTTGGTTGACGCGTTCCACTTGACCACTTGACTGAGGGTGGAAAGCGGTGCTAAAAGAAAGACGAGTTCCCATAGCATTTTGGAAGCTTTCCCAAAATCGAGAGGTGAAAAGACTTCCTCGATCCGAATTGATTTCCAAAGGAACACCATGGAGGGACACTATCCGGGAGATGTATAAGTCTGCCAGTTGACTAGCGGTTATACTCTCACGAACAGGTAAGAAATGAGCTACTTTGGAAAGACGATCGACCACGACGAAAATAGCATTATTCCCTCTTTTGGTTCTGGGAAAACCGGTAATGAAATCCATACCAATTTTATCCCATTTCCATTCAGGAATAGCTAAGGGTTGAAGGGTGCCAGCAGGCCGTTGATGCTCTGCTTTTACACGACGACAGACGTCGCAATTAGCAATAAACTGAGCGATTTCTCTCTTCATCCTAGTCCACCAGAACCTCTGGCGTAGGTCCTGATACATTTTAGTACTACCGGGATGAATGGTGAGAGGAGATTCATGGGCTTCCTTAAGGATTAATCGCCTTAGGTTGCGCACTTTGGGAACTACTAATCGATCCCCGAAGTACACGACTCCTTGATCATTAACGGAGAAACAATTCGCAATTCCTTTCTGAATATTCCTCTTGATGCGGGAGATTCCCGGATCTACCTTCTGTGCTTTGATGATTTGATCCGTAAGGGTAGGTTTTGCCACCAAGGTGGAGAGAAAACCTTGAGGTACAATGTGAAGGTTAAGCTTCCGAAATTCCTCATGGAGAAGCGGTTGACTTTGTTGTAACATCAGGTTGTTACAATAAGATTTACGACTTAGCGCATCAGCCATGACGTTGGCTTTCCCTGGGGTATAGGTTATCCCTAAGTCGAAGTCTGTGATCAATTCAACCCAACGTCTTTGCCTGAGATTCAAATCCGGTTGGGTGAAAATGTACTTCAGGCTTTGGTGATCAGTGAATATTTCGCAACGATTACCGAGGAGGTAATGTCGCCAGGTCTTAAGGGCATAGACTACGGCTGCCAGTTCTAGATCATGAGTAGGATAATTCTCCTCATGTGGGTGCAATTGCCGTGAAGCGTAAGCAATTACGTGTCGATCTTGCATAAGGATGCAACCTAGTCCTTGTCGCGAGGCGTCGCAGTAGATAACAAAGTCTTTGGAGAAGTCTGGTGGTACCAGCACGGGAGCAGAAGTCAGGCGTCTTTTCAGTTCCTGAAAGCTGTGCTCACATTGTGGAGTCCATTCGAACTTTTTATCTTTCTTGAGGAGTTCGGTTAGAGGTTTAGCAACTTTGGAGAAGTTCTCGACAAAGCGACGGCAATAGCTCGCTAAGCCTAGAAAACTCCGAACTTGCTTGACCGATTCGGGTGGAGTCCAGTCAAGGACAGCTTGAACTCGCTCAGGGTTAACAGCAATACCTTTACCAGATATTACATGACCCAGATAGGTCACTTCTGGCAACCAGAATTCACATTTAGAAAATTTGGCATAAAGGCGATGCTCTCGAAGTTTCTGCAACACTAGCCTTAGATGTTCGGCATGTTCTTCCTCGTTCTTGGAGTATATGAGTATATCATCGAGATAAACTACGACGAATTTATCCAAATACTCCATGAAGATTGAGTTCATTAACCGAGAAAAAGTGGCTGGAGCGTTGGTTAAACCGAAGGACATGACGGTGTACTCGTATTGGCCGTAACGAGTAACAAAGGCCGTTTTAGGAATGTCCCCGTTTCTGATTTTGATTTGATGGTAGCCCAACCTCAAATCCATCTTGGAGAAGACTGAGGATCCAGCGAGCTGATCATACAGATCGTTGATCCTGGGAAGCGGGTATTTGTTCTTGATTGTGACCAAATTGACCGGCTGGTAATCTACAACCATTCGGTCCGTACCATCCTTCTTCTTAACGAATAGGACGGGGCAAGCCCACGGAGATGAACTAGGGCGGATGAAACCCTTTTTCAAGGATTCATCGAGTTGTTTCTTAAGCTCGGCTAGTTCTAGGGGTGCCATCTTATAAGGTCTTCTAGCAATCGGAACGGTTCCTGGAATGAGGTCTATTACGAACTCAACATCCCTGTCAGGTGGAACCCCTGGCAATTCTTCTGGAAAGACATCCGGAAATTCACGAACTACCGGAACGTCCTCAAGGTCTGGCAAAGGGCTGGCGTTAAGAGAATATAATTGTCGCTTGGCTATTCGAGTCAAAACATTGACTATCTTCCCCGAAGGATGGGTGAGTTGAACGGTCCTAGAGAAGCAATCAATTTTGGCTTGATGAGCTGACATCCAGTCCATACCCAAAATGATATTAATATCTGAAGATTTAAGGGCTATCAAAGATGCAAGAAAAACAAGTCTGTCGACTTGGATTTCATTTCCATGGCTTACTCTAGAAGTTTGCCATTTGGATCCCGGAGTTTGAATTACCATGGAGGATGGCAAGTCACAGAATGCAACGTTATGCAAACGAGCATAATTTTCAGATATAAAAGAATGAGAGGCTCCTGTATCGAAAAGAACAGATGCCGGGTGGCAATTAACAAGAAGCGTACCGAGAACGACGTTGGGATCTTCTTGAGCTTCTTCGGCAGAGATACAGTTGACATGGCCACGTGAAGCGGTGACCGGTTTAGCATGAAACACTTTTCCTGTCGGCTTGCCACGGCCAACAGCTTTAGCAGATTGATTGGGGTTGGTCTGGGGACACTCACGCATATAATGACCAGATTCCCCACACTTGAAACAAGTCACGGAACTGGTACGTGGAGGAGCATTATTGGATGGACCCCCATAGGGCTTGGCTGGAGCAGACTGTTGAGCAGGGCGAGGCATCTGGAAAGATGGCCTCGGTGTGAACCTGGGTGGCAGGGCGGTGTTGGGTACCCACACGCGGCGCTTCTGAGGACCAGCACCGGATGAGGAGCCCGTATCACGTCCATGCTTGCGTGTTGCGTCATAATCAGTCTGACCAGTTTCAGCACTGATGGCTTTGTTGACAAGTTTCGAAAAAGATGTGCACTCATGCAGACGGAGGTCGCGACGAAGCTCAGGACTAAGGCCCTTACGGAACCTTGCTTGCTTCTTGGCGTCAGTAGAAACTTCCTCGGTTGCATATCGTGCAAGGTTACCAAACTCCCTGCTATAGACATCCACAGAAAGTCGGCCTTGGGTGAAATTGCAAAATTCTTCACGCTTACGGTCCATGAGACCCTCCGGAATGTGATGTTCACGGAAAGCCTCGCTGAACTCAGCCCAAGTAGTGACATGGCCCGCTGGGCGCATAGCTCCATAATTCTCCCACCATAGACTGGCGGGGCCTTCAAGGTGATATGCAGCAAAGGTGACCTTGTCAGCCTCAGCTACCAGCACGGAACGCAGCTTGTGAGAGATACTGCGAAGCCAGTCATCAGCGTCGAGAGGCTCGACGGAGTGGTGGAACGTGGGTGGATGCAATTTGATAAAATCACTGAGTGACACCACGTTAGCCCTCTGATGGTGTGCTGTATTCTGTTCAATACGCTCCAACAAACGGTTTGTCTCCCGCTTGTTTCTCTCAGCTTCCATCATCACCTCGGCTAGTGAGGGAGGATGAGGCAGATTTACATCCCTGGCTTCACTGCCTTCGGCCTGCTCTTGAGAAGCAGGGTTGGCGCGCGTGTTGACCATCCTAGGTAGACAAGGCAATGATTTAGTCAGAATGATAAAATTCCGACATAGGATACATAATGCAAGGAATAACTCGGAATGCAAGATGATCATCCGTATGACATGGTAGATACAGAAACTGCTTCTTTATTCCATCGTCATACACACCATACAAGGTTTAGTACAAGACCAAACAAAGTACTAATACGGTGAAAAGAGGATTACATCTCATCGGAGGCATTCCAAGCTCCTATACATTATTTTTCTACATCTCCGGAAAGAGTACAAACTAGGTCATAACCCACAAGTCACGCGGGACGATAGATGACACAGCTAGTGCGAACTAGTGATGCTACCACTAACTCAGACCGATCCGTAGTAGTCCTCGTAGAAGTCACCTCCATAGCCCGGAAGTTCAACATGATCATCCGGAAACAGACGGTCTCGCGGAGCTTGTGGACCATAGGGGCTAGGATGAGGTCTTGGACCAGCAAACGGTGGCCTGCGGGGACCGCGAGGTGGGGTGATGCCTCCTACATCACGCCAAACCATCACGTCTGGCAGAGCAGATCTCACAGGATAGAGATCGCGCATATCTGAATATCCAGCTTGCACCGCCGGTGCGAGCCGAGTCAAAGTGGCCCAGTGGTCAGCACGGGTATTGAAGAGCTCTAACCTTAAGGCCCGGTTTTCACGGTCCTTATCCTCGAGCATCTCAGCAGTGGTGCGAGTCCGTGAATCCTCCTGAGTGGAGTCAGCATATATAGCCTGAAAATATCCTTGTGCTCCCGGAAGTGATCCTGGCATATACCGGAAATCAGAGTCCCGAAATAGACCAGATCTGACTCGCATAATGGTCATCATAGAGTAGGCGGCATCCTGCACAACCATCTCGATAGTAACCCCGAGTCCATAGGAGCAGTGAAGAGGCTCAGTGGATCCAGGATAAGATGGAAATATTCTGACAGTGCAGAGATACTGGCTTTGATTAAAGTCTCGGAATTGCTCTTCGACCGTGTACTCAGGATACCAGCGGTATCCAGCCTCAGTCATTACCCTGACCAACTTAGCAGTATGGCCGGGTACATCTAGGCACCGAGTCAGGCGAACCACTTGATTGAGGTCGCGAGTGGCCATCTGAAAGCACAATTATAATGCAAAGGCATTAGAATTTCTAGCAAAATTTCGGCAGCATAACAGCTGTAAATGCTCAAAAAGGATATTGAGACATTTGACCAAGGATTTTGTACACACTCAACATCATCATATCAAGTCTTGAAACCATTCTTACAACATAATGTGGTAGTAGAACTGAACTAGGCTTGTAACCATCAAACTTATAAGGTACTACTGATTAGTAACTCGTGATCCTGATAGAGAGAGCAGATCCTAATTCCTTAACCCCCGGTGGAAGAATGGACTGACTCAGATCAGAAAGTCATAAGATATAAGGAGTAAAAAGAGCCTTACGTTCCAACCCACAAACAATTCCCCTACATATAACTAAAGAATTTCTAGACTCAACATCGACCACTTTGGCTTGAAGAACCTACAGGCAGTCCGGCTCTGATGCCAACGCTGTCAGGACCCCGACTCGATGTCACATCGATCTAGCCAGTAACACTTCATATCACTTTGCGGCCTCACGCACGGTATCCCCACGGGTGTCGCCTTACCCTTGCCCGGGACCGTTTGCGCCTTTTGGCTCACGTATATGATAGTGTCGCTAGCATCCATATGATAAAGAGCCCGGGCTGACATGACTAGTCGTAAACCCAAAGTGGCACAGACTTACAGGGACAGGCATCCATGACCCAGCTTCGAACGTGTCGGTCATCAGCAAGTGGGTCCGGGCTGTAGCACTGGGCTAGCAGGACTCCGGTAAACCGGGCTATAGCGGGCTAACAGGACTCCGGTACTCAAAGCGTGACATTTCCCCGAAGGGACAGACACAGGAACGAAGAAGGACACATGCCGGCCAGCCTAAGTGTTCCAGAGCAGTAGCAAGCTACCATGGCTCAGCGGTAACACTAGGAGACATTTCCCGGTAAGAGAGGCTACTAAAGATAAACAACTAGATGGTCAGATCCCACACATACCAAGCATTTCAATCATACACACAATATGCTCGATATGTGCAAATACAACGAAGCATCACAACATGACTCTATGACACAAGTACTTTATTTAAGGCTCAGAGAGCCATACATAACATACACAAAGGTACGGGTCTCACGACCCAACATACAAGTCATACAGTCATACAAGCCAACAGCGGAAGTACTTTGTCTGGGTACAGACAACTAGTAAAATAAAAGAGGCTTGGAAGCCTAACTATACTACGTGGTCCATCACAAGCTCAGGGTCACCACCTGGGTCTTTAGCCTACTCGTTGATGTCAACGTCTACATAGAACCCATCAGAAGGGGTTGCAGCGTCTTCTGTAAAAATGTAGATTATAGCAACATGAGTACAAAGGTACTCAGCAAGACTTACATCAGATCCTACATACATGCATAGTATCAAGAAGGGTTGGTGGAGTTATTGCAGCAAGCTAGCTTTGACTCTTGGCTAGACTATCCTACGATACTCCAACTTGAAATGTTTTGCGCACACGAGTCCACTACTCACCACTTCAATACACTACCGAGGATCCACCTCCGTCTTCCTACGGAAGAGCCATCCTCGGCACTCACACTTATCTTGAGGCTTTTAGTAGTTTCCATTTACTTGTCTATGAACTGTATAGGCAACCAAGTAGTCCTTTACCGCGGACGCGGCTATTCGAATAGATCATGTTAACCCTGCAGGGGTGTACTCCTTCATACACGCTCTCACCACTTATCGTCGTTTACACGACGTGTACTCGGCAACCTTCAAGCGGAAGCCCAACGTGGGTGTCGGCCACGACCTACCCAATCACCTAAGCCTCCAGTCCAGGTTTATCGCCTATTCAGGTTCCATCCGCAGGGAGTCCGGCCGAGGTTTCCCATACGGCCCCGAACGATGTGAACAGGGTTCCCGGGATACCTAACGGGTATTCGGTACACCGTGCCACGTACCTACCGCATCACAGCCCACCCCTACGGTCAGCGCTGTCCACGGCCTCCAGTAGGCTACAAACACCAGAAACTACTTGCAACTCCTGGACGGAGAACTAGGGTGAATAAGAAGTCGAGAGGGTCCATTGGTTTCGGGCCCAATGCATGGTAGTAGCTGATTCTTAAATCACACATACAGATCTCAGTGCTTAAGGTCGGCTTCAATGAAACAACCCACCATGTACTCCTACATGGCCTCTCATCGATACCTTTACCAAATCGTGTTCACTACACCACTCTCATTACCGACATAATCATTTCACTCTAGCCCATCACCCAGATGAACCAGACCTGACACAACTCTAAGCATAGCAGGCATAGCAAGGTAGGAACAACACATACATATGGCTCAATCAACTCCTACACATGCTAGTGGGTTTCATCTAGTTACTGTGGCAATGACAGGTCATGCAGAGGAAATGGTTCAACTACCGTAGCACACAGCAGTTTGAATCGCGTTGTCTTAATGCAGTAAAAGAGAGCATGAGCGAGAACATGGGATTGTATCGATATGATCAAATGGTTGGTTGCTTGCCTGATGGTTCGTTGCACGGATACGATTCCTCGTTAGGGTAATCACGGTACTCCTCGGGGACAGATCCTGTCGCAAAGGATAACGATACACAGGCATCACCAAACAATGTGCAACAATATGATGCATGCATGAAACATGGCAATATGGGTGTGTTGGGCTAATGCAACTAAAACCAGAAGTGTTTGAGCAAATTTGAATCAAAGATTCAAATTCCAAATTCAAATATGGCCTTTTAAAGTGCCTTTTCTTGTTCTGATTAAAACATCAGCTTAACTTGTTTGATCATGCATGAAAATGGTACAGATGGATAGATTGGATTTTTCTGATCATTTTTCATATATTATTTGTCCAGTTTGGAGTTACAGAATAAAAGTTATGAATTTTTGAAGTTTAAATAATATTCTGGAATTTCCTGATTTAATTTAAATCCAGAAATTCAATTACTGCGTCAGCCTGACGTCACCGTGACATCAGCAGGTCAACAGAGCTGGCTCGGGTCAAACCTGACGTGTGGGGTCCACACGTCAGTGTCACAGGGGCTAATCCCGCGTTGACCCCGGGCTGGTTAGCTTTGACTAACCCCTGGGGCCCACTTGTCAGCGTCTGTAGGTTGTGGGTTAGTGGTTAATCAACTAGGCCACGTCAGCTCGCCGGAGTTCTGGCCGGCGGCGACCAACAGTGCGGCGGCGATAGTGGTTTTGGTCGTTTCGGCCACCAAATGGAACGTGGCGACCACCGGAGTGAAGCTGAGGACGACCCGCGGCTCTTGGCGGAGTCCGTTGGGGTCGGGGTGGCCGGAGTCGACGGCGGCGAGCTCGGCTGCGGCCGCCGGGGTTCGGTCGTGCACGGGAGTGGTGCTGGAGCTCGAAGTCGAGCAAGGTGAGGCGCTAGGGATGCTCTACTGGGTTCTGTGAACGCGTTGGACTCGCCGGGGTGACCAAATGGTCACCGGAGCTGCGTCGACGGCGAGCTCGGCGACGGCGGAGGTTCGGCCGAGGTGGGGATGCAGCTACGGTGAGGGAACGAGGGGAAGGAGAGGGGGAAACGGCTCGGGGGCTCACCGCGGTTGCAGTGGGCGTCGAAGCGGGCTTGGGGACGCGCTGGAGACGGCGAATTCGTCGGCGACGGTGGTCGGAGTCCGAAGAGGGGAACGGCGACGTGGCGGCGATGCAGGGCTTCCGGGGACTCGTGGAGCGGTGGGGAGGAAGAGGGAGTCGAGGCGGAGCTTCTGAGCTACTCGGGGGAGCGAGGGGTGGCCGGAGTCAGTGGCTACGGCGAACGGCGGCGACGGTGGTGTTCGGCCAAGAGCGAGAGAGAGCGAGGGAGAAACGGGGGAGAGTGAGCGAGAGCAGGGGGGATCGGGACGGCTGCGGGCGTCGTCCACGCGGCCAGGGGCGTCGGCAAGCAGGAGGTGGCCGCGCGGCCACGCGCGCGCGAGCACGCAGCAGCTTCGGGGCGTGGGGAGGAAGACGACGGGGAGCTACAGTGCTGGGCTGGGCCGGCCAGCTGGCTGGGCTGAACAGGGAGGAGCCCAGGTAAGCTTCTCCCTTTTAGTTTTTTTCTGTTTTCTGTTTTATTTAATATTTCTGCAACTTTGTTGAATTAAATAAAATACCTAGACAACTCCAAAAATCACCAAACTACTCCTGGTCCATAGTTGGAATATTTCCAACATGAAACATTTTAGTTTGGAGATATTTGAGCATTTAAATATTTTATATTATTTTAGATGCCCAAATTCAAATAGTTATGATTTAACTCAAGAACCCTAGGATGGCCTAGAAAAGTGTGCACCATTTTTGGCAGAGGTTCTGAACCAAGGCTAAAATGATGGACATTTTAGAAGGGCATTTCAGGTTCATTGAAGAATTATTTTAGTAACCCTAATTGGTTTCAGAGGGAACTGGGGGTTCTGTCATCCCCATTTCAAGTTTCTGATGAAAGAATAAACATGATGCAACACTCTAATGCATGACTAGCTAGGGTGTGACAGGGGGTGTATATGTTCTAGTGTTACCCTTACGAACAACAGTTGAGGCTTTAGCATGATCCTTTATCCTAACAGGAAAAAAGGTGGTTTCTCAACATAAGTAGTAGGAACAATAGGATCATTATAAGTGATAGTCTTTTCTTCAACTGTAATAGGTGCAACTACTTTTACTTTAGTGGGAGGATTATATCTAAACCATTTCTCCTTAGGGAGATCAACGTGAGTAGCAAAGGATTCACAAAAAGCAGCTACTATCTCAGAGTCAAGTCCATATTTAGCGCTAAATCCACGAAAAGCATCTGTATCCATAAAAGATTTAACACAGTCAAACTTAGGTGTTATACCTGCCTCCTTACCATCGTCGGAACCCCAATCTTTAGACTTGCGTTTAATTCTTTCCAATAAATCCCACTTGAATTCAGCAGTCTTCAGCATATAAGAACCAGCACAGGAAGTATCAAGCATGGTGCGATCATGGAGAGAAAGCCGAGCATAATTTTTTTGAATAATCATATCTCTTGAGAGCTCACGATTGGGGCATTGTAAGTGCATCTAGTGCCATCCCTAGTTGGTTTTGGAGTATTGACGACAAACCTGGTTGAGGGACTAATGTGTTTGTGAGAATTGCAGGATAACACAGGTAGTAGTCCCTCATTGATTCGGTTTACCTACCGGAGATGACCCCTAAAAATGTGTGAAGACATTGAAGACAATGGTGGTCTATGAAGCTATTGACGTTGAAGACTATGACATGAGAAGTCATCGAGTGAAGACTATGGAGCGCGAAGACTTAGTTGTTTCGATGTTTTCCTTTTCTTCTTTGTTGAGTCATAGGAACCACCACACTGTTAAGTGGGGTCCAAGTGAAAAAAGTCAGAGTGACTGAAGTGATGCTCAACCAAATCCTATGTCTTCGAGCGAAGACAATGAGAGAAAATCTTATCCAGAGTCGGATGAGTCAGCTTTACTTGTAGCCCAAGTCAAGTTGCCGCGTGTGTTTGAAATCTGACCATTGTGACACGTGTCAGTTCCTTAGTGACCCAGGGTCATTTCGGACAAATCAGGTCGGGTTGCCCAGTGGCTATAAATAGCCCACCCCTACACCATAAATTGGTGGCTGCTCAGAATTAGTACACGGGTTTTGTCATTTGAGAGCAATCCACCACTGAAGCTTTCGAGAGAGAATCCTTGCGAGGACAAAGCCCAAATCACCCAGAGCCCAAAGAGTGTTTGGCATCACTGAAGTCTTTCTATCCGCGTGATCTGAAGACTTGTTACACTTGAGGACTGTGAATCCTCCAGCCGGTTAGGCATCACATTCTAAGCATCCAAGAGTCATTGTGGATTGCCGATGAACGAAGTCTGTGAAGGTTTGGAAGTCTACCTTGAAGACTTACCAGAGTAATTGGGCGGGGACTAGGTGCCGTTAGCTCAAGGGGAATAAGGTGAAGACGCGGTCTTCTGAGTTGAATCTAAGCCTTCCTAACCAGACGTACAGTTGTCACAACAACTGGAACTGGTCGAACAAATCCCTGTCCTCCTGAAGCTACTGGTTCTATCTCTTACTTCTCTCTACTTACAGTTTGTCTTCGTGAAGTCATTGCCTGCTTGCATTATCTTTTTGACTTCATTGTGTGACTACCTGTTCATATTGGCTTCATACTATCTTCCATCTTGATCTTTACTACCTAGCTACTAATAGTCTTCGTGCTTTCACTTCTAGTCGATAACTATCCCTTTCAATTGGTATCAGAGCAAGGTACCCCCTTGTTCTGTGTGATTCGGTTTAACCACCTGGAGTTGTAGATATGTCGACTGCAGGGATAATCAAAGTCCCCACTGCGTGCCCCATCTTCGATGGCACGGAATATCCCTACTGGAAGAATAGGATGCGCATGAATCTTGAAGCCATTGATGTCGATCTGCGGTATGTCGTCAAGAACGGCGTTCCCAAGACTGGTGAAGGTGTCACCCCTGCTGATGTCAAGAAGTTCATTCAACTGGACTCTACCGCCAAGAACATCATCTTTGGTCATCTGACCAAAGGACAGTATGGCCGTGTGAGTGCTCTGGAAACGTCGAAGCTAGTTTGGGACTGGCTCTCCAAGGTCAATGAAGGCGTCTCAACTCAGCGAGATCAATGGATCAGTACTCTCCGCAACCTCTTCAACCGCTTCAAGAGACACGACAATGAGAATGTCCAGCTCACATTTGATCGCCTCACTGATATCACAAATGAGCTCCAAGCACTCGGCGCCACTGAGATTACGAAGCATGAAATAGTGAAGACACTACTGAGATCTCTTGACAGCTCATTTGGCACCTTAGCCCTGATGATACAAGAACGCCTTGACTTCAAGACACTCGATCCGTCTGACATACTTGAGAGGCTCAACAGACATGAGTACGAGCTATCTGAGAAACGAGATATCTATGGCCCCAACTATGGCCGAACTCGCGCTTTGAAGGCAAAGGCTGCTGCTTCCTCATCTGAAGAAGAATCTGACTGTAGTTCTGGTGATCCTGAAGACAGTGGAAAGGAGCTTGCTATGCTTGTGAACAAGTTCCAGAAATTCACCAAGATGAAAGGCTTCAGAAAGTCTTCACGATCTAGCTCAAGGAATGATGAAGCTTCTGCCTATGACCACAAGAAGAGAACCTGCCACAAGTGCAAGAAACCTGGTCACTACATCTCTGAGTGTCCACAGTGGGACAATGAGAAGAAGAAGAAGAAGAGCAAAGAATATGATTCTGATGACAAGAAGAAGAAGAAATCCTCAAAGTCTTCTTCCAAGTCTTCATCACACAAGAAGAGCTCATCTGGCAAAGCTCATGCTTTTGTTGGCAAGGAAATGGATTCCGAGGAGGAGTCTACTTCTGAGGAGGCGGAGGTAAAGTCTGAGGAGGAGTCTGACTCTGGTGTTGCGAGTCTGGCTCTAGCTACAGCCTACGTCGCCAAGTCCATCTTCAACACCGAAGACAATGGCTCCGTCACCAAGGCTGATGATAATGACAAGGACGACTCGCCTCCCACCTACTACTTCATGGCACGTTGTGCCAAGGTAAAATCACGCGATGCTTACTTTCAAACATCAAGTGAAGATGACTCTGATGGTGAATCCAAACCTAGTTAGAAAACACTTGCTAAAATTGCAACTGAACAACAGAAAGCTATGGAACATACGACATGAATCGCTCTCCACTTCTCATGAAAAGCTTTCCTATGATTATCTTCAAAGGAAGCAGGAACTTGAGAAGTTGAGATCGGCTCATGAAGATCTTCAAAAGGAGAATGAGTCACTTCGCGCTCAACAGATCAGTCCCGCTCAGGAAGGATTTGAACCACCATGCCTAAAATGCATTGAGCGTGATAACGCTGCCTCTGTTGCTGAATGTTCTACTGCTGCTACTGTTGTAATATCTTCAACCGCTGATGTGGTAACTAACCCCTCTGCTGAGGATACCACTACTATTGCTGATGAGAATGCTAGGTTGAAGACACTGCTTGAGACACGGATGTACAAAAGTCTCAAAGGGCGTCAGACATTATGTGATGTCCTCAAGAAGCAGATTCTGAACCGAAACCCTAGGAAAGTGGGTGTTGGGTTCGAGAGAAAGATGAATGTTGATGGGTCGTACTGGAAGCCTGAGCAGTATCCCAAAACCACATGGGTTGCTACAAAGGAACCTTCAGTAGATCCATCCACCTTATCTGGTTTCACTTGTGCTAACCCTATTATCATTGATGAATCCTTTGATGCAAACTATAAACTATTTAAGAATCAGAATGGCAAAGTGTTTGCCAGGTATATTGGTACTAACTGCAGGAATGGGCCACCTATGAAGAAGATATGGGTTCCCAAAAGTTGTCTTGAGAATCTTCTAGTGAATGTCATCATGACACCACCTGTGAAGAAGACAAACCCCATACCAAAGGCTTCATATGGTCCAAAAGCTTCATACAGACCGGGGACTCATCTGAGTCACCCTAACGTCAATGTTTTGCAGGGAAATCATACTCAGCCCCATGAATATGAGCGTGTTTCCTCAAACTACTATGTTCATAGAACAAATAACTTTTCTGCTTATTCCTATGAGTATTATTCACCTCGTGCAAGGCTATTTACTAGGGCTCCAAAGCCGAAATTCTCAAATGCTACACTTAGACTCATTGCTTCTAAGCCACCCCTGAAAATGTGGGTGGTTAAGAAAACTTAACTCTCTTTTGTAGGGAAAGGTCTCCAGCCGGAAAACTAAGGCGTCCAAAACTAATGCTGGGGACCTTAAATATCTTGTGGGGCGCAAGATAAAATGCCCAAATGGTCTTACTATGTACTTCGTTCTAGGATTCCTTGACACTCATCCTATCTATCCTAACCAAGATCTGAATTTCCATGTTCCACTTGTTCGTCAAATGTTTATGCTTGACAACTCGCTTGGTGAAGCCTATCCCCCAAACTGCAAGTAGGCTATGACACCTCGTGCTTCAGAATGGATTATGGATAGTGGATGCACTAACCGCATGACTGGCGATCGAAGTCTTCTAATGGATTCAACACTACATCCATCAGACAAGATTCACATCACATTTGCTGACACTGGTAAAAGCAAGGTATTGGGTCTAGGTAGAGTTGCAATATCAAGGAATCAGCAGATGGATAAAGTGATGCTTGTTGAATCCCTTGGTTTCAACTTAATGTCTGTCTCAATGCTTTGTGACTTAAACATGATTGTGCTATTTGGAAAATATTGATGCCTTGTGCTAATGGAATCTGACAAGTCTCTAGTCTTTGAAGGGTATCGGAAAGATGATCTGTATATGGTAGATTTCTCAGCAGGACCATAGATGGTCGTATGTCTTCTAGCAAAAGCTTCAGAATGTTGGCTTTGGCATCGAAGGCTAGGACATGCTGGCATGAAGAACTTGCACACTCTCGTGAAGAAGAAGCATGTCGTGGGCATCGAAGGCGTCAAGTTCAAGAAGGACCATCTGTGTGGCGCCTGTGAAGCTGGAAAGATGACCAGGGCCAAGCATCCCTCGAAGACAATCATGACTACATCTCAACCCTTCGAGCTGCTACACATGGACTTATTTGGCCCTACTCACTACTCTACTCTCAATGCTACTGCTTGCCTCTATGGTTTTGTCATTGTTGATGATTACTCTGGATATACTTGGGTGCATATAATCCTCTACAAGACTGAAGTGCAGGATGTCTTCGGATGCTTTGCCAATCGTGCCATGATGAACTATGGCATCAAGATCAAGCACATCAGAGGCGACAATGGCACTGATTTCAAGAACACCGGCCTCGACCTCTATCTGGATACTCTGGGTATCACTCATGAGTTCTCTGCTCCTTACACACCTCAATAGAATGGCATCGCAGAGCGCAAGAACAGAACTCTTATTGAGATGGCCCGAATGATGCTTGATGAGTACAAGACTCCACGGAAGTTCTGGCCTGAAGCCATTGACACTGCTTGCCACATCATCAACCGTGTTTTCTTCACAAGCTTCTGAAAAAAACATCCTATGAACTCCTAACTGGTAAGAAGCCAAATGTAAGCTACTTCAGAGTATTTGGTGCTAGGTGCTGGATCAAGGATCCACATCACACGTCAAAATTTGCACCGAAAGCACATGAAGGTTTTATGCTTGGTTATGGAAAGGATTCGCACTCCTACAGAGTCTTCAACCTCTTTCACTATAAAGTGGTTGAAACTGTGGATGTACGGTTCGATGAGACGAACGGCTCGCAAAGAGAGCACCTGCCAAATGTGCTAGATGAAGTACCTCCAAGTGAATCAATCAAGCAGATGGGAATTGGAGAGATCATATCTTCTGAGAATCAGACTGAAGAAGAGCTTATCATTTCTGCACCTAATTAACCTGAAGACAATGCTCAGCCTGAAGACAATCCCCCAAATGATGACATTGATCAGCAAGAGCAAAATCTTCATCCTGTTCATCCTCGTGTTGCAAATGAAGTTCAGATTGAGAAGATAATTGACAGCTTGAATGCACCTGGTCCACTCACTCGTTCAAAAGCAACTCAAAGAGCAACACAACTAACTAATTTCTGTGGGCATTTTGCATTCGTCCCAATCTCTGAACCCGAGAAAGTCGATGAAGCCTTCATGGAACCTGAATGGATTCAAGCTATGCAAGAAGAGCTTCAATAGTTCGAGCTGAATAATGTGTGGGAATTGGTCAAGCGTCCTGATCCTCGGAAGCAAAATATCATTGGAACCAAATGGATATATCAGAACAAGCAAGATGAGCATGGACAAGTCGTCAGAAACAAGGCTCGTCTTGTTGCACAAGGTTACACTCAAGTGGAAGGAATTTACTTCGATGAAACATTTGCTCCCGTTGCAAGGCTTGAAGCCATTCGCATACTGCTAGCCTATGCAAATCATCACAACATCCTTCTGTATCAAATGGATGTGAAGAGTGCTTTTCTCAATGGAAAGATAGAAGAAGAAGTATATGTTGCACAACCTCCTGGTTTTGAAGATCCAAAACATCCTGATATGGTATACAAGCTCAACAAGGCACTGTATGGCCTCAAAGAAGCCCCTCGTGCTTGGTATGATACGTTCAAAGACTTCCTAAAGAGCAAAGGCTTCAAACCTGGTTCACTAGATCCTACACTCTTCACGAAGACATATGATGGTGAACTGTTTGTGTGCCAAATCTGTGGATGATATTATCTTCGGCTGCACCAACAAGAAATACAGTGATGAGTTTGGTCACATGATGCAAGAGCAATATCAGATGTCCATGATGGGCGAGCTGAAGTTCTTTCTGGGTGTCCAAATCCGTCAGCAACGCAACGGCATCTTCATATCTCAAGAAAAATACCTCAAAGATTGCCTGAAGAAGTTTGGAATGCAAGACTGCAAAGGATACACGACGCCAATGCCAACCGAAGTCATCTAGGTCCCGACGACAATGATAAAGAGTTCGATCAAAAGGTATACCGCTCCATTATTGGTCCTTTGCTTTATTTATGTGCATCTAGGCCAGATATAATGCTTAGTGTTTGCATGTGTGCCCGATTCCAAGCGGCACCAAAGGAATTGCATCACTTAGCTGTGAAGCGAATTCTTCGATATTTGGCTTACACCCCAACATTAGGATTATGGTATCCAAAGGGCTCAGAGTTTGATCTAGTTGGATTCTCAGATGCTGATTATGTTGGTGACAAGGTTGAAAGCAAGTCCACATCAGGGAAGATCTCTTGTCTGTTGGTCTCTTGTCTGTTGGTCTTCAAAGAAGCAGAACTGTGTATCTCTCTCCACCGCTGAATCCGAATACATTGCTGCTGGATCTTGCTGTGCTCAGCTCTTCTAGATGAAGCAAACTCTCAAGTACTATGGTATCCATCTGAAGAATGTGCCTCTCTACTGTGACAATGAGAGTGCCATCAAGATTGCCAACAACCCAGTTTAGCACTCGAAGACAAAGCACATTGAAATTCGTCATCACTTTCTCAGAGATCATTGTCGGTGTCAAAACCGGCGGATCTCGGGTAGGGGGTCCCGAACTGTGCGTCTAGGCGGATGGTAACAGGAGACGAGGGACACGATGTTTTACCCAGGTTCAGGCCCTCTCGACGGAGGTAAAACCCTACGTCCTGCTTGATTAATATTGATGATATGGGTAGTACAAGAGTGGATCTACCACGAGATCAAGGAGGCTAAACCCTAGAAGCTAGCCTATGGTATGATTGTTGTAATGTATGTTGCCCTACGGACTAAAGCCCTCCGGTTTATATAGACACCGGAGGAGGCTAGGGTTACACAGAGTCGGTTATAATGGTAGGAGATCTACATATCCGTATCGCCAAGCTTGCCTTCCACGCCAAGGAAAGTCCCATCCGGACACGAGACAGAGTCTTCAATCTTGTATCTTCGTAGTCTTGGAGTCCGGCGGACGATGATAGTCCGGCTGTCCGGACACCCCCTAGTCCAGGACTCCCTCAGTAGCCCCTGAACCAGGCTTCAATGGCGATAAGTCCGCCGCGCATAATGTTCGGCATAGCAAGGCAGGTTCCTCCCTTGAATAATCCAGAGAAGATCATGAACACCAGGATAGTGTCCGGCTCTGCAAAATAAATTCCACATTCCACCGTAGAGAGAATAAAATGTGCACTAGTCCAATCTGCTGACGTATTATGCGGCGTGACATCACACCGCTACCAAGCCACTGTTCGAATCGTTTTTTACTTTACACCACTTCAGCACGTTTAGCGAAGCGGTTTCCTTGGCACGTTTTGTCGAAGCAGAGATCGTGCTCCCCTTATTCCGGGATTCTCATCAATATGGACGTGGGTAACCCAACCATGCCATTGATGGTGGCGCTTGGGAGATAAGCGAGTTTTACCAGGCAGGCGGGGGACGCACAGTTTCGTCCGCCTATATATAAGGGATAAGGATTTACCTTGTCACCTACGCCTTCTTCCTCCTTTGCTTATCCATCTCCGCGCACTCAAGCTCCAACGCCCAAGCTCGCGCATCTCACCTCGACCTTCTCCGAATATGTCCGGAGCGGGAGGCAAATGGTTAGCCTCCACCGTTAAGGAGGAGCACATCACCAAGCTGCGCAGCGCCGGATACCTTTCCGGTGGTATCGCGCATCGGCCGCCCGACGAGGGGCAGCTCAGCCCTACCCCTGGGCACCACGAGAGGGTCGTCTTCCTTCCCCACTTCCTCCGCGGACTGGGCTTTCCGCTCCATCCATTCGTCCGGGGGTTCATGTTCTACTACGGCCTGGATTTCCACGATCTGGCACCGAACTTCATCCTCAACATCTCGGCGTTTATCGTCGTGTGCGAGGCCTTCCTCTGCATCCGGCCCCACTTCGGCCTGTGGCTCAAGACCTTCAACGTCAAGCTGAAGGTTGTGAAGGGCACGCAAGCGGAATGCGGAGGCGCCATGTTGGGTAAACTGCCCAACGTCCATTGGCTCGAAGGGGCCTTCGTGGACTCCGTCAAGGGGTGGCAATCGGGGTGGTTCTACATTACCGAGCCGTGCAAGCCCACATGGGAGGTGGCCCCCGAGTTTAGATCTGGCATCCCCATGCAGCTCACCTCCTGGAAAGAGAAGGGCTTGCTGTGGGGCAATCCGAAGGAGGTGACGGGACTCCGAGCCTGCATCCAGAAGCTGGTGAGGAATAAGCTCAGGCTCGTCGACGTGGTCCAAGTCATGCTCATCCGCCGGATTCTCCCATGCCAAGAACGGGCATTCCATCTGTGGGAGTTCAATCCGGAACAGCACCAGGCGCTGAGCGGGCTCTTCGATACGACACACGAAGGCGCCTGAAGGGTGCTGTTTAAGGGCGCCGAAGCACCCGCATCCGCGGCGGAAGATCGCGGATTTAGCTCGCAGCATCCGGCTGACGAGGTAAGTGATTCAACCCCATTACGAGACACTTTGCAATAATCGAATTGATCCTAAGAGGGTTCCATTCTTTCTTTTCCTTTGACAGGAATGGATGGAGAAGGCCAAGCAACTTATCAGCCCGGCTCCCATGCCAGAAGACCCAGTGGACGCCCGTTTAGCAGGGCTGCTGGTTCCGGCACCGCATGTGGTGCCAGAGAAGAAGGCCAAGAAGGTGGCCGCGGGGACTCGAAAGAGTTCCCGCAATCAGGTGTCCGACGACGAGGCGGACTCCTCCCCTTAAGACAAGGAGGAGGAGGAGGACTCTCTCCCGGAGGAGGGAGAGAAGAAGAGGAAGGCTTCCCCAATAGGGGAGGCCGAAGGGTCCAAGGGGGGGAGGACTATCCCCCCGGACAGTTTTGCCAACTTCACCGTTGGCGAGGATGAGTGGCCTCCAAGGGCCAGGCGACCGGCAAGATCGTAAGTATCCGGATCCTTGATATGCAATTTCTTTCGTGTCGCGTAGTGTCCTTCTAACGCCACATTCTGTCCATAGTCCGGCTGATGATGATCTCCCCGCTTCATCAAGCGGGTCATTGGCCCCGTCGGATGTGGATTCACTTCCGACTGCCACTACCCCCCGCGCCAGCGAGGACGCCGTGGTGGGATCCCAGAGAGGGACCCATCAGGAGGAGGCTCCGGAGGCGCCGTCAGGTTGCCTCCCGGACTTTGTGCCGGACTCTACATCGGAACCCGCAGTGGTTCCAGAGTCCGGCGGGCGGCCCCTTCGAAAGAAGGGCAAGACCGTGACACCAGCGACCTCCGTCCAACCGGAGGCGCCGGATAACTTGTTGGAGGCGCTTAAAGGCGCTTCCATCGAGGAAGAACACCGCACTATCATGAGTGCGGTGATTCAAAAGGTTCAGCTTGCCAAGAGCGGGCTAACCGAAGCCTGCAGCAGCCTTTTAACAGGCTTTGAGGTAAGAAGTTAAAATTATGTAATGTAATACCGCATAGACAGTAGCCCCTGATGCTCAGTTCGGTGTTCGGAAAGAAAAGCCGGACTGAGGATCTAACAAGATATACGCAGGGTTGTTTTAAATATGTCAATATGGGTTTGCAGGCTGCGCTGCTGACCTCTGCTGCACTATCAGCGGAGGTCGATGTGCTAAAGAAGGATCTCGAGCGGTCCGAGCAAGAGCTCGGCCATGCCAAGAAGCAGCTCGAGGACAAAGAAGGTGAGTAACACCACTTTGAATAGTTACCTTACAGAAAAGGGTTTTGGTTGCAATAAAGTTAACAAGGATAATATGGGTATTGCAGGGGCCACTAACAAGGTGGCAGCCCTGAAGGAGGTTGTATCCGCGGCCGAACGCAGTGCGGCCGTGGAACGAGCAGAGCGAGAAAAGCAGGAGGCACGGGTGGCGGAAGTTCGGCAAGAGCTCCAGGCTCTCATGGAGAAGCATGAGAGTTTGGGGCGTGACTCCAAGACTCGAGAGTCCGAGCTTGCCTCGGCTCTCGAAAGTGCCAAGTACGCCAAGGCCGAGGCCCATAAGGCCCTTCAGGAGGTTGAAGATATAAAGAAGATAGCGGCGGGTAAGGCATTTTTCATGCAAAGCAGGCATGTTAATGTAAGCTATCTGACATTTACCCGCATTCGGAGCTCTCCAAGGGCGTTTGCAGATCTGCCGCGTAGTGCGTCTGATGCCGCTGCATTCTATCGTGGCGAGGAGGGGAGCTTGACGGAGAAGGTCTTCTGGTCTCAGTACGCTGAGGCCGGCCACCCGGTGCCCCCAAGCGACCAGCTGAAACAGCTGGTCGAACTCCACAAGGTAGTTGAGGAGGCCATGAAGGGCCTTATAGTCCGGCTGTGGCCTGAACAGGCCATGCCTGGGAGCTACTTCGGCCTCGTGCGGCGGTTGGTGGATGCATGCCCCTGGGTGGAGGTCATCAAGCGCTCCGCCTGTATTGAAGGTGCTCGCCGGGCCCTCGCCCGCACAAAGGTGCATTGGGGCAGGTTGGATGCGGAGAAGCTTCTCACGGACCCACCGCCACCGGGCAAGGAGTATCGCACGCCCGAGATGTATTATAAAACTGTCCTGAAGGGAGCCCGCGATATTGCGGATGAGTGCCCCAGAAATGTAATCTTTGAGTAAACTCGTTATGTATTATCCTGTGCGCTGAAACTTTGTTCATGTGCGCATTAAGCAACGCTTGTTTAATTTAAAATATTACCTTCTGTGCGGCCGTTTATAAAATCTGAGAGATGGCAAGTCGTTGGCTTCAGCCCCCAAGCCACGAGTGCTGGGGTGTTCGGGATAAACTTGAGCACTCTTGTTCCCATTTTTGGGTCCATCTAGGGAGGCGCTCAACACAACGAACAAGGCAACCGGACTTATAATGCTTGAACACTCTCACTTAGCCATAGAATTCTATAATTTAAAATTTCGGCGAAGCCCCTGGTATTCGGAAGGCCGAATCCGGGGCGCTATCCACGCCTTTGTTGGACATTGTCCGGAACTTCTCTCGAAGCGGCGTGAGTCTTTAAGGACCCGAAAAAACCTCTCGAACAGTGACCAGTCTCTCGCCTTGTCATGCTAGTCAGTTTTAGCTTTCTCCACTAAGGTGCTCGCCCGGCTCAACCGGGGCGCAATCGCAGTGGTTCTCCCAGTGCCACCTTAGCCGACAGAACGGAACGTAAGGCACCAAAACGTGGGAGCCGGGCAAACCCAACTATTGACCCAAGACATGATTCGGAGCCGATTCATATAATGCTATAAGTTCGGGGTGCCGTACTTATGAAAGTGTTCGGACTTTATCACACCATGATTTGGGGAACAGAAGCCCCTGGCGTATTTGGCCATACCAAAATATACGGGTGCAAGATGTCATGTAATGAACATATATAAAAAAGGTGATGTAATTGCAGTCGAAAAGTGCTACGATATTTATTAAAGGAAGTCTGCTATGGGTGCGGACTGATACAAATAGTGCGGTAAGCAAGGGATTTGGACTAAGTAAACATGTCCCCCTCCAGGGGTGAGCTGCGAACTTGGTGTATATAATCGAATTTAATGCTCGTAATTGAGACCACCTGAGTGTTCGTCGCAGTCTTCCTTCGTCCCTGACTATTGCATCATGAGTTCGGCAGGTTCATCGCCGGACAGGGCCTCTGGTTAACGGAGTCCTGTGTATACAAAGAAGGAAAATAAAAAATAATAAGAAAAAAGGGGGGCACACATGCGAGCCCCTGGTGTGGTCGAACCGCACTCTGGGTCCATTGCGATCGTGCCCCTTCCCCTGTGCCCATGGTATCTCCAAAGCGTAATGATGTACGCGGAGTGTTATTCTTACGATCATGCACGGGCGAGGGTTGGGGCCGCATTGCTACACGTGCTCTGATCGCGCCAGGTGGTCTTTATTGGTATTGCTTCGGGCGCGTTTTGCTGTATCCGGCTGGTTAACGGCCGGACTCGAGAATTGCCTTAAGAGGCTGCTCTGTACTTCTGCCGCGAGAGCCGCTGTATGTCCCTCCGTTCGGAGGGAGCGTTCCGTATTTCCATTGACCGTGATGACTCCACGAGGGCCTGGCATCTTGAGCTTTAGGTATGCATAATGCGGTACCGCGTTGAATTTTTCAAACGTGGTTCGTCCGAGCAGAGCGTGATAGCCGCTGCGAAACGGGACTATGTCGAAGATTAACTCTTCGCTCCGGAAATTATCCGGGGATTCGAAGACCACTTCCAGTGTGACTGAGCCTGTACAGTTGGCTTCCACTCCTGGTATGACACCTTTAAAGGTTGTCTTTGTAGGTTTAATCCTTGAGGGGTCTATGCCCATTTTGCGCACTGTATCCTGATAAAGCAGGTTCAGGCTACTACCGCCGTCCATCAGGACTCTCGTGAGGTGAAATCCATTGACGATTGGGTCTAAAACCAATGCGGCGAATCCGCCATGGCGTATGCTGGTCGGATGGTCTCTTCGATCGAAAGTGATCGGACAAGAGGACCATGGATTGAACTTCGGGGTGACTGGCTCCATCGCGTAGACGTCCCTTAGTGCGCGTTTCCTCTCCCTCTTGGGTATATGGGTCGCGTAAATCATGTTCACCGTCCGCACTTGTGGGGGAAAACCCTTCTGTCCTCTATTGTTCGGCGGTCGGGTCTCTTCCTCGTCGTCGCTGTTTAGCCCCTTGTCATTGTTTTCGGCAATTAACTTGCCTGCCTGCTTGAACACCCAGCAATCTCTATTAGTGTGATTAGCTGGTTTTTCAGGGGTGCCATGTATCTGGCATAAGCGGTCGAGTATTCGGTCCAAATTGGACGGACCCGGAGTGGTTCTTTTGAATGGCTTCTTCCGCTGACCGGGTTTAGAGCCTCGGAATCCGGCGTTGACTGCCATATCCTCCTTATCGTCGCCGTTAATGCGGCGTTTGTTTTTGTTTCGACGTGACCTGCCGTTGTTGTCCTTAGTATCCGGACTGCCAGAATTTTTACGGAGATTGTTGCTGCGAGCTAGCCAGCTGTCCTCTCCTGCGCAGAAGCGGGTCATTAATGATGTGAGGGATGCCATAGATTTCGGCTTTTCCTGCCCTAGGTGCCGGGCTAGCCATTCGTCCCGGATGTTATGTTTGAAGGCTGCAAGGGCCTCTGCATCCGGACAGTCGACGATTTGGTTTTTCTTTGTCAAGAACCGTGTCTAGAATTGTCTGGCCGATTCGTCTAGCTGCTGAATAATGTGGCTTAGGTCATCGACGTCTGGTGGTCGCACATACGTGCCCTGGAAGTTGTCGAGGAATGCGGCTTCCAGGTCTTCCCAGCACCCAATTGACTCTGCGGGCAAGCTGTTTAGCCAATGCCGACCTGGTCCTTTAAGCTTGAGTGGGAGATACTTGATGGCGTGGAGATCGTCGCCGCGGGCCATATGGATGTGGAGAAGGTAATCTTCGATCCAAACCGCGGGGTCTGTTGTGCCATCGTAGGATTCGATGTTTACAGGTTTAAACCCTTCGGGGATTTGACGATCCATTACTTCGTCAGTGAAGCATAGCGGGTGTGCGGCGCCTCTGTATTGGGCAATATCGCGACGCAGCTCGAGAGAGCATTGTCTGCTGTGTTCTGCCCGGCCGGGGTTATTGTATCCGGCGCGACGGTATTCGTCATGGGTCGTGGGGCGCCCACGTGATCCGTAGATGGATCTGGATTGCCTTGCTTTGTCCTCCAATATGTCTCGCAAGTCCGGCGCGTTCCCTCTTGGCTTCGTACTTTTGGAGCGATGCCGGGGTATGGTCTTGGCTGGGTGCCTGGATGCCTCTCTGTCACGACCACGGGGTGGTCGGTCAGCCATATCGTGCGCTGGTGATGGAGGTGTGTATGCTTCCTCCTCTAATCGGGGGAGCAGCTTGCGTCGTGGGTAGATTTTGGAGGGGCGTTCGTGTCACGCCCAATATGCGACCCTATCCAAAAGTAACTCGAAGGTCCCACCAAGGATAGACCCGCATATTGGAACGCTTTTGTAAGGTGGATATCATTACATCAACATTACATAATAGATGGGGATACATACAAGAGGCATACAATGCGACATGAATACAACATCATCATACAAGAAATCAACATCCGACTACGGATGATACATAAACAGAAACTCAAACAATATCCACCCTGCTAGCCCAGGCTGCCGACCTGGAACCTATCCCCTGATCGAAGAAGACGCAGAAGAAGAACTCCAAACAAGCAAACATCGCTCTCGCGTCATGATCATCGCATAACTTGTACCTGCAACTGTTGTTGTAGTAATCTGTGAGCCACGAGGACTCAGCAATCCCATTACCATGGGTATCAAGACTAGCAAAGCTTAATGGGAAAGGAAGGGGTAAATTGGTGAGGTTGCAGCAGCGACTAAGCATATATGGTGGCTAACATACGCAATAGAGAGCGAGAAGAGAAACAAGCGGAACGGTCGTCAACTAGCAATGATCAAGAGGTGATCCTGAACTCCTACTTACGTCAAACATAACACAGAAACCGTGTTCACTTCCTGGACTCCGCCGAGAAGAGACCATCACGGCTACACACGCGGTTGATGCATTTTATTTCGGATCTGGTGTCAAGTTATCTACAACCAGACATTAGCAAATTCCCATCTGCCACATAACCGCGGGCACGGCTCTCGAAAGTTTATACCCTGCAGGGGTGTCCCAACTTAGCCCATGACAAGCTCTCGCGATCAACGAAGGAATAGACCTTCTCCCAGGAAGACCCGATCAGCCTCGGAAACCCGGTTTACAAGACATTTCGACAATGGTAAAACAAGACCAGCAAAGCCGCCCGATGCGCCGACAATCCCGATAGGAGCTGCAAATATCTCGTTCTCAGGGCAACACCGGATAAGTCAAGCTACGAGTAAAACCAGACTTCGAGTTTCCCCGAGGTGGCCCCGCAGGCTGCTCAGTTCGGACCAACACTTAGACAAGCACTGGCCCGGGGGGGCTATAATAAAGATGACCCTTGGGTTAATTACTCCCAAGGGAAAGGTAGGTGGTGGTGAGGCAAATGGTAAAACCAAGGTTGGGCCTTGCTGGACAAGTTTTATTCAAAGCGAACTGTCAGGGGGGTCCCATAAATCACCCGACCGCGTTAGGAACACAAAATCCGGGAACATAACACCGGTATGACGGAAACTAGGGCGGCAAGAGTGGAACAAAACACCCGGCATAAGGCCGAGCCTTCCACCCTTTACCAAATATATAGATGCATTAATAATATAAGAGATATTGTGATATCCCAACATAACCCTGTCCACCATGGAGAAATCTTCAACTTCACCTGCAGCTAGCAACGCTATAAGAGGGACTGAGCAAAGCGGTAACATAGCCAAGCAACGGTTTGCATAGGAAAGGTGTCAAAGGTTAGAGGTTCATGGCAATATGGGATGGCTTGATAAACAGGTAATAGGTAGCGCAGCATAGCGATAGAACGAAGCAACTAGCACAGCAATGATAGTAGTGAGATCCAGGGTAGCAGTCATCTTGCCTGAAATCCCGCAAGGAAGAAGAACGAGTCCATGAAGAAGACGAATGGATGAAGCCGAACCAACCGTAGACGAACGAATCCTCACGATCGCAACGAAACGGGAACTATCGAGAAGAAGCACACAACATAGTAAACACACCACACATGAACAAGACATGATGCACAACAAGCATGATGCATGACAAAGCTACATGAAGCTACTCATGGCAAGATATGATGCAAACAAGAGCAACATATCAAAGCAAGTTTAAATGAGGCCGGGAACAACATATAACAATTCCGATAAGTCCTCATATGCAAATTTCGAAATTGGTCCAGATCTGAACAAACATTAAGTTGAAGTTGTTGAACAGCAAGTTAAGATGCACCAAGATGATCTACACGAAATTCTAGTCAAGTTACATATAACATTCATTAGATTCGGAGTTACGGCCTAGAAGATATGAGCAAAACAAGTTAAGCATGGCATTGATGCAAAATGCATGCAAACATCAAGCAAACACACCAAAACAAGGATGCAAGATTATAATATGAAACTACATGCAAAATCAAGCAAGTTTCACATAGAGCACACTCAAAACGGAGCAAAGGTGCAACACATACACTCTATACAAGACACAACAACAATCTGTCCATAACAACAACTAGGCATATTGCAAGCATCAAAACAACATGCTACAGCACCCCAACATAAGAACAAAAGGCATGGGCATGAAGTACTGGTAAAGCATAACAAAACATGAATACTGAGCTATCTCCAGAAACAACTAGAACATGCTCAAAAACACATGGTAAGATTGCAAATAATAACATTTTCAGACTTTGCAGAAATAACATCAGGTTGCAATGTTTAGAGCTATCAAACAACATGTTACAGGAACTTATCATGGAAAACAAAGGCATGGCATGAATCTACTAATTGCATAGATCAAAAGTCCCTTACTGACCATGAGCCAAAAGGGCACGGAAAATATGATGGCACCCTTGTAAACATGGCAAGTTATATTTCAGATTCATACATGGCAGGAACAACAATAAGTAGGCATGTTGGTGAGCTTGAACCACTCACCACAGAGCAATACATGGCATGGCAAGGCAACCAACAGTAAGAAGACATGTTTATGAAGCTAAGAATGGTAAGAGCAAGGTCATAGGGTGCATGGATCACTAGGAAACAATCATGAAAACATTGAACTTAATGTTAACAGGCTGACAACAACATCATCAAGCAACTTTGGAGCAAGATATGAACAATCTACAGCAAGCTATAAATGCAACCAGGGGCATGAATGGATAGAGCATGACATGTAGATCGAAACATGTTTATAGAGCATCTCCAGATTATGCATAGAATGATTAGTAGCAACATGTTTACATAGCAACAAAATATAACAGAATCTGTCAGGAAAACAGCAACAGCAACTACCCTACTTAGCAAGCTTGATACACTCAGCACACAACTCACAAAAATACATGCATACACCCCTGGAAAGATGGCATGGCATAGATCAACATACATGTAGACATCAACCTCATAGGATGCACACATCAATCATGGCAAAAATGATAAATGAGCAAGTTATAACAGTTTCAGCAGATTAACATCAACATGCACTCTTCCAACAGCATTTCGGGCACCAAGATGAACTCAAATGAAAATGATGCAATGGAATGAAATGAAGTACTCTTCGGGGCAAACAATTTGACGTATTACACGCACGAAACGGAGCTACGGATGCAGAGATACAACAGGTCAAACATGGCATGATAATGTGAAAAACTGGGGACTTAGTGGAATTTATACCTTCTGGAAAAGTCAACCCGGGACGGAGGGATCCGGGACGGCACGGTACAGGACGGGGAAGAGGGTGTTTGGACGAGATCCCGGTGGATCTCATCCACCTTCTTCTCCGGCCAGGGCGGCGGCGAACTCCGGCGAGGAGGAGGCCGGAGCAGGCACGAGAGGACGGCGCGGCAGTGGGGAGCCGGCGGATCCGGCCGCGGGGCGCCGGATCTGGCCGGAGAGACGGCCGGCGGCAAGGCTGGGAGCGGGCGGCGCGGTCCGGCGGCGGCGGAGCGGCTCCCGGCGCAGGGCGGCGAGGCCGCGGCCAGCGGTGGCGCGGGGCGGCGCGCCCGCGGCGGCCACAACGGGGAGCGCCGGCGGGAGGCGGAGGCGGCGGCGCTGGAGCTCCGCGGCGGCGCGGGGCTGAGGCGCGGGGAGGCCTGCAGGATGCGGCGGCGGCCGAACCGGCAGCGGGGCGAGCGGCGAACGGCGGCGGCCGAGGCCGGCGCGGGCGACGCGAGGCGCGGCCCGGTCGGGCCCCGGGGCGGGCCGCGGGTGGGCCGAGCGGGCCCGGCGGCGGGGAGGAGAGAGAGAAGAACGGCGGGATGATGTGGCAGCTCCTGGTTTGCCGGTGGGCGGCGACTGGACATGTCCGGCGGCTGAACGGACGTGTCCGGCGGCGCAGAGGAGGGGGAGTGCTAGGGTTGGACTGCGGGATTTTCGGGGAGGCCACATATTTATAGGTAGAGGGAGCTAGGAGAGTCCAAATGAGGAGCGGTTTTCGGCCACGCGATCGTGATCGAACGACCGAGAGCATGGAGGGGAGTTTGCTGGGTTTTGTTCCACTTTGGAAGGGGTGTTGGGCTGCAACTCAAAGAGGGCTTTACGGTTACCCGGTTAACCGTTGGAGTATCAAACGACCTCCAAATGACACGAAACTTGACAGGCGGTCTACCGGTGCTATACCAAGGCCGCTTGGCAAACCTCGGGCCATTCTGAGAAAGTTTAACACCCACTCACAACAGGAGACAAGAAGGGGACGCCGGAGGACATAGGAGTGCCGGATTACAAAACGGACAACGGGGAAAAGCTCGGATGCATGAGACGAACACGTATGCAAAATGAAATGCACATAATGACATGATATGAAATGCATATGATGACATGGAAAAGTGCAACACGCAAGCAAATGACAAGGCAACATCAACGAAAAACTAGAAGACACCTGGCGCATCGGATCCGGGGCGTTACAACACTCCTCCACTAACAAGAGATCTCGTCCCGAGATCTTAGGACCGAGACGGAGGGGAAATGGATGGGGTGAAACAAGAAATCAAGAGAAGAAGCAAAGAATCGAGAGCACTCGAGAAGAAGAGAGGAACGCTGAGAATGACGAGGATTGAAAGCTCACGGAATCAGATAGACTATAAAATCACTCGTTCTAACCGGAGTGGTTAGAATGAGAAAATAAACGGATAAGACTGAAAAGATTTAGGCAGCACTCCGGCTCAAACATGGGGGAATAGAACACGAACTAGAGAGGATGGAATGACACTTGACGAACTCTTGAGGAATGAATTAAATCATGAAGAACAACCATGAAGAACTCCGGTAACAAAAAGGATGATGAAATAGAAATGAAGGATGAAAAAAATAAGATGAGCCTTGCGATGATTTAGATGGAGGTTCCGACAAAATGGCTGAGGAAATTTGAACTCCGGAAAAGAAAAGATGGAACACTTGAAACTAGAATGTATTCATCAAGAACAAGCTCTGAAGGAAGGGATAGCTCACTTGGATGGAATAAGAATAAGATTTATTGTATGCTTATCCTTCATCAACTTAAATTGATGACCAACAATGGATTTTGCATATTACTTATTCTTCTTGAAAAGGATTGAGAAGTGACATATCACAAACTTGAGAAGGTCTTCATGAACCACCGGGAAGAAATAGAAGACCCAATATGCTTGAGGGAATTTAGATGCAAAAGAACAAAGAGATCGCGAACTGCTTGAAGGACACTTGAACGAAGCACCGGAAGAATATTGAGACGAACGAAACTGAAAACTTAGAACGAAGAAATGTTCCGAAAAGATGGCCTCCGGATAATCGAGAGGGAAAGCAACTCCTGAAATGCTCCAGATGGACGAAAAGAATTTGCATGACTCGAAACAATCTGAGCGGATAGCATCAAGCTAGCGACATGAATCTTCGGAAGAACGGACAAGATTCAAAAGAAACTCTTCTTCTATCTTGAAATGACGACGAGGAACACCACCAAAATTACTGAGATACTCCGGGAGAATGACAAGCGAAGAGGTTGAGCCAATAATGAAATGACTTGAAATCGATCTTGGCAAAGGCATGTGACTGATGAAATTCATTCTTACGTCACAATTGACAAGAATTTAATAACTCCGGGGGAATTAGAAGAGTCAGGTAAGATCCTAGAAAAAGACCTATGGGTTAGGGCCCACTGAAGAGATAACATCGTTGGAAAGGATTGTTGAAGAGATAGATGATGCACCGGAACAATTGAAATATTTGAATGAGGTAACAACCTCGAATCAATTCGAACACAGACGAATCTCTTGAGATGTCATGAGCACTCCGGAAGGATAAACTGGCGAGAGGCGAACGAGCAAGGAAAAACACTTGAACCGAGGAAAAGAATATGATCAACACCGAATACTTGAATTGAATCCACCGGAAAAGAAAAAGAGATGAAGAATGACAAACGAGACGAGAATTCACCGGTTGAAATAATTGAGGGAAGACTGAAGAGACTCCACACGAATGGAATTGATGGTCTAAAGAGACTCAAACTCCGGGAGGAAGAGGGTGGGAGGGCGGGAAAAACAAAGACAACTGGAAGGGAAAACCGAAGAATAACTTCAAGAGGAAACACCGGTTGAAATCATTGGGGAAAGAAAGCAAAGACTTCGCACGAGTAGGATGGATACTCAATTACGGACTCCAGATTCGAGAAGAAGAAGGGAGGGCGGGTGGGAAAAACAAGGACAACTTCGGACAGAGAAACAACATCGATCGAAAAGAGCTGAGGATTGATCTTGGCAATGATGAAGAGGCTCGAGTCGACTTGATGAGAAATGCACCGGATAGAAGAGCTGAGGAACAACGATCGGAAAACCAAACTGCGTGAACCTAAAGAAAAATTTGAATGGGAAGAGGAGTAGTTCAAAACACCTACGTCAAGATTCCTCACCAGAGCGACGAAGGGGCTGAGGAGTAAAAAGAATTCCTACTCTCCGATATAACTAGACTCCAAAAATAGTTTTCTTCTAGACTCGACAACGGCCAAACTACACGATCAATCAAGGGGGCTCCTAAGGTCGGTCGAGGCTCTGATACCAACTTGTCACGCCCAATATGCGACCCTATCCAAAAGGAACTCGAAGGTCCCACCAAGGATAGACCCGCATATTGGAACGCTTTTGCAAGGTGGATATCATTACATCAACATTACATAATAGATGGGGATACATACAAGAGGCATACAATGCCACATGAATACAACATCATCATACAAGAGATCAACATCCGACTACGGATGATACATAAACAGAAACTCAAACAATATCCACCCTGCTAGCCCAGGCTGCCGACCTAGAACCTATCCCCTGATCGAAGAAGACGCAGAAGAAGAACTCCAAACAAGCAAACATCGCTCTCGCGTCATGATCATCGCATAACTTGTACCTGCAACTGTTGTTGTAGTAACCTGTGAGCCACGAGGACTCAGCAATCCCATTACCATGGGAATCAAGACTAGCAAAGCTTAATTGGAAAGGAAGGGGTAAATTGGTGAGGTTGCAGCAGCGACTAAGCATATATGGTGGCTAACATACACAATAGAGAGCGAGAAGAGAAACAAGCGGAACGGTCGTCAACTAGCAATGATCAAGAGGTGATCCTGAACTCCTACTTACGTCAAACATAACACAGAAACCGTGTTCACTTCCCGGACTCCGCCGAGAAGAGACCATCACGGCTACACACGCGGTTGATGCATTTTATTTCGGATCTGGTGTCAAGTTATCTACAACCGGACATTAGCAAATTCCCGTCTGCCACATAACCGCGGGCACGGCTCTCGAAAGTTTATACCCTGCAGGGGTGTCCCAACTTATCCCATGACAAGCTCTCGCGATCAACGAAGGAAGACCCGATCAGCCTCGGAAACCCGGTTTACAAGACATTTCGACAATGGTAAAACAAGACCAGCAAAGCCGCCCGATGCGCCGACAATCCCGATAGGAGCTTCAAATATCTCGTTCTCAGGGCAACACCGGATAAGTCAAGCTACGAGTAAAACTAGACTTCGAGTTTCCCCGAGGTGGCCCCGCAGGCTGCTCAGTTCGGACCAACACTTAGACAAGCACTGGCCCGGGGGAGCTATAATAAAGATGACCCTTGGGTTAATTACTCCCAAGGGAAAGGTAGGTGGTGGTGAGGCAAATGGTAAAACCAAGGTTGGGCCTTGCTGGACAAGTTTTATTCAAAGCGAACTGTCAGGGGGTCCCATAAATCACCCGACCGCGTTAGGAACGCAAAATCCGGGAACATAACACCGGTATGATGGAAACTAGGGCGGCAAGAGTGGAACAAAACACCAGGCATAAGGCCGAGCCTTCCACCCTTTACCAAATATATAGATGCATTAATAATATAAGAGGTATTGTGATATCCCAACATAACCCTGTCCACCATGGAGAAATCTTCAACTTCACCTGCAGCTAGCAACGCTATAAGAGGGGCTGAGCAAAGCGGTAACATAGCCAAGCAACGGTTTGCATAGGAAAGGTGTCAAAGGTTAGAGGTTCATGGCAATATGGGATGGCTTGATAAACAGGTAATAGGTAGCGCAGCATAGCGATAGAACGAAGCAACTAGCATAGCAATGATAGTAGTGAGATCCAGGGTAGCGGTCATCTTGCCTGAAATCCCGCAAGGAAGAAGAACGAGTCCATGAAGAAGACGAACGGATGAAGCCGAACCAACCGTAGACGAACGAATCCTCACGATCGCAACGAAACGGGAACTATCGAGAAGAAGCACACAACATAGTAAACACACCACACATGAACAAGACATGATGCACAACAAGCATGATGCATTACAAAGCTACATGAAGCTACTCATGGCAAGATATGATGCAAACAAGAGCAACATATCAAAGCAAGTTTAAATGAGGCCGGGAACAACATATAACAATTCCGGTAAGTCCTCATATGCAAATTTCGAAATTGGTCCAGATCTAAACAAACATTAAGTTGAAGTTGTTGAACAGCAAGTTAAGATGCACCAAGATGATCTACACGAAATTCTAGTCAAGTTACATATAACATTCATTAGATTCGGAGTTACGGCCTAGAAGATATGAGCAAAACAAGTTAAGCATGGCATTGATGCAAAATGCATGCAAACATCAAGCAAACACACCAAAACAAGGATGCAACATTATAATATGAAACTACATGCAAAATCAAGCAAGTTTCATATAGAGCACACTCAAAACGGAGCAACGGTCCAACACATACACTCTATACAAGACATAACAACAATCTGTCCATAACAGCAACTAGGCATATTGCAAGCATCAAAACAACATGCTACAGCACCCCAACATAAGAACAAAAGGCATGGGCATGAAGTACTGGTAAAGCATAAAAAAACATGAACACTGAGCTATCTCCAAAAACAACTAGAACATGCTCAAAAACACATGGTAAGATTGCAAATAATAACAGTTTCAGACTTTGCAGAAATAACATCAGGTTGCAATGTTTAGAGCTATCAAACAACATGTTACAAGAACTTATCATGGAAAACAAAGGCATGGCATGAATCTACTAATTGCATAGATCAAAAGTCCCTTACTGACCATGAGCCAAAAGGGCACGGAAAATATGATGGCACCCATGTAAACATGGCAAGTTATATTTCAGATTCATACATGGCAGGAACAACAATAAGTAGGCATGTTGGTGAGCTTTAACCACTCACCACAGAGCAATACATGGCATGGCAAGGCAACCAACAGTAAGAAGACATGTTTATGAAGCTAAGAATGGTAAGAGCAAGGTCATAGGGTGCATGGATCACTAGGAAACAATCATGAAAACATTGAACTTAATGTTAACAGGCTGACAGCAACATCATCAAGCAACTTTGGAGCAAGCTATGAACAATCTACAGCAAGCTATAAATGCAATCAGGGGCATGAATGGATAGAGCATGACATGTATATCGAAACATGTTTATAGAGCATCTCCAGATTATGCATAGAATGATTAGTAGCAACATGTTTACATAGCAACAAAATATAACAGAATCTGTCAGGAAAACAGCAACAACAACTACCCTACTTAGCAAGCTTGATACACTCAGCACACAACTCACAAAAATACATGCATACACCCCTGGAAAGATGGCATGGCATAGATCAACATACATGTAGACATCAACCTCATAGGATGCACACATCAATCATGGCAAAAATGATAAATGAGCAAGTTATAACAGTTTCAGCAGATTAACATCAACATGCACTCTTCCAACAGCATTTCGGGCACCAAGATGAACTCAAATGAAAATGATGCAATGGAATGAAATGAAGTACTCTTCGGGGCAAACAATTTGACGTATTACACGCACGAAACGGAGCTACGGATGCAGAGATACAACATGTCAAACATGGCATGATAATGTGAAAAACTGGCGACTTAGTGGAATTTATACCTTCTGGAAAAGTCAACCCGGGACGGAGGGATCCGGGACGGCACGGTACAGGACGGGGAAGAGGGTGTTTGGACGAGATCCCGGTGGATCTCATCCACCTTCTTCTCCGGCCAGGGCGGCGGCGAACTCCGGCGAGGAGGAGGCCGGAGCAGGCACGAGAGGACGGCGCGGCAGTGGGGAGCCGGCGGATCCGGCCGCGGGGCGCCGGATCTGGCCGGAGAGACGGCCGGCGGCAAGGCTGGGAGCGGGCGGCGCGGTCCGGCGGCGGCGGAGCGGCTCCCGGCGCAGAGCGGCGAGGCCGCGGCCAGCGGTGGCGCGGGGCGGCGCGCCCGCGGCGGCCACAGCGGGGAGCGCCGGCGGGAGGCGGAGGCGGCGGCGCTGGAGCTCCGCGGCGGCGCGGGGCTGAGGCGCGGGGAGGCCTGCAAGATGCGGCGGCGGCCGAACCGGCAGTGGGGCGAGCGGCGAACGGCGGCGGCCGAGGCCGGCGCGGGCGACGCGAGGCGCGGCCCGGTCGGGCCCCGGGGCGGGCCGCGGGTGGGCCGAGCGGGCCCGGCGGCGGGGAGGAGAGAGAGAAGAACGGCGGGATGATGTGGCAGCTCCTGGTTTGCCCGTGGGCGGCTACTGGACATGTCCGGCGGCTGAACGGACGTGTCTGGCGGCGCAGAGGAGGGGGAGTGCTAGGGTTGGACTCCGGGATTTTCGGGGAGGCCACATATTTATAGGTAGAGGGAGCTAGGAGAGTCCAAATGAGGAGCGGTTTTCGGCCACGCGATCGTGATCGAACAACCGAGAGCATGGAGGGGAGTTTGCTGGGTTTTGTTCCACTTTGGAAGGGGTGTTGGGCTGCAACTCAAAGAGGGCTTTACGGTTACCCGGTTAACCGTTGGAGTATCAAACGACCTCCAAATGACATGAAACTTGACAGGCGGTCTACCGGTGCTATACCAATGCCGCTTGGCAAACTTCGGGCCATTCCGAGAAAGTTTAACACCCACTCACAACAGGAGAGAAGAAGGGGACGCCGGAGGACATAGGAGTGCCGGATTACAAAACGGACAACAGGGAAAAAGCTCGGATGCATGAGACGAACACGTATGCAAAATGAAATGCACATAATGACATGATATGAAATGCATATGATGACATGGCAAAGTGCAACACGCAAGAAAATGACAAGGCAACATCAACGAAAAACTAGAAGACACCTGGCGCATCGGATCCGGGGCGTTACAGTTCGAGTTTATACTCTTCGGCCGCGAGGACCTCGGTCCATCGATCGGCCAGCAGGTCCTGATCAGCTTGAAGCTGTTGCTGCTTTTTCTTTAGGCTGTTTGCTGTGGCGATGAGCCTGCGCTTGAAACGCTCTTGTTCGACGGGATCCTCAGGTACGACAAATTCGTCATAGTTGAGGCTTGCCTCGTCTTCGGAGGGAGGCATATAATTATGATCCTCGAGGGGCTTGCTTCTGCATCCTCCTGCGCTGAGTCTTGCTGGAGGGGATTGTCTTCGGCACTCTCTGGGGTATTATTATCTCCTGTGCCGGAATCTCCATTCTTGCTGTGGCGGGATTTAGAGCGGCGCCGCTGACGCCGGCGTTTGGGCTGCTTCTTTAAAGAGTCTGCCTCCGCTGCTTCTTCGCCGTCCCCGTCTTTTGGGGTGTCCACCATGTATATGTCGTATGACGAGGTGGTCTTCCAGTGCCCTGTAGGCGCTGGTTCCTGTTCGTCTCCGGCATCATCGTCCATAGCGTCGATGTCATCGGAGTCGTAGTCTAGCATGTCGGTTAGATCGTCGACAGTGGCTACAAAGTGGGTGGTGGGTGGGCTCTGAATTTCTTCGTCGTTCGTACCCCAACCATCCTGGCCATAGTCCGGCCAGGACTCTCCCGATAACAAGAGATGCTTTAGCGAATTTAGGATGTCGCCAAAGGGTGAGTGTTGGAAGATGTCCGCGGCGGCGAATTCCATAACCGGCGCCCAATCCGAATCGATTGGTAGGGGCGTGGGAGGTTCAGAGTCCGGCAAGGAGTCCGGCACCTCGGAATCACGAGTTTCGCGGGGGACAAGATTAATGTTCGGTTCCATCGCCATGGAAGTTGAAGCCCCCGAGGCAGCATCTATCCACCGGTCCTCGATCTGGGCGATCGGCTTCGGATTGATGGCCGAAGCGGATTCATGTGCGGCCACCAAGGCACTGTTCGGCGGCAGAGCTAGATCATGCCCATCGTCACAGTGCGGCGCGCTCGGCTGTGGCTCGAGTCCGTCGAAGATCAAATCTCCGCGGACGTCGGCCGTGAAGTTTAGGCTTCCGAATCTGACCTGACGGCCAGGGGCGTAGCTTTCGATCTGCTCCAGATGGCCAAGCGAATTAGCCCGCAGTGCGAAGCCGCCGAATACGAAGGTCTGTCCGGGGAGAAAAGTCTCACCCTGGACAGTGTTGTTGGTTGAAGATGCCATCGGGCCTATCGATGACGGCACAGAGGAACTCTCAATGAAAGCACCAATGTCGGTGTCAAAACCGGCGGATCTCGGGTAGGGGGTCCCGAACTGTGCGTCTAGGCGGATGGTAACAGGAGACGAGGGACACGATGTTTTACCCAGGTTCAGGCCCTCTCGATGGAGGTAAAACCCTACGTCCTGCTTGATTAATATTGATGATATGGGTAGTACAAGAGTGGATCTACCATGAGATCAAGGAGGCTAAACCCTAGAAGCTAGCCTATGGTATGATTGTTGTAATGTATGTTGTCCTACGGACTAAAGCCCTCCGGTTTATATAGACACTTGAGGAGGCTAGGGTTACACACAGTCGGTTACAATGGTAGGAGATCTACATATCCGTATCGCCAAGCTTGCCTTCCACGCCAAGGAAAGTCCCATCCGGACACGTGACGGAGTCTTCAATCTTGTATCTTCGTAGTCTTGAAGTCCGGCGGACGATGATAGTCCGGCTGTCCGGACACCCCCTAGTCCAGGACTCCCTCAATCATGTTATGAAGGAGGATATTGATATCATTCACGTTAAGACAGAAGAGCAATTGGCTGATATCTTCACAAAGCCCTTGGATGAGAAAAGGTTTTGCATGTTGCGGTGTGAGCTAAATATCTTGGAATCCTCATATGTCCTGTGATTAGGCACACATGCTATCACTTATGCATTTTGATGACTTATATGTGCAACACACGAAGTAATGTATATCTTCAATCAATGAAGACATACACTCTAAGTGTGAATACATTAATGCGGAATTTAACTTCAGAGCGCCACAATAATTGTGCATCGTGTCTGGGTCTAATACTTCCTATATGGTGGGTAACGCCACCACCAAACTTTTGTTTGAAGTGTTTCTCTTGGCGTTATATTTGCAAAGTCTTCATATTTGATTTATCTTCATCCCTGGCTTATATTCAAGTTTATCTTCATTTGGTTGATTTGGCCTTATACTGGTTATATACATATTTGTGTTTTGTCCTCTACAGTATTCACTTATAGCTATGACTTCGTGCTGAATCTTTTGATCTAAGTGAATGTGATCGGACCCTAACCTATCTATGCTTCTACCTCAACTCTATCTGTCCAAATTATATGCATTCTATTGAAAACTGTCGATTGTCTTCAATGAGACCTTGTCAGTTGAAGTCAATCTAACAAACATTTATATCTATTTTTAATGCTATATCCTTTTTGCCTGAAAGCCAAAGAATTCGGAACAACCACCCCGACAACCCAGGCGTGCGTGGGAACATGGAACAACTTCCAAGGTGTTGCATGCTTGCCACGTGCCCTTCAGATGTGAACAGCCAGGGGCACCTGCGTAATTGCGATGTGCTGTCCCTTTCCTTATAAATACCCATCACATCTCGGTCAAAAATTCTTCTTCCACCTCGCCACCTCTCGCAAACCCTAGCGCCTCCGCTAGCTCTCGACGACACCGGCGATGAAGCGCTTAGCTGCCGTGATTTCTCCGATGCCGTCCTCATGCCGGCCGCGGACCTCATCCTCTCCGCCGTCGCCATAGGTGTCCTCCGTCGCCAAGTTAGGACACGGAAGATCGAACTGCTCGGCCTCCAATTTCGCTCCGTCTAGCAGTTCTTCGTGTGGTAATTAAAATTCACTTTTTAACGTCTTTTCGATCTGATAGATTCATCCTTCTTTACCGAAAGTAGTTTCTAGATCTCCAACGTTGAATCTATCTCTTTCTGCATCTCCTACTATGCCTAGTCTATTCACTTATGCTTCTCTACAAGTTAGATTCCTCACTTGTACTTATTCTTGGATTCGTAAAAATCTGGAACCAACTCTCATCAAATAAGTGAATGTCTTCGCGTTATGAGGTCAGTGTCTTCAAACTGATTTATCTTCAAAATCTTCTGAGAACGCATATGACCTCTTCCCCTTCCCTCGCACCTCTAATGCTGTCACAAGTACATGTCCGTGGGAGAATCGCTTGGTTCTCATAGTCTGCATTCATTTGCAGAATTCTTACAGAGTCACATAAATTCTCCTGAAGCCAGTTCTTGTCTGACCAGCCGACGGAAGCCTTTGCAAGTACTAAAGCCTTTCAGGTTAAGCTTCATGGCTATTGAGAAGTCAGCAAGAAAGGGTGGTAGACAGCACCGTGGGAACACTTCCAAGGATTTGCCTCCAGATTTGTACGAGCTGTACAAAACAGACCCAAAGGAAACCTATGGAGGACACAAGAATCGAATCCAATGGATTTGAAGATATTGGGTAGAGGAATGGTTCAAGTACCGATTCGTCACAGAAGAGTATGCAGAGAAGAATGCCATCAAGTGACCCTGGGGTGATATACTGTACAAAAATCTTCCTCCCAGGACCCAGACTGAAGCTATTGAGCAAGGTTTCTATCCATGCATGGTGCGTGGACCACAGCCAGAGAACGCTGACCCTTCTTCTCTGTTGTGGTGCCGTGAAGACAATCTGTTCAAGCGCAACTACCAGTTCACCAAAGACTCTGCTATAAAGAACAAAAGGAATTCTGACTTGACTTCAACCCAGGTCCATCTGCTCTTCGGGAAGATGAGACCCGTGAAGCCAATGAAAACAGGATCGGCCCCTTCTACAACCTTGTAGGCCTCATCACACACATTGCCGTCCAAGGTGAAAAAGTGGATCATTCTGGTGATGATGTTGACACTGATGATGCACCAGCTCCTCCTCGTAAGCCGCAGAAGCAAAAGAAAGCCAAGGATTCAAAACCAACTGCTGCACCAAAATCTTCTCGAGTAAAGCCATTGGCGACTACTCCTCCTGCTCCAAGTAACACTTTTGAAGATCTCTCTCGCATCTCCAAGAAGAAAGAGAAGACTCAGAAGAAAGATGTTTAAAGTTCTAGTCAAGCCCTGACAGCTGCTGCCGTTCTGAGGAACGAGACTGAAGCCATTGATCTCTCAATAGACGATGAGTGCGGTGATGATGCTCTTGACTAGCTGATTAAGAGCAAGCAAGAGGCGGAGATCTTCAATGATCTGCCTCTCTTCGATGTGAACATTTTGGACAACTTTATTGATGAGTGGTTTGACAACCCCAATCTCTGCTTTGATGATCTCCAGCTCCCAATTGGCATCAATGTTTCTTTCCAAGGCGCCATTGCTCCTGAGCTGGCTATGGCTCAGCGGATTGTTGAATTGAAGAACAAGATTGATTATGAGAAAGAGCAGTTCAAGAAGCATGTGGCCAAGCACAGCGTGACTGATGTTCAAAACTTCAAGGTGATGCTGCATGACCTCAAGGTGGCGTTTCGCAAGAAGCACGAAGAAGCCAAAGGTTCACGAGAGCGCATGAAGAATCTAGCTGCCAAGTGTGTTCAAGCTTACAATGAAGCTGAGAAGTGCAAGGCGCTTGGGCGTCCTGGCATCGACCCCAAGCTGGCTGCCAAGAAGAAGAAGAAGCCTACTGTGGCCCAAACTGAAGCTCCAAGGCAGGAAGAACCTCACATTGTCTTCCCTGCCAGCATGACAGGCTCGAAGCCTAAGGTCCCCATAGTGGCTTTAGAATAGAAGAAAACCAAGGCAGCTGAAGCCGAAGCCAGAAAGCACAAAATCAAGAACACCACTGATGATGCACCACCCACCAAGAAGAGAAAGACTAAGAAGAGAGACCGGGCTGCTCCCAAAGAGCCCCTTGTTGTCGAGCCCATTGCTTTTGCTCATCCTGCATCTGAAAATCAAGAGCGTCAGTTGATAGTTCATGAGCCTGCTTCCACAGAGGCTCCTGAAGCTGAAGAAGATACAGCCGTTGACCCCATCACGGCTAAAGACATTGGTCCCCAAGACAATGCAGAAGATGATGAAGTCCTTCCTCAGATTGTGCGCCCAACGGTATCATTGCCTGTTCTTACAAACAACGAGCTCATCAGTATTGGTCGTCCTTTGACGCCAATCTCCTAGGATGCCTCATGGGTTGATCGCCCCCAACCACCAACACCAAGTCAAGACTCACCCAGTACACCTCGTCCTCCAGCAGCGCAAGTCACCAGCCCAATGGTGAATGACGACAATTTCATGGAGACTACACCATCACCAAAAGCGTCGCCTGTGTTCAAACGGCTTAGCAAAGGCCTAAAGCCATCAGTCTCCATGACAACCATCACAGAAGAAGCTTCAAACCAATCCAGCTCAGTGGCACGTCAAGTGTTCCCTGAAGAAAATCCCTCTGTGATGGTTCCCTCGTTCGAAGCCAATGTTGCTGAAGACAATCCGGCTGCATCAACCGATGAAAGACAAGAAGAAGAGTGTGTTGCTACTCCCCCTACCAACCAAGAAGTTGTTCTCGAGGAGAACGTGTCTGTGCCTGACCCTCCAGCTACTGAAGTGGAGGTTGAAAATCTTGAGGCGGCCACCAACAACACTACTGAAGCCAATCACGTTGTCATGGCTGAAGACAATGTGGCGGCTGCAATGAACACTGTGCATGTAGCCAATGATGCACCTGCAACTAGTGTCCAGCCTGACGCCCTTGCTAATGCCACTGCTCCTGTTCTGCCACCAAGGCCTCATACTATTGAGCAAGCATTTTACCAAGGCGAGCTTGTCACTATCAGATGGCCAATTCTGGTTCCTCTGCCTACACCCGGACCTCAGTTCGACTGTCATGTGGAGCACATGCCTCAGGTTCAGAAGCCAAAACCAAGGCTGCCAAGGTTTCCAGGTACTACATCTGCACCCGGATCGTTCAATGCCAATGGCTTCATTGCACACAACACCTTCTTCGATAAAGCCAAGAACCCATATTCCAAGCCAAGAATATCATCTGATCGGTTCTTGAGTTATCAGCAGCGCAGCTACTACTATTGTGTTCTATACAATCAAGGGCGCACATTTCCTCATATGCGTCTGGATTCCGAAGCCATTACTGGTCTGCCCTGCTTAGAAGAAGCCCTTGACTGTTTCAAGATGCCGGCCTTCTACAATTTGTTACCGTCAAGGAAAAATGGAATGAAGAGCTTCTGCTGCAATTCAATGCAACCCTTCACATTCGCGGCTACAACAGGGATCCAAAGACATGGGTCCTTGAGTGGATGACAGACAATGTCCATCATGAAGCCAAAGCTCTTGACCTCATTGAGCTTACTGGCCTATCCACTCCAGGTATAATCTATGAACCTGGTTTTCAGCTTCACTGCAATGCGTTGGAAAGCATCTTTCAGAAGCCAGAGCCTAACATGAGCCAAATGTTGAGCATGATGAAGCCACTGCCACATGATGCTGAATATCCCAAGGAATTCTTTGTTGAAGACCTAGAGTATCTGCCCTGCACCATCTATCACATTATCAGGCAAACTCTATGGCCCATCAAAGGACATTCTTCCTCAGCCAAGCTAGAAGGCGCAATGAAGAAATTGGTCTTCTATATTTTCAATGGCATCAGCTTCAATGCTCAGGATTTCTTCATTCACCAATTTGCTGCATCTGGATCAGACATATTTGGTCTGAAATTCTATGCTCCTTGGATTATGCGACTGATCAAGCTTCACTCTGCTGTTGACTATCAGCCCTCTGCGCGCAATCATCTCATATTTCTGCCAGAGGTTGATATGTCCATCGAAGCCATCTACCCAGAGCCTGCCAAGGAAGCACTATATCTTCACAATGCAGATCATCAGAGCATCTCTCAGCATGTTGAAGGTGTTCAGGCTGCTTCTCGTGTTTATCCACTGGCCGGCAACACTCGCCGTGCATGCACTGAAGCCACAGAAAGCACCATTGCTCCAAGGCCTCAGAAGCGATCTCGTGTGCTCAATGACCGAGAGCTTCTCGTGGCCTTGCATCAGAAACATGACAAGCATCACTACTGGCTAAAGCACCAAATGCAAAGCCTCTTGGTGGATGTCAATCGCATTCATAACCTTGCCACCAAGAATGCCTTTGTCACTCATGAAACCTATCGGAGGTCTTGGAAGAGTCTGACATTGCTCAGTGCTGAAGCTGATCTTCAAGACGATGTCTTCACCGAGAGATTCAAGTTTGACTCCACTCCTCCCAGGAATGCTGTCTTGCGTCGAACCCCGTCTCTTGAAGATTCAGAGTACTCCTCCTCCGCAGAAACTATTAATGCCAGAGTCCTTGATGACGCCGATGATGCTACTTCACCACCTCCAACCTCAGCGCGTCTCGACACAGCACCAAGTTCTTCTGCACCACCAAACCTCAACGTCGACCCTGCTGCTTCACCTACTCCTCATGGGAACGAGTAGAGACTATGTCTTCAAACCTTTTTGGTCCTTACTGACAAAAGGGGGAGAAGCATATGTTGATAGTCTTCAAGAGGGTCCATATGGGTGGTTGATATACTTTTGCCTAGTGTTTACAACTCTCGCTTTTGATACATTTGGTTCTTTGAGTTGTAACACTTAAACTTGATGGTCGTATGCTACTTTTTCTACTATTCTGTGATGCGACGATAAATTCCGCATGTGCGATGATAAATCCCGCATGAAGTCATTTCGTAGACGCCCATTTTTCATTATGCATGTCATTATTCCTGTTTATCTGTTCATGCATGATGTATTGTCTTCATATGGTGAAGAGGATCTTCAAAAGTACAATCTTCCGTGTGCATTTGTATTCCAACGAAAAACATTTATATGCACATCTTCAGGGGGAGCCTTTTTGCCACCTATGAATACAATACCTTAATCCTCTACAATTTCACATACTTTTATCCCCGTTGAAAACTTCAACCAGTTTGTCATCAATCACCAAAAAGGGGGAGATTGTAAGTGCATCTAGTGCCACCCCTAGTTGGTTTTGGAGTATTGACGACAAACCTGGTTGAGGGATGATACATCTCCAACGTATCTATAATTTATGAAGCATTCATGCTATTTTATTATCTGTTTTGAATGATTACGGGCTTTATTATACACTTTTATATTACTTTTGGGACTAACCTATTAACTGGAGGCCCAACCCATATTGCTGTTTTATTGCCTGTTATAGTATTTCGAAGAAAAGGAATATCAAACGGAGTCCAAACGGAATGAAACCTTCGGCAGTGTGATTTTTTTGGAAGAATATGATCCTGGAGACTTGGAGTTCACGTCAGAAGATCCTCGAGGAGGCCAAGAGATAGGGGGCGCCCCCTACTGGGCACGCCCCCTATCTTGTGGGCCCCTCGAGCACTCCCCGACCAACTTCTTTTGCCTATATAGTCCCACGTACCCTAAAAACATCCACGGAGAAGATAGATCGAGAGTTCCACCGCCGCAAGCCTCTGTAGCCACCAAAAACCTCTCGAGAGCCCGTTCCGGCACCCTGCCGGAGGGGGAACCCATCACCGGTGGCCATCTTCATCATCCCGACGCTATCCATGACGAGGAGGGAGTAGTTCACCCTCGGGGCTGAGGGTATGTACCAGTAGCTATGTGTTTCATCTCTCTCTCTCTCTCTCTCTCTCTCGTGTTCTCTCTATGGCACGATCTTGATGTATCGTGAGCTTTGCTATTATATTTGGATCTTATGATGTTTCTCCCCGTCTACTCTCTTGTGATGAATTGAGTTTTCCCTTTGAAGTTATCTTATCGGATTGAGTCTTTAAGGATTTGAGAACACTTGATGTATGTCTTGCCGTGCTTATCTGTGGTGACAATGGGATATCGCGTGCCACTTGATGTATGTTTTGGTGATCAACTTGCGGGTTCCACCCATGAACCTATGCATAGGGGTTGGCACACGTTTTCGTCTTGACTCTCCGGTAGAAACTTTGGGGCACTCTCCGCAAGAATAACTTTGAGCTGGTTTCATACCCTACCATAATCTCTTCGTTTGTTCTCCGCTATTAGTGGCTTTGGAGTGACTCTTTGTTGCATGTTGAGGGATTGTTATATGATCTATCTATGTTATTATTGTTGAGAGAACTTGGACTAGTGAAAGTATGGACCCTATGCCTTGTTTCCTATCATTACAATACCGTTTACACTCACTTTTATCATTAGTTACCTTGCTGTTTTTATATTTTCAGATTACAAAAACCTATATCTACTATCTCTATTGCACTTGTATCACCATCTCTTCGCCGAACTAGTGCACCTATACTATTTACCATTGTATTGGGTGTGTTGGGGACACAAGAGACTCTTTGTTATTTGGTTGCAGGGTTGTTTGAGAGAGACCATCTTCATCCTACGCCTCCTATGGATTGATAAACCGTAGGTCATCCACTTGAGGGAAATTTGCTACTGTCCTACAAACATGTGCACTTGCAGGCCCAACAACGTCTACAAGAAGAAGGTTGTGTAGTAGACATCAAGCTCTTTTCTGGCACCATTGCCGGGGAGGTGAGTGCTTGAAGGTATATCTTTAGATCTTGCAATCGAATCTTTTTGTTTCTTGTTTTATCAGTAGTTTAGTTTATAAAAGAAAACTACCAAAAAAATGGAGTTAAGTTTGTCTCATACGCTTCGTCTTTTTAATATCTTTCGTGAGAATGATGGAAAGGAAACTTGTGCTCAAGTGCTAGAAGAAGAATTACATGGAATGCTTGGCATGAAATATGTGAATGATGAACATGATTTTAATGTTGTTAGTATGAATTCCTTGAATATCCATGATGCTAATGATATGCAAAGCCACAAGCTTGGGGAAGCTATGTTTGATGAATATGATATTTTTTGTCCCCCAAGTTTTGATGAGCAAATTTATTACGATGATAGCATGCCTCATATTTATGATGATTATATTGATGAAAGTGGGTTTGGAAGAGTGTCAACTTTAGGAAGTAGTGATCCCACTATTTTGGAGGATGTTGAATCTTATTGTGATGAACATGAAAGTGGATTTGGAAGAGTGTCAACTTTATTTAGTAATGAATCCACTATTTCGGAAGAGGTTCCAGTTGATTATGAGAACAAAGTTGCTATCTATGATGATTATTGTGATGACTTGTATGCTATTAGGAATAATGATAACCATGAAACTTGTCATCATGATTTTAGTTTTCAATTGGATTATGCCTCACATGATAATTATTTTGTTGAGTTTGCTCCCACTACTATTCATGAGAAGAAATTTGCTTATGTGGAGAGTAGTAAATTTTCTATGCTTGTAGATCATGAAAGGAATGCTTTAGGTGCTGGTTATATTGTTGAAATCATTCATGATGCTACTGAACATTATTATGAGGTAGGAATATATGCTTGTAGGAATTGCAATAATGTCAAGTTTCCTCTCCATGTGTTGAAAATCTTGAAGCTATGCTTGTTTTGCCTTCCTGTGCTAGTTGATTATTGTTCCCATAAGTTGTTTGCTCACAAAATCCCTATGCATAGGAAGTGGGTTAGACTTAAATGTGCTAGTCATTTTCTTCATGATGCTTCCATTATGTTTCAATTCTTATCTTTTACGTGAGCATCATTGTCATCATCATGCCTAGCTAGAAAGGCATTAAAGAAAATCACTTGTTGGGAGACAACCCAATATTTATCCTTACTGTTTTTGTGTGTTCACATGATTATGCTACTGTAGTAATCATGTTTTATAGCTTTTGTTTCAATAAAATGCCAAGTAATACTTTTAGGATGGCTTACGGTGATAGTTGTGTTGATCCTGTTGAGAATCAGAAACTTTTGCATGCAGTAAATTAGTGTTGTTAATTCACAGAAACGTGCTTCTGATCTGATTCTTTTTGATATGGATTGGTACACAAATTTCTTAGGACTTCCTAATTTGGTAGGAGTTTTGGAGTTCCAGAAGTATACGTTTGATATAGATTACTACAGACTGTTCTGTTTTTGACAGATTCTGTTTTCTATGTGTTGTTTGCTTATTTTGATGAATCTATGTGTAGTATCGGAGGGTATGAACCATAGATAAGTTGGAATACAGTAGATATTACAGCAATATGAATTTATAATGAGTTCATTATAGTACATAAGTGGTGGTTTTATTTTCCTATACTAACGGAGCTTACAAGTTTCTGTTGAGTTTTGTGTTGTGAAGTTTTCAAGTTTTGGGTAAAGATTCGATGGACTATGGAATAAGGAGTGGAAACAGCCTAAGCTTGGGGATTCCCAAGTCACCCCAAGGTAATATTCAAGGACAACCAAGAGCCTAAGCTTGGGGATGCCCCGGAAGGCATCCCCTCTTTCGTCTTCGTTCATCGGTAACTTAAATCGGAGCTATATTTTTGTTCACCACATGATATGTGTTTTTCTTGGAGCGTCATTTTATTTTGTTAGTATTTGCTTGCTTCTATTTATAATAATGTTTTGCATCTTTATTTTCAATAAAAATGTCAAGAATAGCCTTTACCATGCTTATTTTGCTAGTATACGTGTTGCCGTGTGAAAATAGAAAGTTTACCGCTGTTGCAAAAATTCCCTAGAAAAGTCAGAGAATTATATAATGATGAAACCTTTTGCATAATGAGATCTGATAAATATACCACAGTGGGAATTTTATTTCATAATTTTTGGAGTTAGGTAATTATTGATACTCTTGCATTCTTTACAGGCTGTACTGTTTTGACAGATTGCTGTTTATGGTTGCATTGTTTGCATATGTTTGCTTATTTAATGATTCTATTTGAGGATAGTAGTATTAAATATGCATAGGAATTTAGTATTCAATGTTGAATAATAATTTTAGTGATTTGTTACTGTAGAAAATGATAAGGTTTTGCATTGGTTTATACTAACCTATCTCATGAGTTCTTGTTGAGTTTGTTGTGGATGAAGCTTTGGATAAAAAGAGAAACCATGAAATGAGAGGAATTATGGAGACACAAAAGTTCAAGCTTGGGGATTACCAAGGCACCCCAAGATAATATTTCAAGAAGTCTCAAGCATCTAAGCTTGGGGCATCCCACCTTTTTTCTTCAACAATTATTGGTTAGTATCGGTTGAACCTAAGTTTTTGCTTCTTCACATGAGTTGTGCTATCCTTGCATTGTAATTTTATTTTGTTTTGCTTGGTGTTTGAAAACAATACCAAGATCTGAAATTCTTTAATGAGAGAGAGTCTTCACATAGCTACATAATTATTTCACTACTCATTGATCTTCACTTATATCTTGTTGGAGTAGTTTGTCATTTACTCGTGTGCTTCACTTATATCTTATGAGTAAATTGTTGAATGAGTTGATTGTCATAAATCTGAAATTATATATGTCTCATTTGCTTATCCCTTGGGGAGTTATGACTTCACATCTAAAAAGTAGAGGTTGTAAATTTATTGAAGGTTAGCAAGCATTGTATTGGTCATTTGAACAATTCATGAAAGAGTATTGAAGGAAGAGAGATTTCACATATAAATACACTATCCTAGACATCTTTTATAATTGGGAGCATCATTAAGTATGACATGCTAAAGAGTTGATGTTGGACAAGGAAGACAATGTAATGGGTTATGTTTTCGCACATCTCAGTTAAAGTATATTGTCATGGATCATTCAAACATGTTGATCTTGCATTTCCCCCTCATGCTAGCCAAATTCCTTGCACCAAGTAGAAATACTACTTGTGCTTCCAAATATCCTTAAACCCAGTTTTTGCCATGAGAGTCCACCATACCTACCTATGGATTGAGTAAGATCCTTCAAGTAAGTTGTCATCGGTGCAAGCAATAAAAATTTATCTCTAAATATGCATGACTTATTAGTGCGGAGAAAATAAGCTTTGTACGATCTTGTTATGGAAGCAATAAAAGCGACGGACTGCATAATAAAGGTCCATATACAAGGGGCAATATAAAGTGACGTTCTTTCGCATTAAGATTTTGTGTATCCAACCCTAAAAGCGCTGGACAACCTCTGCTCCCCTCTACGAAGGGCCTATCTTTTACTTCATGTCTTTTACTTTATGCAAGAGTCAAGGTGATCTTCACCTTTCCCTTTTTCATTTTATCCTTTGGTAAGCACTTTGTGTTGGGGTGATCCTGATATATATATCCAATTGAATTTAAGTTAGCATGAACTATTATTGTTGACATCACCCAAAGGTGAATACGTTGGGAGGCAACACTATAAGCCCCTATCTTTCTTAGTGTCCGATTGAAACTTCATGACCATTAGTATTGCGTGAGTGTTAGCAATTATAGAAGACTATATGATAGTTGAGTATGTGGAGTTTTCTATTCCTAAAAATAAGATGAATTGCAATTGTTTGATGACTGAGAATGAAGTTTGCTAGTTTTCACGAAAGTTTATGGTCTATGCTTTGACATGTGAATTGCTTGTTACTTTATCGTGAGAAGTTTTATGAGATGAACTACTGTTATGACATATTATCATGCTAGAAAAGATGATTGAAATTATCATTGATCAAACTTGTGCACCTTCTAGCATTCACACTTCATAAATTCTTTCTATATCATTTACCTACTCGAGGACGAGTAGGAATTAAGCTTGGGGATGCTGATACATCTCCAACGTATCTATAATTTATGAAGCATTCATGCTATTTTATTATCTGTTTTGAATGATTACGGGCTTTATTATACACTTTTATATTACTTTTGGGACTAACCTATTAACCGGAAGCCTATCCCATATTGCTGTTTTATTGCCTGTTTCAGTATTTTGAAGAAAAGGAATATCAAACGGAGTCCAAACGGAATGAAACATTTTGGCAGCATGATTTTTTGGAAGAATATGATCCCGGAGACTTGGAGTTCACGTCAGAAGATCCTCGAGGAGGCCAGGAGATAGGGGGCACGCCCCCCCTACTGGGTGAGCCCCCTGTCTCGTGGGCCCCTCGAGCAGTCCCCGACCGACTTCTTTCGCCTATATAGTCCCACGTACCCTAAAAACATCCATGGAGAAGATAGATCGGGAGTTCCGCTGCGGCAAGCCTCTGTAGCCACCAAAAACCTCTCGGGAGCCCGTGCCGGAGGGGGAACCCATCACCGGTGGCCATCTTCATCATCCCGGCGCTATCCATGATGAGGAGCGATTAGTTCAACCTCGGGGCTGACGGTATGTACCAGTAGCTATGTGTTTGATCTCTCTCTCTCTCTCTCTCTCTCTCTCTCTCTCTCTCTCTTGTGTTCTCTCTATGGCACGATCTTGATGTATCGCGAGCTTTGCTATTATAGTTGGATCTTATGATGTTTCTCCCCCTCTACTCTCTTGTGATGAATTGAGTTTTCCCTTTGAAGTTATCTTATCGGATTGAGTCTTTAAGGATTTGAGAACACTTGATGTATGTCTTGCCGTGCTTATCTGTGGTGACAATGGGATATCACGTGCCACTTGATGTATGTTTTGGTGATCAACTTGCGGGTTCCGCCCATGAACCTATGCATAGGGGTTGGCACACGTTTTCGTCTTGACTCTCTGGTAGAAACTTTGGGGCACTCTTTGAAGTACTTTGTGTTGGTTCGATAGATGAATCTGAGATTGTGTGATGCATATCGTATAATCATACCCACGGATACTTGATGTGAAAATGGAGTATCTAGGTGACATTAGGGTTTTGGTTGATTTGTGTCTTAAGGTGTTATTCTAGTCCGAACTCTTGGATAGATTGATCCGAAAGAATAACTTTAAGGTGGTTTCGTACCCTACCATAATCTCTTTGTTTGTTCTCCGCTATTAGTGGATTTGGAGTGACTCTTTGTTGCATGTTGACGAATTGTTATATGATTTATCTATGTTATTATTGTTGAGAGAACTTGCACTAGTGAAAGTATGGACCCTATTCCTTGTTTCCTATCATTGCAATACCGTTTACGCTCACTTTTATCATTAGTTACCTTGCTGTTTTTATATTTTTAGATTACAAAAACCTATATGTACTATCTATACTGCACTTGTATCACCATCTCTTCGCCGAACTAGTGCAACTATACAATTTACCATTATATTGGGTGTGTTGGGGACACAAGAGACTCTTTGTTATTTTGTTGCAGGGTTGTTTGAGAGAGACCATCTTCATCCTATGCCTCCTACGGATTGATAAACCTTAGGTCATCCACTTGAGGAAAATTTGCTACTGTCCTACAAACATGTGCACTTGCAGGCCCAACAACGTCTACAAGAAGAAGGTTGTGTAGTAGACATCAAGGGACTAATGTGTTTGTGAGAATTGCAGGATAACACAGGTAGTAGTCCCTCATTGATTCGGTTTACCTACCGTAGATGACCCTAAAAATGTGTGAAGACATTGAAGACAATGGTGGTCTGTGAATCTATTCACGTTGAAGACCGTGACATGAGAAGACATCGAGTGAAGACTATGGAGCGCGAAGACTTAGTTGTTTTGTTGTTTTCCTTTTCTTCTTTGTTGAGTCATAGGAACCACCGCACTGTTAAGTGGGGTCCAAGTGAACAAAGTCAGAGTGACTGAAGTGATGCTCAACCAAATCCTATGTCTTCAAGCGAAGACAATGAGAGCAAATCTTATCCAAAGTCGAATGAGTCAGCTTTACTTGTAGCCCAAGTCAAGCTGCCGCGTGTTTGAAATCTGACCATTGTGACACGTGTCAGTTCCTTAGTGACCCAGGGTCATTTCGGACAAATCAGGTCGGATTGCCCAGTGGCTATACATAGCCCACCCCCTACACCATAAATTGGTGGCTGGTCAGAGTTAGTACACGGGGTTTGTCGTTTGAGAGCAACCCACCGCCGAAGCTTTCGAGAGAGAATCCTTGCAAGGACAAAGCCCAAACCACCCAGAGCCCAAAGAGTGTTTGGCATCACTGAAGTCTTTCTGTCCACGTGATCTGAAGACTTGTTACACTTGAGGACTGTGTATCCTCCAGCCGGTTAGGCGTCACGTTCTGAGCATCCAAGAGTCATTGTGGATTGCCGGTGAATGAAGTCTGTGAAGGTTCGAAAGTCTACCTTGAAGACTTACCAGAGTGATTGGGCGGGGACTAGGTTTCCTTAGCTCAAGGGAATAAGGTGAAGACGCGGTCTTCTGAGTTGAATCTCAGCCTCCTTAACCAGACGTACAGTTGTCACAGCAACTGGAACTGGTCGAACAAATCCCTGTCCTCTGAAGCTACTGGTTCTATCTCTTACTTCTCTCTACTTACAGTTTGTCTTCGTGAAGTCATTGCCAGCTTGCATTATTTGTTTGACTTCACTTTGTGACTACCTATTCAGATTGGCTTCATACTATCTTCCATCTTGATCTTTGCTACCTAGCTGCTAATAGTCTTCGTGCTTTCACTTAATTGAATAGTTGACTATGGCTTGTCTAGTGTAGTCTACCTTCCGATGCATACGAATAGTGTCGTTTCTATTGTTTGTCTTCGAAACACTCATCTTTTGAAGACTTTCATAAAAATCGCCTATTCACCCCCCCTCTAGTCGATAACTAGCCCTTTCAGGCATGAATATAACATTGACTTAAGCCTCCCCCAAGCTTGAGCGATGCTTTCTCCTTCGCGAGGCCAGAAATTATATATGTAATTACGATCACGATGAACAAGATGCATAGGATAGAACTTCTGGTGAAATTCCAACTTCAATTGTTTATAGTTCCAAGATCCCGTATCATCACATAGCCTATACCATGTCAATGCATCTCCCTTCAAAGATAAAGGGAAGACCTTCCTTTTGACAACATCATCGGGAATACCTGCAAGCTTAAATAATCCACAAACTTCATCCACAAAGATAAGGTGTAAATCGTGATGCAATGTTCCATCTCCTGCAAAGGGATTAGCTAGCAGTTTCTCTATCATACCCGAAGGAATCTCAAAGTAAATATTTTCAGTAGGTTCAGTAGGTTGAGTGTAAGTGCATCTAGTGCCACCCCTACTTGGTTTTGGAGTATTGACGACAAAGTTGGTTGAGGGACTAATGCGTTTGTGAGAATTGCAGGATAACGCATGTAATGTCCCTCATTGATTCGGTTTACCTACTGGAGATGACCCCTAAAAATGTATGAAGACATTGAAGACAATGGTGGTATGAGAAGATATTCATATTGAAGACTATGACATGAGAAGACATTGCGTGAAGACTATGGAGCGCGAAGACTGTGTGGTTTCGTTGTTTCCTTTTCTTCTTTGTTGAGTCATAGGAACCACCGTACTGTTAAGTGGGGTCCAAGTGAACTAAGTCAGAATGACTGATGTGATGCTCAACCCAAATCCTATGTCTTCGAGCGAAGACAATGAGAGCAAATCTTATCCAGAGCTGGATGAGTCAACTTTGCTTGTAGCCCAAGTAAAGTTGCCGTGTGTGTTTGAAATCTAACCGTTGGAACACGTGTCAGTTCCTTAGTGACCCAGGGTCATTTCGGACAAATCAGGTCGGGTTGCCTTATGGCTATAAATAGCCCACCCCCTACACCATAAATGGATGGCTGCTCAGAGTTAGTGCACGACTTTTATCGTTTGAGAGCAACCCACCTCGAAGCCTTTGAGAGAGAGAAATCCTTGCAAGGACAAAGCCCAAACACCCAGAGCCAAAGAGTGTTAGGCATCACTGAAGTCTTTCTGTCTGTGTGACCTGAAGACTTATTACACTTGAGTACTGTGGATCCTCCAGCCGGTTAGGCGTCGCGTTCTGTGCATCCAAGAGTCATTGTGGATTGCCGGTGAACGAAGTCTGTGAAGGTTTGGAAGTCTACCTTGAAGACTTACCAGAGTGATTAGGCGAGGACTGAGTGTCCTTAGCTCAAGGGGAATAAGGTGAAGACACGGTCTTCTGAGTTAAATCTCAGCCTCCCGAACCAGACGTACAGTTGTCACAGCAACTGGAACTGGTCCAACAAATCCTGTGTCTTCAACGAGCGACTGGTTCTATCCCTTTCCATCCCTTACTTAAGTTTGTCTTCGTGAAGTCATTGCCTATCTGTCATACCTGTTTGACTTCATTGCTTGACTACTATCGTTGATTGGCTTCATACTATCTTCCATCCTGATCCTTACTACTTAGCTGCTATTAGTCCTGTGCTCTCACATCATTGCATACTTGACTATGGTTTGCTTACAGTAGTTTATCTTCCGCTGCATCTCAATTTGGGCATTTCTCTTGTTTGTCTTCGAAACTTCCAAGTTTTGAAGACTTTCATAAAAATCACCTATTCACCCCCCCTCTAGTCGATACTAGCACTTTCAATTGGTATCAGAGGAAGGTACTCCCTTGTTCTGTGTGATTCGGTTTAACCACTTGGAGTTTTAGCTATGTCGACTGCAGGGATAATCAAAGTCTCCGCTGCTTGCCCCGTGTTCGATGGAACTGAATATCCCTACTGGAAGAATAAGATGCGTATGCATCTTGAAGCCATTGATGTCGACCTCTGGTATGTCGTCAAAAACGGCGTTCCCAAGACTGGTGAAGGTGTCACCCCTGCTGATGTCAAGAAGTTCATTCAACTGGACTCTACTGCCAAGAACATTATCTGTGGTCATCTGACCAAAGGACAGTATGGCCGTGTGAGTGCTCTGGAAACATCAAAGCTAGTCTGGGACTGGCTATCCAAGGTCAACGAAGGCGTATCAACCCAGAGAGATCAAAGAATCAGTGTTCTTTGTAACCTCTTCAACCGCTTCAAGAGAAACGACAATGAAAATGTCCAGCTCACGTTCAATCGCCTCACTGACATCACAAATGAACTTCAAGCTCTTGGCGCAACAGAAATTACCAAGCATGAAATCGTCAAGACACTACTGAGATCACTTGACAGCTCATTTGACACCCTTGCCCTCATGATACAAGAACGTCCTGACTTCAAGACACTCGATCCGTCTGATATACTTGAGAGGCTCAACACACATGAGTTCCAGCTTTCTGAGAAAAGAGATATCTATGGCCCAAACTATGGCCGAACTCGCGCTTTGAAGGCAAAAGTTGTTTCCTCATCTGAAGAAGAATCTGAAAGCAGTTCTGATGATCCTGAAGACATTGAAAAGGAACTCGCTATGCTTGTGAAGAAGTTCCAGAAGTTCACTAAGAAGAAAGGCTTCAGAAAGTCTTCATGATCCAGCTCAAGGAATGATGAAGCTTCCACCCATGACCACAAGAAGAGAACCTGCCACAAGTGCAAGAAACCTGGTCACTACATATCTGAGTGTCCACAGTGGGATAATGAGAAGAAGAAGAAGAAGAAGAGCAAGGAATATGATTCTGATGACAAGAAGAAGAAGAAATCCTCAAAGTCTTCTTCTAAGTCTTCTTCCAAGTCTTCATCATACAAGAAGAGCTCATCTGGCAAGGCTCGTGCTTTTGTTGGCAAGGAAATGGATTCAGAGGAGGAGTTTGCTTCTGAGGAGGCGGAGTTGGAGTCTGGAGAAGAGTCTGATCCTGGCGTTGCAAGTCTGGCTCTAGCCACAGCCTATGTTGCCAAGTCCATCTTCAACACTAAAGACAATGACTTCCACAACAACGCTGAAGCTGATGAAGAAGACGATCCTACTGCCACCTACTGCTTCATGGCACGCGATGCCAAGGTAAAATCACGCGATGCTTACTTTCAAACATCAAGTGAAGATGACTCTGATTGTGAATCCAAACCTAGCTAAAAAACACTTGCTAAAATTGCAACTGAACAACAAAAGGCTATGGAACATACTCAAAAACTGTTAGACAAAAGCGATGACCTGCTGGACGCAGAAATGACCCGTTCACAGTCCTTAGTTGAAGACATAAAAAATCTTCATGCTAAGTACCAAGAACTTGAAAGTCGTCATGAAACGCTCTCAACTACTTATGAAAGGCTCTCCTATGATTATCTTCAAAGGAAGAAAGAGCTTGAGAAATTGAGAGCGGCTCATGAAGATCTTCAAAAAGAGAATGAGTCACTTCGCGCTCAACAGATTAGTCCCACTCAGGATGGATTTGAACCTCCATGTCTAAAATGCATTGAGCGTGATAACGCTACATCTGTTGCTGAATGTTCTACTGCTGCTACTGTTTCATTGTCCTCACCCACTGATGTGGTTACTAACCCCTCTGCAGAGGATACCACTGCTATTGCTGATGAAAATGCTATGTTGAAGACATTGCTTGAAACAGGGATGTATAAGAGTCTGAAAGGGCATCAGACACTTTGCGATGTCCTCAAAAAGCAGATTCTGAACTGAAACCCTAGGAAAGAGGGTGTTGGGTTCGAGAGGAAAATGAATGTTGATGGCTCGTACTGGAAGCCTGAGTAGTACCCCAAAACCACATGGGTTCCTGCAAAGGAACCTTCCGTAGATCCATCCAATTTATCTGGCTTTACCTGTGCTAATCCTATTATCATTGATGGATCCTTTGATGCAAACTATAAACTGTTCAAGAATCAGAATGGTGAAGTGTTTGCCAGGTACATTGGTACTAACTGTAGGAATGGACCACCTATGAAGAAGATCTGGGTACCTAAGCAGTACATTGAGAATCTTCCTGTGAATGTCGTCATGACACCACCAAGGAAGAAGAAAAACCCCAGACCTATGGCTTCATATGGCCCAAAGGCTTCATACAGATACATGACTCACTTGAGTCACCCTAACGCCAATGTTTTGCAGGGAAATCATACTCAGACTTATGAATATGAGAATGTGTCCTCAAACCGCTATATTCATAGGACTAAGAACTTTCCTGCTTATTCATATGAGTATCATTCACCTCCTGCAAGGCTATTTGCTAGGGCTCCAAAGCCAAAATTCTTAGATGCTGCACTTAGACTCATTGCTTCTAAGCAACCCCTGAAAATGTGGGTGGCGAAGAAGAACTAACCTTATTTTGCAGAGTACGGTCTCCAGCCAGCAATCAATGGCGTCTGATACTATTGCTGGGGACCTAAAACACATTAAGGACGCATGATAAAATGTCATTCTATATACTTCACATCTGAATCGCTTACCTGTCATACTATGTATCCTAATCTTGATCAAAGCTGTGACAATCCCTATATGCACCAAATGCTTATGCTTCACAACACTCTTGTGAAGCCTATCCTCCTAACTGCACTGTAGGGTACATCACCAAAAGCTTCAGAATGGATTATGGACAGTGGATGCACAAATCATATGACTGGTGATCGAAGTCTTCTCATGGACTCAACCTTACGTCCATCCGACAAGAGTCACATCACGTTTGCTGACACTGCTAAAAGCAAGGTATTGGGTCTAGGTAGAGTTACAATCTCAAAGGATCAACACATGGATAAAGTGATGCTTGTTGAATCCCTTGGTTTCAACTTAATGTCTGTCTCAATGCTTTGTGACTTGAACATGATTGTGCTATTCAGAAAATATCGCTGCCTTGTACTAATGGAATCTGACAAGTCTCTAGTCTTTGAAGGGTATCGAAAAGATGATCTGTACATGGTAGATTTCTCAGCAGGTCCACAGCTTGCCGTTTGTCTTCTCACAAAAGCTTCAGAATGCTGGCTCTGGCATCGAAGGCTAGGGCATGCTGGCATGAGGAACTTACACTCACTTGTCAAGAAAAAGCATGTCATAGGCATCGAGGATGTCAAGTTCAAGAAGGATCATTTGTGCGGTGCCTGCGAAGCTGGAAAGATGACTAGGGCAAAGCACCCCTCGAAGACAATCATGACAACATCTCAGCCCTTCGAGCTGTTACACATGGACTTATTTGGACCTACTCACTACTCCACTCTCACAACAACTGCTTGTCTGTATGGCTTCGTAATTGTTGATGACTATTCAAGATACACATGGGTGCACATAATTCTCTACAAGACTGAAGTGCAAGATGTCTTCAGACGCTTCGCCAATCGAGCAATGAACAATTATGGCGTGAAAATCAAGCATATCAGAAGTGACAATGGCACTGAATTCAAGAACACCGGACTTGATCTGTATCTGGATACAATGGGAATCACTCATGAGTTTTCTGCTCCATACACACCTCATCAAAATGGCATCGTTGAACGCAAGAACAGAACTCTCATTGAGATGGCTCGAACAATGCTCGATGAATACAAAACACCAAGAAAGTTCTGGCCTGAAGCTATTGATACAGCATGTCACATCATCAATCGTGTCTACATCCATAAGCTTCTGAACAAAACATCCTATGAGCTCCTTACTGGCAAGAAGCCAAATGTCAGTTACTTCAGAGTATTTGGAGCTAGGTGTTGGATCAAGGATCCCCATCACAAGTCAAAATTTGCACCTAAGGCTCACGAAGGCTTCATGCTTGGCTATGGAAAGGACTCGCACTCCTACAGAGTCTTCAACCTTTATCTCTACAAAATCGTCGAAACTGTGGACGTGAAATTTGATGAAACCAATGGTTCACAAAGAGAGATTCTGCCAAGTACACTAGACGAAGCTCCGCCCAGCAAATCTATCAAGCTGATGGGAACTGGTGAAATCATGCCTTCTGAAGCACAGCCTGAAGAGGAACTTATCATTTCTGCACCTAACTAACCTGAAGACAATGCTCAGACCGAAGACAATCCCTCCAATGATGAAAATGATTAGCAAGAGCAAAGTCTTCATCCTGTTCATCCTCATGTTGCAAATGAAGTACAAATCGAGAAGATAATTGACAACATCAATGCACCTGGTCCACTGACTCGCTCAAGAGCCACACAGTTAGCAAATTTCTGTGGGCTCTTTTCATTTGTGTCAATATCAGAACCCAAGAAAGTTGCTGAAGCTTTTATGGAACCTGAATGGATTCAAGCCATGCAAGAAGAACTTCAACAGTTCAAGCTGAACAATTTTTGGGAACTTGTCAAGCGACCTGACCCTCACAAGCATAACATTATTGGAACAAAATGGATATATCGAAACAGGCAAGATGAGCATGGCCAAGTCGTCAGAAATAAAGCACGTCTTGTGGCTCAAGGATATACTCAAGTTGAAGGAATTGACTTCGATGAAACATTTGCTCCTGTGGCTAGGCTTGAAGCTATTCGCATACTGCTAGCCTACGCTAACCATCACAACATCTTGCTATATCAAATGGATGTGAAGAGTGCATTTCTCAATGGCAAGATTGAGGAAGAAGTGTATGTCGCTCAACCACCTGGCTTTGAAGATCCAAAACATCCTGATATGGTGTACAAGTTAAACAAAGCTCTATATGGCCTCAAACAAGCTCCTCGTGCATGGTATGATACGATCAAAGACTTCCTGAAGAGCAAAGGCTTCAAACTTGGATCTCTCGATACTACACTCTTCACGAAGACATATGATGGTGAACTGTTTGTGTGCCAAATATATGTGGATGACATAATCTTCGGCTGCACCAACCAGAAGTATACTGATGAGTTTGGGTACATGATGCAAGAGCAATATCAGATGTCCATGATGGGTGAGCTGAAGTTCTTCCTTGGTCTTCAAATTCGTCAGCAAAGGAATGGCATCTTCATATCTCAAGAAAAATACCTCAAAGATTGTCTGAACAAGTTTGGAATGGAAGACTGCAAAGGTTACATGACGCCAATGCCAGCCAAACACCATCTTGGTCCCGACGACAATGGTAAAGAGTTCGATCAAAAGGTACACCGCTCCATGATTGGTTCTTTACTTTATCTATGTGCATCTAGGCCAGATATTATGCTTACTGTTTGCATGTGTGCTCGATTCCAAGCGGCACCAAAGGAATCGCATCACTTAGCTGTGAAGCGAATTCTTAGATATTTGGCTTACACCCCAACACTCGGATTATGGTATCCCAAGGGATCAAAATTTGATTTGGTTAGATTCTCGGATGCTGATTATGCTGGTGACAAGGTGGATCGCAAGTCTACATCAGGCACATGTAACTTTTTGGGTCGATCACTTGTATGTTGGTCTTCAAAGAAGCCGAACTGTGTATCACTCTCAACTGCTGAATCTGAATACATTGCTGCTGGATCCTGTTGTGCTCAGCTTCTATGGATGAAGCAAACTCTCAAGGACTATGGCATCAACCTGAAACAAGTACCTCTCTTTTGCGACAATGAAAGTGCCATCAAGATAGCCAACAATCCAGTCCATCACTCGAAGACAAAGCACATTGAAATTCGTCATCACTTTCTCAAAGATCTTGTCATGAAGAAAGATATTAACATCATTCACGTCAACACTGAAGAGCAACTGGCAGATATCTTCACAAAGCCCTTGGATGAGAAAAGCTTTTGCAAGTTACGGTGTGAGCTAAATATCTTGGAATCCTCTAATGTCCTGTGAACAGGCACACATCCTAACACTTATGCATGTTGATGACTTAGATGTGCAACACACGAAGTACTGTATATCTTCAATCAATGAAGACTTACATTCTGAGTGTGAATACATTAACATGGAATTTGACTTCGGAGCGCCACGATAATTGTGCGTCGTGTCTGGGTCTAATACTTCCTATACGGTGGGTAACGCCACCACCAAATTTCTTTGTTTGAAGTGTTTCACTCATGTCGTTATTTTTGCAATGACTTCGCATTCGGTTTGTCTTCAGTCTCAATTTATCTTCATGATTTTCTTCACTATGATGATTTGATTGCTTTCTGATATATATATATATATATATATATATATACAAGTGTTCTGTCCTCTACAGCATTCACTTATAGCTATATCTTCAATTTGAATCTTTTGAACTAAGTGAATGTGATCGGATCCTAACCTCTCTATGCTTTCAATCTCAAACTCTATCTGTCCAAATCATATGCATTCTATTGAAACTATCGAATGTCTTCTCTGCGTCCTAGTCAGTAGAAGGCACAAAGACAAACATTAAGTCTGTTTTAAATAACTCCTCTTTATTGTTGAAATCCGGAGAAGCCGGAACAACCATCCGACATGCCTGGCGGGCATGGGAATATGGGACAACTCTGAGTATGTTGCATGCTTGCCACGTGCCCCTCAGATGTGAACCGCCAGGGGCACCAGCGTAATTGCGCTGTGCCGCACACCTACTTATAAATACTTGTCCCCTGCGGTAAAGAAATCCTTCTTCCACCTCTCCACCTGGTCAAAACCCTAGCGCCACCGCTAGCTCTCGACGACGCCGGCGACGAAGCGCTTAGCTGCCGCGACTTCTCCGACGCCGTCCTCACGCCAGCCGCGGACATCGTCCTCTCCGCCGTCGCCGTAGGTGTCCTCCGTCGCCAAGTTAGGGCACGGTGGATTGAACTGCTCGGTCTCCTATTCATCTCATCTAGCAGTTCTTCGTGCGGTAATTATAACTCTATTTTACCACCTTTTTGATCTTCATAGATTCATCCTATCTACCAAAAGTGGTTTCCGCCTATACAATCTTAGATCTATTCTGTCTGCATCTCATACTGCCTAGTCTATTCACTTAAATTTCATATCCAGTTTGATTCCTCACTTGTACTTATTCACGGATTCGTACAAATCTGGAACCAACTCACAACATATAAGTGAATGTCTTCGCATCATGAGGACAATGTCTTCAAACTGATTTATCTTCAAAATCTTCTGAGAATGCATATGACCTCTTCCCCTTCCCTCGCATCTCTAATGCTGTCACAGGTACATGTCCGTGGGAGAATCCCTTGGTTCTCATAGTCTGCATTCGTTTGCAGAATATTTACAGCATCATATTAACTCTCCTGAAGCCAGTTCCTGCTTGGCCAGCAAGCGTAAGTCTCTGAAGCCTTTGAACATATTGAAGCCATTCAGTTTGAAGTTCATGGTTGCAGAAAAATCAGCAAGGAAGGCTGGCAGACAGCGCCGAGAAGGAACATCCAAAGATCTGCTTGATGACCTAGCAGAGCTCTACAAGACAGATCCTGAAGAGACTTATCATCAGCGCAAGACACAAATCCAATGGATTCGACGCTATTGGGCTAAAGAGTGGTTCAAGTACAAGTTCGTTACCAAGGAATATGCAGAGAAGAATGCTATCAAGAGACCTTGGGGTGATATTCTCTATCGAGGCCTTCAACCCAAGAACAGAGCTGAAGCTATTGCGCAAGGCTTCTATCCTTGCATATTCCGTGGACCTCAGCCTGAGAACGCCGATCCCACATCATTACTCTGGTGTCGTGACGATGCTCTCTTCAAGCGCAACTTTCAGTACGCCCAGGCTTCGGCCAAGAAAAACAAGAAGTCATTGGGATTAGATTTCAACCCTGGTCCCTCTGCTCCCGGTGCTGACGGCTCCCGTGATGCAGAACCTAATGTCATCGGCCCCTTCTCCAACCTTGACGGCCTCATCACCTACATCTTGGTCCAGGGTGCCAGAGTAGATCATTCTGATAATGATGCTGACACTGATGAAGCTCCAGCTCCTCCTCCGAAGCCGTAGAAGCAAAAGAAGCCAAAGGCTTCAAGATCAGCTGCACCTCCAAAAGCTTCTCGTGCAAAGCCACTGGCCACTGCACCTCCTGAAGACAGTGTGCAGTCTGAAGTTCAATCACGTATCTCCAAGAAAAAGCAAATTGTCAGGCATACTGATCAAACCTTGACTCCTGCTGCCATTCTGCGTGAAGAACCCATTGATCTGTCTAGCGACGAAGATCTTGCAGATGATGCCCTTGAGCAACTGATCAAAAGAAAGGAAGAAGCAGAGATCTTCAACAACTTGCCTCTCTTTGATGTGGCAATCATCCATAACTTCATTGATGAGTGGTTTGACACACCAAATCTCAGCTTTGAAGATTTGCAGCTTCCCATTGGCCTCAGCGTCTCTTTCAATGGCGTCATTGCTTCTGAGCTAGCTCTTGCTCAGCGCATCGTTGAGCTGAAGAACAAGATTGATTATGAGATGGCTCAATTCAAGAAGCATGTGGCCAAGCTCAGTGTTCAAGACGTCAGAAACTTCAAGGTCATGCTGCATGAGCTTAAAGAAGCTTTTCTTAAGAAGCGCAAAGAAGCTCAGGGCTCTCGTGAGCGCATGAAGAGTTTGGCTGACAAATGTGTGCTTGCCTACAATGAGACAGAGAAGCGCAAATCTCTTGGCCGTCCTGGCATTGACCTTAGGATGGCTGCAAAGAAGAAGAAGTCATCAACCGCTCCACCTGCGCCTTCAAGTCAAGAAGCCCCTCGCATTATCTCCCAAGCAGCATGACTGGCTCGAAGCCAAAAGTCCTGTCAACCACTTCAGAACAGAAGAAGATGAGGGCTGCCGAGGCTGAAGCCAGAAAAAGGAAGAATCCTGAAGCCTCTGATGCTGCTCCCTCCAAGAAGAAGCGCAAGACCAAGAAAACTAGGGCTGCTCCCACAGAGCCCTTAGTTGTTGAACCCATTTCAGTGGTTCGCCCTGCGTCCGAACATCAAGAAAGAAAAATGATAGTTCATGAGCCTGCTTCCACAGAGGCTCATGAAGCTGAAGATATTCTAGCAGCTGAACCCACCGCTGCTGAAGACATTGGTCATGATGACAATGTTGAAGATGATGAAGTTCTTCCTTAGATCGAACAAAACGTGGTATCATCGCCTGTTCTCACGAACAGCGAACTCATCAGCATTGGTCGTCCTCTGACGCCAATTGCTCAAGATGCATCATGGGCTGATCACCCACAGCAACAAGACTCCCCTAGTACTCCCCAACAACAACAAGCTACACCACCCGTGCAAGAAGAAGATGAAGACTTTGAGGCCCAGCCAACTCCATCTCCAAAGGCGTTGCCAGCATTTCGCAGGCTTCGCAAAGGACAAAGGCCTCAAGTCCCTCTGTCGAGCGTTCCAGAAGGAGAAGTGCAACACCAACCTGTTGCACGTCAAGTATTTTCTGAACCCACTCCAACTATGAATGTCTCCGTGTCTGAAGCCGAAGCTGCTGAAGACATTCCGGCTGCATCAACCGATGAGAATCAAGAAGACGTACGTGTCCCTACTCCCCCAGTTATTGAACAAGCTATTCCTGATGTGAACGTGCCAGTGCCCGACCCTCCTGTTCATCAAGTGGAGGTTGAAAATGTTGAAGCTGCCACCATCAACGCCAATGAAGCCAATGACGTAGTCATGGCTGAAGCTAATGTGGAGCTTGCACCAACCAGTGTGCCTGAAGCTAATGAGGCCACTACTCCTGAAGCACCTGTTGTGCAGCCTGAAGCCTCAGCTGTTGCCACTGCTCCTGTTCCGCCACCAAGGCCCCATACAATTGAGCAAGCATACAATCATGGTCAGCTAACCACTGTTCGGTGGCCCATTCTGGTACCTCCGCCTACTGCCTCTGGTCCCCAATTTGATTATCATGTTGAGCATAGGCCTCAGGTCCAGAAGCCAAAGCCAAGACTGCCAAGGTTTCCAGGTACTGCAAACTCACCAGGGTCCTTCAATGCTAATGGCTTCAAAAGCCACGATACCTTCTTTGATAGCGCCAAGAACCCCTACTCAATGCCAAGGATATCATCAGATCGTTTCTGGAGCTATCAACAGCGAAGCTATTACTCCTGCGTTTTGTATGATCAAGGGCGCATTTTCCCTCACATGCGCCTCGACACTGAAGCCATTGCTGGACTGCCGTGCTTAGAAGAAGCACTTGACTGTTTTCGTGATGCTGGTCTGCTCAACTTTGTGACAGACAAAGAACACTGGAATGAAGAACTATTGCTTCAATTCTATGCTACTCTACACATTCGCGGCTACAATAGAGATATCAAGACATGGGTTCTTGAGTGGATGACCGGAAATGTTCATCATGAAGCCAAAGCTCTGGATATCATTGAGCTTACTGGCCTAGCCACTCCAGGAGAGCTATATGAACCTGATTGTCAACTACACCGCAACGCACTGGAGAGCATCTTCCATAAGCCAGAACCCAACATGAGCTAGATGTTGAGCATGATGCCTTTGCCATCTGACGCTGAATATCCAACAGAGTTCTTTGTTGACGACCTTGAGTATCTGCCACGAACAATATATCATATTATCAGGCGAACTCCATGGCTTATCAAAGGACATTCATCAGCTGCCAAGCTTGAAGGAGCTATGAAGACTTTGGTCTTTTACATTCTCAATGGCATCAACTTCAATACTCAAGAATTCTTCATTAGGCAACTTTCTGCTTCTGGATCTGACCTTTTTGGTCTGAAGTTCTATGCTCCATGGGTCATGCGCCTCATCAAGCGACACTCATCTGTCAACTATCAACCCTCTACTCGCAATCATCTGATCTTTTTGCTAGAGGTTGATATGTCAGTTGAAGCCATATACTCTGACCCTGCAAAGAAGCCTCTTTGTCTTCAGAATGTCGAGCACCAAAGCTTCACTCAACCCATTGACGGCATCCAAGCTGCAACACGAATCTATCCAATGGCTGGAAATACTCGTCTGCCTCATTGTGCACCTACTGAAGCCACTGAAAGCACCATTGCCCAAAGGCCTCGGAAGCGCTCTCGCGTTCTCAATGACCGAGAACTTCTTGTGGCCCTTCATCAGAAACAAGATAAGCATCACTATTGGCTCAAGAGACAGATGCAAAGCCTCTTGGTGGATGTCAATCGCATTCGAAACCTTGCCACCAAGAATGCATTTGTTCCTCATGAGACTTGCCGGCGATCATGGAAGAGTTTGATGCTACTCAGTGCTGAAGCAGATCTTCAAGACGATGGCTTCAGTGAAAGATTCAAGTTTGACTCGACTCCTCCACGGACTGCTGTCTTACGTCGAACTCCATCCCTTGAAGATTCTGACTATTCTTCCTCGGCGGCAACTGTGAATGCCAGAGTGATCGATGATGAAGATGATGCTACTTCACCTCCTCCTACTACTGCACGCATCGACACTGCACCAAGTACATCTGCACCGCCAACCAACGACGACAACCCAGCTGCTTCACCTACTCATGAGGACGAGTAGATGCTCTATGTCTTCAAACCTTTTTGGTCCTTACTGACAAAAGGGGGAGAAGCGTATGAGTTGATAGTCTTCAAGCGGGTTCAATATGGGCGGTTGCATTATATTTTGCCTCGTGTTTACAACTCTTGCTTTTGAAACATTTGGTTCTCTGAGTTGTAACACTTAAACTTAATGGTCGTCTGCTACTTATTTGCTTTACTGTGATGCGATGATAAATTCCGCATGTGCGATGATAACTTCCGCACTTAGATCATTCTACAGACATCCATTTTTCATTATGCATGTCATTCTACTCGCTATATCATTTCATGCATGATGAATTATCTTCATAAGTTGAAGAGGATCTCCACAAGTACAACCTACCATGTGCATTTGCATTCCAAAAGCAAATTACTTATATGCACATCTTTAGGGGGAGCCCTTGCTACTTATGAAGACAATACCCTATCCTTTACAATTTCACATATTTTATCCCCATTGAAAACTTCAACCAGTTTGTCATCAATCACCAAAAAGCGGGAGATTGTATGTGCATCTAGTGCCACCCCTAGTTGGTTTTGGAGTATTGACGACAAAGTTGGTTGAGGGACTAATGCGTTTGTGAGAATTGCAGGATAACACAGGTAATGTCCCTCATTGATTCGGTTTACCTACCGGAGATGACCCCTAAATATGTATGAAGACATTGAAGACAATGGTGGTACGAGAATATATTCATATTGAAGACTATGACATGAGAAGACATTGCGTGAAGACTATGGAGCGCGAAGACTGTGTGGTTTCGTTGTTTCCTTTTCTTCTTTGTTGAGTCATAGGAACCACCGTACTGTTAAGTGGGGTCCAAGTGAACTAAGTCAGAGTGACTGATGTGATGCTCAACCCAAATCCTATGTCTTCGAGCGAAGACAATGAGAGCAAATCTTATCCAGAGCTGGATGAGTCACCTTTGCTTGTAGCCCAAGTAAAGTTGCCATGTGTGTTTGAAATCTGACCGTTGGAACACGTGTCAGTTCCTTAGTGACCCAGGGTCATTTCGGACAAATCAGGTCGGGTTGCCTTATGGCTATAAATAGCCCACCCCCTACACCATAAATGGGTGGCTGCTCAGAGTTAGTGCACGGCTTTTGTCGTTTGAGAGCAACCCACCTCGAAGCCTTTGAGAGAGAGAAATCCTTGCAAGGACAAAGCCCAAACACCCAGAGCCAAAGAGTGTTAGGCATCACTGAAGTCTTTCTGTCAGTGTGACCTGAAGACTTATTACACTTGAGGATTGTGAATCGTCCAGCCGGTTAGGCGTCGCGTTCTATGCATCCAAGAGTCATTGTGGATTGCCGGATGAACGAAGTCTGTGAAGGTTTGGAAGTCTACCTTGAAGACTTACCATAGTGATTGGGCGAGGACTGGGTGTCCTTAGCTCAAGGGGAATAAGGTGAAGACACGGTCTCCTGAGTTAAATCTTAGCCTCCCTAACCAGACGTATAGTTGTCATAGCAACTGGAACTGGTCCAACAAATCCTGTGTCTTCAACAAGCGACTGGTTCTATCCCTTTCCATCCCTTACTTAAGTTTGTCTTCGTGAAGTCATTGCCTATCTGTCATACCTATTTGACTTCATTGCTTGACTACTATCGTTGATTGGCTTCATACTATCTTCCATCCTGATCCTTACTACTTAGCTGCTATTAGTCCTGTGCTCTCACATCATTGCATACTTGACTATGGTTTGCTTACAGTAGTTTATCTTCTGCTGCATCTCAATTTGGGCATTTCTCTTGTTTGTCTTCGAAACTTCCAAGTTTTGAAGACTTTCATAAAAATCGCCTATTCACCCCCCCTCCAGTCGATACTAGCACTTTGAGGAGCAAGTCTTTGCTCTACTGGTCGGGGTGAAGATACCCCGAACAAGCCCCTCAAAGGATTAGTTTCCATAGTAACAAGTGACAGAAAATTTCAGCACACTATATAAATGTTTCCTTACCAAGTTCCACTCACCAAAGGCGCTTCACTCCCTGGCAACGGCGCCAGAAAAGAGTCTTGATGACCCACAAGTATAGGGGATCTATCATAGTACTTTCGATAAGTAAGAGTGTCGAACCCAACGAGGAGCAGAAGGAAGTGACAAGCGGTTTTCAATAAGGTATTCTCACCAAGCACTGAAATTGTAGGTAATAGATAGTTTTGTGATATGATAATTTGTAACGGGTAACAAGCAATAAAAGTAAATAAAGTGCAGCAAGGTGGCCCAATACTTTTTGTAGCAAAGGACAAGCCTGGACAATTTCTTATAATGAGAAAGCGCTCCCGAGGACACATGGGAATTATCGTCAAGCTAGTTTTCATCACGCTCGTATGATTCGCGTTCGGTACTTTCATAATTTGATATGTGGGTGGACTGGTGCTTGGGTACTGCCCTTTCTTGGACAAGCATCCCACTTATGATTAACCCCTATTGCAAGCATCGCAACTACCAAAAGAAGTATTAAGGTAAACCTAACCATAGCATGAAACTAATGGATCCAAATCAGCCCCTTACGAAGTAACACATAAACTAGGGTTTAAGCTTCTGGCACTCTAGCAACCCATCATCTACTTGTTACTTCCCAATGCCTTCCTCTAGGCCCAAATAATGGTGAAGTGTCATGTAGTCGATGTTCACATAACACCACTAGAGGAGAGACAACATACATCTCATCAAAATATCGAACGAATACCAAATTCACATGACTACTAATAGCAAGACTTCACCCATGTCCTCAGGAACAAATGTAACTACTCACAAAGCATATTCATGTTCATGATCAAAGGTGTATTAATATGCATTAAGGATCTGAACATATGACCTTCCACCAAGTAAACCAATTAGCATCAACTACAAGAACTAATCAACACTACTAGCAACTCACAGGTACCAATTTGTGGTTTTGATACAAGATTGGATACAAGAGATGAACTCGGGTTTTGAGAGGGGATGGTGCTGGTGAAAATGTTGATGGAGATTGACCCCCTCTCGATGAGAGGACCGTTGGTGATGACGATGGTGATGATTTCCCACTCCCGGAGGGAAGTTTCCCCGGCAGAACAGCTCCGCCGGAGCCCTAGATTGGTTCCGCCAAGGTTCCGCCTCGTGGCGGCGGAGTCTCGCCCCGTAAGCTTGCTTATGATTTTTTTCAGGGTAAAAGCCATCATATAGCAGAAGATGGACACCGGAGGGCCACTAGGGGGCCCAGGAGACAGGGGGCGTGCCCAGTAGGGGAGGGCGCACCCCCACCCTCCTGGTGAGGGTGTGGGCCCCCTCTGGTATTTTCTTCGCTCAATAATTCTTATTAATTCCAAAAGTGACTTCCGTGGAGTTTCAAGATTTTTGGAGCTGTGCAGAATAGGTTTCCCATATTTGCTTCTTTTCCAACCAGAATTCCAGCTGTCGGCATTCTCCCTCTTCATGATAAACCTTGTAAAATAAGAGAGAATAGCCATAAGTATTGTGACATAATGTATAATAACAGACCATAATGCAATAAATATTGATATAAAAGCATGATGCAAAATGGATGTATCAGCGGGGTGGCAGGACGGGCTGGCGGCGGGGTCGGGCCGCGGCCTTTAAAGGGCCGGCCGGGTACAGTGTCGTAGTCGGACACGGCCCGATAAGGTGGTTCACTTTTTTTTAAATAATCCTGACGCCGAAAAACTAATAAATGAAATTCTAAACGGACTCCAAAAATCCTGAAATAAAATTTCACGGTCCTCCAATTAAATTGCGGACAAAGTGAACATTTATTTGGGCCTCTAATACAATTTTGAAAAACACATTTTTTTCCTAATTCAAATAAAATAGCAATAAAACTCCGAATAAAATTCTTATTTGATTTTAATATTTTTCCTCCAATATTTATTTATTTTGGAGAAGTCATTTTATCCCCTCTCTTTTATTTTCATATTACAAATACTCGAAGAGAAAAATGATTGAAACCAAATGATCCTCTTCCAAAATTTGAGATAACTCAAATATGAAAAATAACGAAATCCCCAACTCTCTCTGTGGGACCTTGAGTTGCGTAGAATGTCTAGCATCAACCAAAAATGCAATAAAATAGGATATGCAATGATGATCTAATGTATAACATTCCAAATTGAAAATTTGGGATGTTATTGTAACCCAACCTTAAGTCGAGTTTAGAGAATACAGAGGAACCAACAAGTTGATCATATAGATCGTTGACCCAAGGAAGAGGATACTTGTTATGAATTGTTGCTTGGTTGATAGGCCGGTAGTCCATGACCAGACGATTCGTTCCATCCTTCTTCTTGACAAAGAGTGAGGCGTTCGACAGTAATTTGTTCACCCATCGTATTATTTTCTTTCAAGAGAGAAGCCTCTAGTGAAACCTATGGCCCCCGGGTCTATTTTCCATCATATATTTTCAGATCAATAAACCAAAAAACCAAAATACTTCACTGAGTTTTATTTAATTTTATTTTGTTTTACGTTTTAGAAATATTTTATATCTATCTTTATCATTTGTCACCTTTGCAAGTGACCGTGAAGGGATTGACAACACCTTTACCGCGTTGGGTGCAAGTGTTTGATTGTTTGTGCAGGTGCATAGAATGGAGACTTGCTTGTATCTCCTACTGGATTGATACCTTTGTTCTTAACTGAGGGAAATACTTATCTCTACTTTGCTGCATCACCTTTCCTCTTCAAGGCAAAAACCAACGCAAGCTCAAGAAGTAGTAGGGTACGAAAACTGAGTCATGACTGATGTTGGCTTGAACTATGTCGATATTTCCCCAAAGAGGAAGGGATGAAGCAGCACAACAATGGTAGGTATTTCCCTCAGTGATGAGACCAAGGTTATCTAACCAGTTGGAGAACCATGCAACACCACGTAAACAACTCCTGCACACGAAGAACAAATACTTGCAACCTGACGTGTTAAAGGGGTTATCAATCCCTTTCGGGTAACGGCGCCAGAAATCGGCACGTGGATGGGAGAAAGTTGTAATAAATTGATAGATGCAAATAAAGCAAATAAAATTCAGTGAGGTATTTTTGTGTTTCTGGATTAATAAATCTGAAAATAAAATCAAATAAAAATAGATCTTGAAGGCAAATATAATAAAGAAAGACCCCGGGGCCATAGATTTCACTAGTGGCTTCTCTCGAGAAAAATAGCATACAATGGGTAAACAAATTACTGTTGGGCAATTGATAGAACTTCAAAAAATCATGACGATATCCAGGCAATGATCATTATATAGGCATCACGTCCAAGATTAGTACACCGACTCCTGCCTGCATCTACTACTATTACTCCACACATCGACCGCTATCCAGAATGCATCTAGTGCATTAAGTTCATGGAAAAATGGAGTAATGCAATAAGAACGTTGACATGATGTAGACCAGATCTATTTCTGTAGAAATAGACCCCCTCTTGTTATCCTTAATGGCAATAATACATACGTCGGTTCCCCTTCTGTCACTGGGATCAAGTGCCCTAAGATCGAACCCATCATGAAGCACCTCTTCCCATGGCAAGAAAAAATGATCTAGTTGGCCTAACTAAACGAAAGATACAAAGAACAAATACGAGGCTATAAGTAATCATGCATATAAGAGATCAAAGACTCAAATAACTTTAATGAATAAAAACATAGACCTGATCATAAACTCAAAGTTCATCGGATCCCAACAAACACATCGCAAGAAGAGTTACATCAAATAAATCTCCAAGAGACCATTGTTTGAAAATCAAATGAGAGATAGGAAGCCATCTAGCTACTACTACGGACCCGTAGGTATACAATGAACTACTCATGCATCATCGGAGAGGCACCAGTGAGGATGATAAACCCCTCCGTGATGGTTTCTAGATTGGATCTGTGGTTTCTGGAACTTGCGGCGGCTGGAATTGATTTTCGTCGACTCCCCTAGGGTTTCTGGAATATTGGGGTATTTATAGAGCAAAGAGGCGGTGCGGGAGGCGGTCGAGGTGCGCACAACCCACCTGGGCGCGCCTGGGCCCCCAGGTGTGCCGTGGTGGATTGTGCTCCCCTCGAAGCCCCACTCAGGTACTTTCTTGGCCCATCATGTGTCTTCTGGTCCAAAAAAAATCACCAGAAAGTTTTGCTGCGTTTGGACTCCGTTTGGTATTGATTTCCTGCGAAGTAAAAACAAGCAAAAACAGCAACTGCCCTGGGCACTATGTCAATAGGTTAGTCCCAAAAAGTGATATAAAGTTGCTATAAAATTATTATAAAACAACCAAGAATGATGATATAACAGCATGGAACAATAAAAAATTATAGATACGTTTGGGACGTATCAGCATCCCCAAGCTTAATTCATGCTCGTCCTCGAGTAGGTAAATGATAAAAACAGAATTTTTGATGTGGAATGTTGCCTAACATGTTCATCACATATTCTTTTCTTTGTAGCATGGAAATTTGGACTTTTTTATGGTTCAAGCAATAGTCTAGTTTTGAGATGAACATTTCAATACTCAGGCATATCAACAAGCAACCATGCTTTCAAAATATCAACACTAAAGCAAGTTATCCCTAGCCCATTATGCTTAATCATTGATCCATTCGTGAAACACACTCGCATATTAGCTACACCCAGTGCTCAAGTACGATCATAGTGCCCCTTAGTTGGTGTTTTATAAGAGAAGATGGAGACTCAACTAAAAATAAAATTGGATAAAGTAAATAGAAAGGCTTTTCGCAGAGGGAACTAGGGATTTGTAGAGGTGTCAGAGCTCAAAGCGAGAAACATAGAGATAAAACATTTTGGGTGGCATGCTTTTCCCGTCAATGAGAACAATCGAGTAGTTTCGAATACTTTCCATGCTAGATATACCATAGGCGGTTCCCAAACAGAAAATAAAGTCTATTCCTTTTTCCACCATACTTTCACATTCCACGGTTAACCGAATCCATGGGTTCCGTCCATACCAACACTTTCCAAGGAATTTATTGTTTGACAATGTAACGTAAATTCATTTTTCATTTAAGGACTGGGCATCCCTAATACCTTTGCCTTACTCTCGTGGATTGACAAGTGAATAAACACTCATCTTGAGAATAACACATATAACATGGAAAAATATCAGCCACCCCCTACCGTTTCATGAGCGGTACGAGCACACAAAAAGGAAATTTATTTTGAAAATTAGAGATGGCACATACAAATTTGCTTAGAATGACACAAAAATACCGCATATAGGTAGGTATAGTGGACTCATGTGGCAAAACTGGTTTTAAGGATTTTGGAAGCGCAAGTAGTGATCATACTTAGTGCAAATGAAGGCTAGAAAAAGATTGGGAAGCATCCAACCAAGAAGCGAAAATCCTCATAAGCGAGCATTAAGCATAACTAACACCGAATAATGCACCACAAGTAGGAAATAATTTCATTGCATAACTATTGACTTTCGTTCTTGCATAGGGAATCACAAACCTTAACACCAATATTCTCACTAAAGCATAATTACTCATAAACATGACTCACATATTATGTCAACATATCACAAAACTATTACAAGGAATCAAGTTTATTTTGTCCAATGATCTTCATGAAAGTTTTTATTATATCCCTCTTGAATACCTATCATTTTGGGACTAATTTCATATGTTGCTATTGATAGCTCAAACAAATCTAAGTGAAGAACATAAGCATAAAAATTTTCTTCTCTCATAATAATTTAAGTGAAGCAAGAGAGAATTTCTTTAAAAAAATCTAACTCTCAAATAAATCTAAGTGAACCATGAGAGCATTTCTTCAAAAATACTACAGCATACCATGCTCAAAAAGATATAAGTGAAGCACTAGAGCAATTCCATAGCTCACAAAGATTTAAGTGAAGCATAGAGAGCAATTCTAACAAGTAATAACATAATTTGGGTCCCTCAAATAGGTGTCTCCAGCAATGATAGACGACTTAAAATAAAAATAAAAACAAGCAAAGACTCATATCATACAAGACGCTCCAAGCAAAACACATGATATGTGATGAATAAAAATATAGCTCCAAGTAAAATATTGATGGTCGTTAGAAGAAAGAGGGGATGCCACTCGGGGCATCCCCAAGCTTAGTTGCTTGCTTCTCTTTTAGATAATAGCTTGGGATGCCATGGGGCATCCCCAAGCTTAAGCTCTTCCTACTCCTTATTCCTTCATCCATCGTGATCTCACCCAAAACTTGGAAACTTCAATCACAGAAAACTCAACAAAACCTTCATGAGATCTGTTAGTACAACAAAGCAAATCACCACTCTAACAAGTGTTGCAATATGAAAGTACTAGTTATCGACTAGAGGGGGGGGTGAATAGGTGATTTTTATGAAAGTCTTCAAAACACGAATGCTTTGAAGACAAACAGGTAATCTGAACCTATATGATACGAAGCAGAATGTAAACTACACTAGACAAGCAATAGTCAAGCAAGCAATACAATGAAAGCACGAAGACTAACAGCAGTTAGGTAGAAAGGATCAGAAAGGATGACAATATGACGCCAAACAGTTAGACATCTTCACGCAGTGAAGTCAAATGAATCAGGCAGGCAAGCAATGACTTCATGAAGACAAACTGAGAAGTAAGGAAGGTAGGGGACAGAACCAGTTGCTTGGTGAAGACAAGGATTTGGTAGACCAGTTCCAGTTGCTGTGACAACTATACGTCTGGTCAGGGAGGCTAAGATTGAACTCAGAAGACTGTGTCTTCACCTTATTCCCCTAGAGCTAAGAACACATAGTCCTCGCCCTATCACTCAGGTAAGTCTTCAAGGTAGACTTCCAAACCTTCATAGACTTCGTTCATAGGAAATCCACAATGACTCTTGGATCCTCAGAACACGACGCCTAACCAATTGGAGGATGCCCAGTCCTCAAGTGTAACAACTCTTCAGATCATGCAGATAGAAAGACTTTAGTGATGCCTAACACTCTTTGGCTTTGGGTGTTTTGGGCTTTGTCCTCACAAGGATATATCTCTCAAAGGCTTCGGAGGTGGGTTGCTCTCAAACGACAAAATTCATGCACTAACTCTAAGCAGCCGCCAATTTATGGTGTAGAGGGTGGGCTATTTATAGCCAAGTGGCAACCCGACCTGATATGTCTAAAATGACCCTCGGTCACTAAGGAACCGACATGTGTCCAATGGTCGGATTTCAAACACAGGCGACAACCTGACTTGGGCTACAAGCAAAGCTGACTCATCCAGCTCTAGGTAAGATTTGCTCTCATTGTCTTCGCTCGAATACATAGGATTTGGTTGAACATCACTTCAGTCATCTCACTTTGTTCACTTGGACCCCAATTAATAGTACGGTGGTTCCTATGACTCAAGAAAGAAGAAAAGGGAACTACGAAAGAAACTATGTCTTTGCACTCCATAGTCTTCAAGTGAATATCTTCATTGTCATTGTCCTCAACATGAATGTCTTCATGAACCACCATTGTCTTCAATGTCTTCATACTTTTTTAGGGGTCATCCCTGGTAGGTAAACCGAATAAATGAGGGACTACTACCTGTGTTATCCTGCAATTATCACAAACACATCAGTCCCTCAACCATGTTTGTCGTCAATACTCCAAAACCAACTAGGGATGGCACTAGATGCACTTACAATCTCTCCCCATTTTTGGTGATTGATGACAAACTGGTTGAAGTTTTCAACGGGGATAAAAGTATGTGAAAGTTTAGATACATAGGCATTGTCTTCATAGGTTAAAAGAAGCTCCCCCTAAAGATATGCACATAAGTAGTTTGCCTTTGAATGCAAATGCACATGGCAGGTTTTCCTTTGTGGAGATCTTCTTCAACCATGAAGACAATTCATCATGCATATATGAAGGTAATGAAGATAATGATATGCATAATGAGAAATGGACGTCTGTAGAATGACTACATGCGGGATTATCATTGCATCACAAGGTAGCTACAGAAAGTAAGAAACAACCATCAAGTTTTAAGCATTACAACTCAGAAGCCAAAACTTTCAAGAACGAGAGTTGTGAAACTTAGCAAAAATAAGCAACCGACCCATACAGACCCGCTTGAAGACTAACAACTCATATGCTTCTCCCGCTTTTGTCAGTAAGGAGCAAATAGGTTTGAAGACATAGAGCATCTACTCGTTCCCATGTAGAGAAGATGTTGGTGCAAGGTCGACGCTGGAGTATGGCGATGCAGAAGGGCCTGGTGCAGAATCCTGATGCAGTGAAGCCAATGCTGGTGAAGTGGCATCGTCCTCTTCATCTATGACTCTGGCAGCAACAGTTGCAACCGAAGATGAGTACTCTGAATCTTCAATGGAAGGAGTTGGATGCCAAGTTCCTGATTGTGGTGGCCTGGAATCAAACTTGAAGTGCTCTGTGAAGCCATCTTCGTGAAGATTATCTTCAAAGCAGAGCAGCATGAGGCTCTTCTAGGACCGCCGACAGGCTTCATGAGCAACGAATGAATTCAATTGTGGATGCGATTGATATCAACAACGAGACTCTGCATCTGTCGCTTCAGCCAATTGTGATGCCTATCTTGTTTCTGATGAAGCGATACAAGCTCTCGGTCATTGAGAACACGAGATCGCTTCTTGGGCCTTTGAGCAATTGTGTTGGTAGTTGCATATGTATCTGCACGGTGTAGCAGGCGAAGCTGACCAACAAGATGACCATCAAGAGCAGGAGGGTTTGGCACATGAATGACATCAATTGGCTGAGTGAAGCTTTGAAACTCAACATTGTGAAGATGCGGTGGCTTCTTGGCAAGCTCTGGATAGATGGCTTCATATGACATGTCAACATCAAGCAAAAACATCACATGGTTGCGTGCTGAAGCCTGATAGTTGATGGAGGAGTGGAGCTTAATAAGCCTCATAACCCATGGAGCATAGAATTTTAGGCCAAATAGATCGATTCCTGAAGCGGCCAACTAACGAATAAACAAGTCTTGCGAGATGAATCTGATGCCATTCAAAATGTAGAAAACCAATGTCTTCATTGTGTCTTCAAGCTTTGCATCAGAGGAATTTCCCTTGATAGGCCACAGAGTACGCCTGATGATGTGATAGATAGTGTGAGGCAAGTACTCAAGGTCTTGGACAAAGAAATCCTTGGGATATTCAGCTTCAACAGGCAAATGCTTCATCATACTGAGCATTTCACTCATGTTTGGATCAGGCCTCTGGAAGATACTCTGCAGCTCACGCTCATAAGGAGTACAACCTGGCTCATATAGATCACCAGGAGTGGGTAGGGAGGTAAGCTCAATGATGTCTTGAGCTTTGGCTTCATGATGCACGTCGCCTGTCATCCACTCAAGGACCCAAGTCTTTGGATCCCTGTTGTAGCCTCGGATGTGTAATGTGGCATAGAACTACAACAGAAGCTCTTCATTATAGTTCTCTTTGTCAGTGACAAATGGAAGAAGTCCCACTCCATGAAAGTAGTCAAGAGCCTCTTCAAGGCATGGCAGCCCAGCAATGGCTTCGCAGTCAAGACGCTGATGGGGAAAAATCCTGTCTTGGTTGTACAATATGCAAGAGTAGTAACTATGTTGCTGATGGGTCCATAACCTATCTGAGGAGATCCTTGGCTTCTTGTAGGGGTTCTCGCCACTGTCAAAGAATGTGTTGTGCTCTTTGAAGCTTAGCACACTGAAGGAGCCATGAGTTGTTACTGTGCTGGGAAGCCTTAGTAGCCTGGGCTTCAGCTTCTGTGTGTGAGGCCTCTGCTCCACATGATAGTCATATAGAGGACCTGGAGCAGTGGGTGGAATCATAATTGGCCACCTCACAATAACAAGCTAACCACGTTTGTAGGCATGTTCCATAGTATGAGACACTGAAGGAGGAACGGCTACATTTGAAGTGGTTGGCTGCACAATAGCTTCTGTGACAGCATTAGTGTCGGTGTCAAAACCGGCGGATCTCGGGTAGGGGGTCCCGAACTGTGCGTCTAGGCGGATGGTAACAGGAGACAAGGGGCACGATGTTTTTACCCAGGTTCGGGCCCTCTCGATGGAGGTAAAACCCTACTCCTGCTTGATTAATATTGATGATATGGGTAGTACAAGAGTGGATCTACCACAAGATCAAGGAGGCTAAACCCTAGAAGCTAGCCTATGGTATGATTGTTGTTGTGATTGTTGTCCTACGGACTAAAACCCTTCGGTTTATATAGACACCAGAGAGGGCTAGGGTTACACAGAGTCGGTTACAATGGTAGGAGATCTACATATCCGTATTGCCAAGCTTGCCTTCCATGCCAAGGAAAGTCCCATCCGGACACGGGACGAAGTCTTCAATCTTGTATCTTCATAGTATTGGAGTCCGGCCGATGATGATAGTCCGGCTATCCGGACACCCCCTAGTCCAGGACTCCCTCGGTAGCCCCCGAACCAGGCTAAAATGACGATGAGTCCGGCACGCATATTTTCTTCGGCATTGCAAGGCGGGTTCTCCTCCAAATTCCATGTGCTTGCCGAATAGTGTCCGGCTTCCTTATAAATGTTGCGCTCCTTGGCTTCCACGCCCAATAATGGCCCTCTTCCACGTGTCGTACGAATGCGAAAGGCCAAGGTATTTTTGCATTTTACCCCCTAGCTGCGCGATTAAGCTGCCTATAAGAGAGGCAAGAATCCAGATCCAAATCACACCATCCTCCTTCCGCGAGTACTCATCAGAGCGCTTCTGACAAAAAATCCACTCCATCATGGACCGTCAACGCGGCTCCTCCTCTCGCGCTCCCAGCCCTCAGCCAGGAGATTGGGGGAGATGTTCAGTCCCGCACAGCGAGCTGGTGACGCTCCAAGCGGAGGGATACCTTCCTCCGAACTTTATGGTCCCGGTTCGAGCCGGGCTGGCCACCTACAAAGGTGGAAAGCAGGCGGAGACCACTCCCAGTCCCTCCAAAGGAGAGCGGGTGTGCTTCGTCCCTTATTTAATAAGGGGGCTCGGATTTCCCATACATCCGTTTCTCCGGGGGCTTTTGGAGTTCTACGGACTCCAGCTTCATCACCTTACGCCCGCCTCCACTCTGCACATCGCGAGTTTCATAGCTCTTTGTGAGTTGTTCCTGGGCATCGAGCCCCATTTCGCGCTATGGAAGAGATTGTTTTGCCTCGTACCCTGTTCTCACGGGGGGTCAATTTATCAAGTGGGCGGAGCCGAAATATGGCGCATCGCCGGGATCAGATATCTATCCGGAACCCCAAAGAAGGCGTCCGAAGACTGGCCTTCGGAATGGTTTTATGTGGAAGATGCTCCACTGCCGGACCCAGTTCGGATCGGCCTCCCGGAGTTCAGCAATGCTCCTGTGAACAAACGCCTGAGTTGGCGCCCGCGGAGCCCTCAACAAGAAGATGATAGGAGCGTCCACTATCTGATGGGCCGGATAAGGCTGCTAGCTCATGGCCACGTGCATTATGCGAAGGGTGCAACCGCTCCAATATAGCCACCCCATGTGGGATTTCAACGGGGAGAATGACACCACCCGTCATGGCCGCAAGGGGCCGGGATCGGTCGCAGATCTAGTGAAGATCCTGTCCGGATTGTAGAAGGGGGAGAAGGAGGACTTTCTCCAAACGAGTCCATTGAATGGATTCTCCATGAACAACCCTCGGAGCTGGGTAAGAAAACATTTATCCATCCAATTCGTGCTTTCAAAGTTAAGTGTCTTACTTTACGATTTCGACGCAGGATCTGCGTCGGGATGTGGAGGGCATACACAGTCCGGCTCCACAACCCGAGGATCCGGGAAGATCCCTTGATCCGGCCTCCGAAGAGGACCCGAACATAAAGGTGGATCTGATTGACGGGGTGTTCCATCAACTCAGCATGGACAATGCTCTAGTCGCCATTACGGCTGACTACCCCGGTTTATCTCCGGCTTCCCAGGTCACTATGAGCGGAGCCCTACTCTGTCCGTGCTTATTTCTGATTATCGCATACCAACGGTGTCTCGCAGGAGGTGCCTTCAAGGCGGGAGGCTGATCCCGCGGCAGCTGACCAACCAGGGTCAGTTCGGCCAAGCAGGCGGAAGAGGTGTGCGGTGCGGATTGAAACGTCGCCGCAACGGTATGACACACCACCGTTTTTAAGGAAAAGACCCCTGTGAAGTATATTGATGCTCATGACTTTTCCAGGAGAAAGAGCGCTCGCCGGACTGTGCCTGGAGAGGTTGCCAACCAAGCCTCGGCCAGCCAGGTTCCAACACCTGGCCCAGAGGGGGAGGCGAGCACAAGGCGCGAGCCGGATGCTCCTCCAACGGAGGATGCCGACAGGCTGTCCGCCACCAGGTCTGAGGTGGAGAGTGCCATGAATCACCGACGCCTCCGGACAGTTCTTCGTGACGCGTGTTTCTCCCCGGAGGCATTGAATGCCTTTAATGCGGGAGACGCGCACCTTCGTGCCGCTCAAGATGGTTTAACCAGAGCCACGGAGCAGTATGTGAAAGACATACGGGTAAGGGATTTTAATAGTTGTATATGCCAGTAGCCCCGAGACTTAAAGTAGTTAAAATAACTGATTTAAGGATCATTTGATATGCATGATCTTACGGAGAAGAATACCCAATTGTCCCAGGAGCTACAAGAGTGCAAGGCACAACTTGAGGCCGCACTGGCCGCTGCAGGAGGAGACACAGAGACCCCCTCCGGTAACACATATTTCAAAAAGATAAGCGGTGTGCGGCGTGCGTATAAGTCTGACAATGATATTGCAGATGTTGCCGGACTGGATCCGGACAAGCAACAGCTACTGCGCCAGCTGAAGGCCGGCGAGAGGGTGCTTATGAAGGTGCAGCAGGAGAGGAACAAACTCCAAGATGCCCACACCCAGCTTGGAGAAGAGCTAAAGGGTGTTCGGGCCCAGCTGTCTGGCTCCGTGAAGGAGAATCAGCGGCTTCGTCGCGGCATCTACAGTAAGTGCTTGAGCAAACTCTTTTGAAAAGAAGAGTTCGGCGAGGAAGTCGATTGACAGAAACGTGTCTGTAGGTTTGCTCACAGGTCGCCCTGCGGAGGAGATGCCTGGTTCAACGGGTGACCAACTTCCCGAGCTACTGCAACTGCACGAACGTGTTCGGCAGGCGATGAGTGGCGTCGCCCAGGCCTTATGGCCGTCCGTCTCCCTACCCGAGGGTCTTGGAGGGCTTGCGGAGAAGCTTCAGGGAGCACGGCAGCGCTTCCATCTATGGAAGATATCGGCCTGTCGTCAAGGCGCCAGGGAGGCCTGGGCCATGGTGAAGACGCGTTACAAGAAGGCAGATCCGAACCACATGGCCGAGGTCGGACCTGTGGGGCCCGATGGGAAGGAGATCCCTGTGAGCTTGGTGTACGAACAAGTAGAATTGGCCGCTAAGTATTCCCAACGGGACTGTAAATTAGACAGCATGTTAGATGGGATTGAAGAGGAGTACAATCAGTCAATGTGACGATGTATTATTTTGGAAATGACATGTATAATGCCTTCTAGCCGGATTGTAGATTGTTTGTCTTTGCGGACCTTTTCGCTTCAACCTCGGGACCCTAGAGTCCGGAGTGTGTCCGAATACCCTCACGGTTATGAAAAAACCGGGGCATGCATGGAGACCAGGCGTAGGGGTCATTAGTGCTTTATCAGACAAGTGCCCAACTAGTTATGTTATATTACATGGTTAGTAAGAAACATCTTCCAGGGAGAATAGTTCCGTTAGGGGTTCCTTTCCCTGGGAGGCATGCCCTAAAGTGCATGTCCGAACTGCGAAAAGAGCAGAAAAGCATCTGGGGGCAGATAAATGAATAAATAAGAAATCATCTTTCAAGTCACCGACCGAATATTCCCTTAAGAATGCTAGCTTTTGGCTTCACCCAGTCTGAGGTACACATCCGGCTGACCCGGCAGTAACAATCGCAGAGGTGCTCCCTTTACCTCCTAGCCGAACAATCGGGAACGTAGGGGTAAGCACAAGAGCCAGGCAACCCAGCTTGGCCAAAACTTAAGTCATATCGATGCATATAATGGTGAATAAAAGGTACATGCGGAAGTTTGACGCATGTGTTGGGCATGGAGCCCGTATAAATAAGCTTCTGTTAAAGAAGACCCCAGGTATAATGAGTGCGAGTAGCACGTCAAGTGTGTGCGAACGATGCGCAAATCAGCCCTCAAGGGCTTTATGAAAAAGGTGGGAGAAAAGAGAGAAACAAGAGACAACTGAAGTATAAAATGTGGACGGAGGAAGGAGAAGAACTCTGAGTCCGGCGCTATGCGTAGAATCTTCGGAGGCGGGCTGCATTCCATGGGTTCGGCTCGAGTCGGTTGTCCGATGCGTTTCACAGACGGTATGCTCCGCCAGTCAGGACTTGGTCAATGATGAAAGGACCTTCCCATTTGGGCTTGAGTTTGTCCTTTTTCTTGTCCGGCAGGCGTAGAACTAGTTCGCCAACATTGTAAGTTTTAGCCCGTACTTCTCTGCTTTGATATCTTCGAGCCTGCTGCTGATAGAATGCGGAACGAGCCTTTGCCACGTCGCGCTCCTCCTCCAATGCGTCCAAGTTGTCCTGCCGATCCAACTCGGCTTCTCTTTCTTCGTACATGCGCAGTCGAGGTGAGTCATCAATTATATCGCAGGGCAAAACTGCCTCTGCGCCGTATACCATGAAGAATGGTGTGAATCCGGTAGTACGGTTTGACGTGGTCCGCAGCCCCCAGAGTACGGAGTCGAGCTCCTCTACCCAGTGCGTGTTAGATTCCGTAAGGGACCGCACTAATCTGGGTTTGATGCCGCTCATGATTAGACCATTTGCTCGTTCAACTTGACCGTTGGTTTGAGGGTGATAGACTGAAGCGTAGTCGAGCTTAATGCCCATATTTTTGCACCAGAGTTTAACCTCGTCGGCCGTGAAGTTCGTGCCATTATCGGTGATGATGCTGTGGGGGACACCGTAACGGTGTACTACCCCGGATATGAAGTCTATCACAGGTCCGGATTCGGCCGTTTTAACTGGCTTGGCCTCTATCCATTTGGTGAATTTGTCCACCATGACCAATAGGTATTTTTGCTTGTGGGTTCCCCCTTTAAGCGGTCCAACCATGTCAAGCCCCCAGGCCGCAAATGGCCAGGTGATGGGTATAGTTTTGAGGGTGGTGGGTGGTATGTGGCTCTGATTAGCAAAGAGCTGACAACCGACGCATCGTTGGACTAAGTCCTGAGCATCTGCCCGGGCCGTCGGCCAATAAAATCCTGTACGGAAGGCCTTACCTACAAGGGCCCGGGCTGCAGCGTGGTGTCCGCCTAGTCCGGCGTGAATTTCAGCCAGAAGATTTCGCCCTTCCTCTTCGGAGATGCACCTTTGAAGGACTCCGGTTGCGCTTTTCTTATAAAGTTCCCCCTCATGGACCTTGTAGGCTTTAGATCGCCGAACTATGCAGCGGGCCTCATTTTGGTCTTCGGGAAGTTCCTGCCTAATTAAGTAGGCTAGGAATGGTTCCGTCCACGGGGCAATGACTGCCATTATTTCGTGGGCGGAAGGTGTTATGTCATTGGCTGAGCCACCGGTTGTGTCAGAATGTTCGGTGTTGGGCGGTGCGGTTGGTTCCGGATTGTTGTTTCCGGACTCCTCTTCCCATACTACGGATGGCTTAAAGAGCCGCTCCAGGAAGATGTTTGGAGGGACGGCGTCGCGTTTTGCGCCGATGCGTGCCAACACGTCGGCTGCCTGGTTATTATCCCGGGCTACATGGTGGAATTCGAGTCCTTCGAACCGAGCTGACATTTTTAAGACGGCGTTACGGTAGGCTGCCATTTTCGGATCTTTGGCATCAAAGTCTCCATTTACTTGTGATATTGCGAGGTTTGAATCCCCGCGGACCTTGAGGCGTTGAATTCCCATGGAGATTGCCATCTGGAGACCATGCAGAAGGGCCTCGTATTCGGCTGCGTTGTTGGAGTCTGTGTACATTACTTGAAGTACGTTTTGGACTGTGTCTCCGGTTGGGGACGTCAAATGACGCCAGCCCCCAAGCCGGCCAACATTTTAGAGCCGTCGAAATGCATGATCCAATTGGAGTATGCACCGTACTCTTTAGGGAGTTCGGCTTCAGTCCATTCAGCGATGAAGTCAGCCAAGACTTGCGACCTTATAGCTCGCCGTGGTTTGTAGGTTATGTCAAATGGTAAGAGCTCGATGGCCCATTTTGCAATCCTGCCCGTTGTGTTGCAGTTGTTTATGATGTTGTTGAGGGGTACTTCGGAGGCCACTGTTATCGAACACTCTTGAAAGTAGTGTCGCAGCTTCCGGGATGCCATGAACACCGCGTATGCTATCTTTTGACAATGCGGGTACCGGGACTTGCATGGAGTTAAGACAGTGGATACATAGTACACTGGTTTTTGAAGAGGGAATTTATGCCCTTCTGTTTCTCGTTCGACGACGAGCACCGCGCTTACAACTTGATGTGTTGCCGCGATATATAACAACATTGGTTCGCCCAGGTTAGGCGCGGCCAGGACCGGATTTGTTGCCAATATGGCCTTTATTTCTTCGAGTCCGGCAGTGGCAGCATCCGTCCACTCGAAGTGTTCGGTGCGCCTGAGGAGGCGATAGAGGGGCAATGCCTTTTCTCCCAAACGGGAGATGAAGCGGCTTAGAGCCGCCACGCATCCAGTCAATTTTTGTATTTGTTTGAGGTCTTTTGGAATATCCAGCTGTGACAGAGCTCGGATCTTGGCTGGGTTTGCTTCAATTCTTCTACCGGATACAATGAAGCCCAGGAGCTTTCCGGCTGGTACGCCGAAAACGCATTTTTCCGGGTTCAGCTTAATGTCATATGCTCGGAGGTTGTCGAATGTGAGCCTCGAGTCGTCTACTAGAGTTTCGACGTGTTTGGTCTTGACGACCACATCGTCTACGTATGCCTCTACTGTTTTGCCGATCTGGGTAGCCAGACATGTCTGAATCATGCGCTGATATGTTGCGCCGGCGTTTTGGAGTCCGAAAGGCATCATGTTGAAGCAAAATGGTCCGTATGGAGTAATGAATGTTGTTGCGGTTTGGTCCGCCTCCGCCATCTTGATTTGATGGTAGCCGAAGTATGCGTTGAGGAAGCACAATGAATCGTGTCCTGCGGTAGCATCGATTATTTGATCGATGCGGGGAAGGGGGAAAGGATCCTTTGGACAAGCCTTGTTAAGGTCTTTAAAATCGACACATAGGCGCCAGGATTTGTCCTTTTTTGCTACCATTACCAGGTTTGCTAGCCAGTCCGAATGTTTGATGTCTCTGATGAATTCGACTTCCAATAGTTTGGCTAGCTCCTCTCCCATTGCCTGTCTTTTGGGTTCAGAAAATCGCCGAAGAGCCTATTTGACTGGCTTGAATCCTTTTAGGATGTTTAGGCTGTGTTCTGCCAATCTGCGTGTGATTCCTGACATATCTGAAGGGTGCCAGGCAAAGATGTCCCAATTCTCCCGAAGGAATTCTCATAGTGCAGCATCCACATCAGGGTTTAACTGTGCCCCAATGGAGGCCGTCTTTGTTGGGTCTGTTGGATGGACCTGGAATTTGAGTATTTCGTCTGCTGGTTTAAAAGAGGTGGACTTGGATCTCTTATCGAGTATCACATCGTCCCTGTTCACTGTAGAGCATAGCGCAGTGAGTTCCTCCGCCGCTAATGCGGCTGTCTTGTTTCCGGCGCGGAGTGCTATGTCCGGATCACTGGCAAGGGTGATGGTTCCATTGGGCCCGGGCATTTTAAGCTTCATGTACCCGTAATGGGGTATGGCTTGGAAAATTGTAAATGCCTCTCGTCCTAATAAAGCGTGATATCCGCTGCTGAACGGGGCCACTTCGAACGTGACCTCCTCGGACCTGTAATTGTCCGGCGAGCCGAACACCACATCAAGTGTGATTTTTCCTGTGCAGCGCGCTTCTCGGCTAGGGATTATTCCTGTAAAGGTTGTGCTGCTTCGCTCAATGCGGCTCCAGTCTATTTCCATTTTTCGAAGGGTTTCCTCGTAGATGAGGTTTAATCCGCTACCGCCATCCATGAGTACCTTGGTAAGACGAAAGTCATCCACTATTGGACTCAGGACCAATGCGGCTGGTGCTCGGGCTGTTCGGAATTTGGGTTCGTCGCTGGCATTGAAGGTGATAGCCGTGTCGCTCCATGGATTTGTTGTTGCTACTTGGTAGACTTCGGCGAGGCTGCGGATTGTGCGTTTCTGCATATTATTTGATGCGAAGGTCTCGATGACTGCTAATACCGTACTGGTATTGTTGGGGTGGTTCATCGGGGCTAGAAGCTCTTTGCCACTTTTGTCCACTTGCCGCAGTATCCAACATGCTCAAAGGCTATGAGTTGGAGTGGTGCCCTCTGTACTATGAATTTTACAGGGTCCGCTGAGCCATCCCTCCAGTACGGTTCCGTGCCCTTTATGGGGTTTTTGCTTTTTGGTTTTTGTCCCGGGTGCCTGAGCATGGTGCACCCTTTTGTTTCGGACGAGGGTTGTGTTTGGAGCCGGATTGTCCCAAAACTTAGTTTCAGTTTTCCGGACACTCTCCATCGCACAGTACTTTCGTACTATGGATGCCAGGTCGGCGAAGCGTGTAATTTCACGACGACTTTAGGCGTTCAAGATTCCCTTGTCCGTGCAATTACTGCAAAAAATTGAAATTGCGTTTTCCTCACGGCAGTCCTTTATCCTGTCCTTAACCAGGAGGAATCTGGCCCAGTAATGATGTACTGTTTCAGCGGGCTCTTGCCGGATTTGAGATAGATCGCTTATGTTTGGGTGGGAGGGTGGAATTAAGTCCGGAACCCTGCCCAACTTGAGGCTCGAGGGCCGAAAAGTTTCCGGATTTGGAAGCTTGGATTGCTGGATGTCATCCAATGAATCTGGTCCGCTGCCTGACTTTAGGTTCAGTACTTGATTGACGTCCGTCCCTCCGTGGGAATCCGGCATGGAGGGATCAGGAGTCTGGACATAAATGGTTTTTAATACAGAGGAAGAATCGCCGCGTTGTTCCTCTACCACAGCAACGTGATGGGTAACCTAGGGAGAATCAATCTCTCTCAAATCGGTTTTAAGCCCAATCTGATTGTAGTCTGTAGCGACTCCCAGGGCGGCGAAGCGATCCAAGAGCTCGTTTACGGAGGAGAGCTCCATCGGATCTAGCTGCTCGGTGAATTCCGAGTTGACATGAAGATCGCTTTTGATGACCCGAGAGGTCATCGTCGGAGCGGCGGCCGAACAGGCGGTCATGAGAAAACCACCTAGCCGGATAGTTTGGCCGGCGGCCAAAGCTCGTTTTGCAATTGTACCGTCTTTAAAGACGGGAAGAGGCATCCTTCCTGATCGTGACAGCACAGAGGAACTCTCAATGAAAGCACCAATGTCGGTGTCAAAACCGGCGGATCTCGGGTAGGGGGTCCCGAACTGTGCGTCTAGGCGGATGGTAACATGAGACAAGGGGCATGATGTTTTTACCCAGGTTCGGGTCCTCTCGATGGAGGTAAAACCCTACTCCTGCTTGATTAATATTGATGATATGGGTAGTACAAGAGTGGATCTACCACGAGAGCAAGGAGGCTAAACCCTAGAAGCTAGCCTATGGTATGATTGCTGTTGTGATTGTTGTCCTACGGACTAAAACCCTCTGGTTTATATAGACACCGGAGAGGGCTAGGGTTACACAGAGTCGGTTACAATGGTAGGAGATCTACATATCCATATTACCAAGCTTGCCTTCCACGCCAAGGAAAGTCCCATCCGGACACGGGACGAAGTGTTCAATCTTGTATCTTCATAGTCTTGGAGTCCGACCGATGATGATAGTCCAGCTATCCGGACACCCCCCTAGTCCAGGACTCCCTCAATTAGCTTCAGGGTCCACATTGTCTTCAGCCACGACCTCGTCATTGGCTTCAGTAGAGATAGTGGTGGCAGCCGTCCGAGCTTCAACTTCTGTGGCTTCATGAGCTGGGGGATCAGGCACGACCACATCCTCTTGAACAACTAGATCACTTGTGGGGGGGAATAGTTTCACGATTTTCTTCTTGAACTTCATCAACTGATGCAGCCAGAATGTCAGCCACTTTGGCTTCGGATTCTTGAGCAGACGCAGAAGGGATGGCATCAGGAAACACTTGACGTGCTATTGAGCTTTGTTGTTGCACATCCTCTTCGGGAAATGCTGGACATGGAGGCTTGGGGCCTGAGACCTTTGCGAAGCCTTTTGAAGGAGGCCGATGCCTGAGGTGAAGGGACTATAAAATCCATGTCTTTAGGACTTCCTTGAGTGGTCTCAAGCACCAGAGTGGTGACTTGAGCTGTTGGAGTGTGCGGGATAGCTTCATGTGGAGGCGAGTCAGGGTGGTGACCTTGAGTGATTGGCGTCATGGGACGTGGTGTCAAGGGACGACCAATACTGATCCACTCACTGCTCATTGGAGCAGGCGGTGATACCACTAGACTGGGCTCAATCTGAGGAAGGACTTCATCATCTTCAACATGGTCCTCATGACCAATGTCTTCAGCTGTGTTGGAGCCGCCAGCTGGAATATCTTCAGACTCATGAGCCTCTGTGGGAGTAGGCTCATGCACAACGAGACGACGCTCATGATTTGCGGAGGTAGGGAGTGCGACTGAGATGGGTTCAATATTCAGCGGTTCTTGGGTAGAACCATGCTCTTTGCGTGAATACTTTGAAACTTTTGTCTTCCGCTTATTGGAGGGAGCAGCGTCAGAGGTGTCTTGATGCTTCCTCTTCTTGGCTTCAGCCTCAGTAAGTTTTGTCTTCTTTTGTTCGTAAGAAGCTGAGGGGACCTTTGGATTTGAGCCAGTCATACTGGCAGGGAAGACAATGCTTGGCCTTTCCTGCCTTGGAACTTCAGATTCAGCTTCAGTTTGCTTCTTCTTCTTCTTGGCAGCAAGCTTGGGGTCAATTCCTGGACGCCCAAGAACTTTTCGCTTCACTGCCTCATTATGAGCCTGAACGCATTTTTCAGCATAATACTTCATGCGCTCATGAGAGCCTTTAGCTTCCTCGTGCTTCTTCTTGAATTGAGCCCTGAGGTCAATCGTCATTTGTTTGAACTTTTGCACATCAGCAACACTGAGACTTGCGATGTGCTTCTTGAACTGGGCCTTCCCATAATCAATCTTATTCTTTAACTCAACAATGTTCTGAGCTATAGCAAGGTTCTTTGAAATGCAGCCTTGGAATGTGACACTAATGTCAATGGGCAGCTACAGATTGTCAATGGTGATGGAAGGATCTTCAAACCATTCATCAATAAAGTTATTCAAGATATCTACGTCAAAGAGAGGCAAATCCTTGAAGATTTTAGCTTCTTGCTTGCTCTTGATCAGCATCTCTAGAGCATCATTAGCAAGGTCTTCAACGCTAGACAAATCAATAACATTCTCTTCATTTCGTAGAATGCTAGCTGGCATCAGATCATGCCCAGAGATCTTCATGGGCTTCTTAGTCCGCTTGGAGATGCGGGGCTGATCTTCAAACTGCACACTGGATTCGGGAGGTGTAGTTTTCACAGGCTTCACTCTTGAAGCTTTTGGTGCAACAGGAGGTTTTGAAGCCTTATACTTCTTCTTTGGCTTCGGGGACTCATGAGCATCTTCAGAATCAGCTTCTACAGCAGATTGTTCCACTGTGGCCCTTTGTTCAGCAATATGGGATAGGAGCCCATTGAAGTCATTGAAGGGGCCAATCCTATTCTGATTGGCTTCACGACATCCATCCAGACTTGGAGCTGATGGGCGTGGATTGAAGTTCGTTCCCAGTTCCTTCTTGTTCTGCACAGCTGAGGTTCTTGCAAACTGAAGATTTTGCTCAAATAAATCATCATCGCGACACCATCAGAGACTTGAGGCATCGGCATTGTTAGGTTGTGGTCCTCTGACCATGCAAGGATAGAATCCCTATGCAATGGCTTCGGCCTTTGTTCTGGGGTGCAGCTTCTTGTAGACAATATCGGCCCATGGTGGCCTAACTGCATTTTTGTTTGCGTACTCCTAAATGACGAAGTTGTACAGAAACCATTATTCAGCCCAGTATCTGCAAATCCATTGGACTCGAGTCTTGTGCTCCCCATATGTTTCCTCTAGGTCAGACTTGTATTGCTCACAGATATCTGGAGGCAGTCCAGAGCACTATTACCATGGTGCTGCCTGCCACCCTTCTTTCCAAACTTGCTTGATGTCATTGGACACAAACAGAAAGGCTTCAAGACAGTGTTTGGCTTCAATCTACTGGGCATACAGGAACGGCTTTAGGTGAGTCAATATGCCGCTGTAAGAATTTTGTAAATGAATGCATACTATGTGAACCAAGGGATTCCCCCATGGACATGTACCTATGACAATATTAGAAATGCGAGGCAAGGGGAAGAGGTCATATGCATTCTCAGAAGATTTTGAAGAAATATCAGTTTGAAGACATTGACCTCATAGCACGAAGACATTCGCTTATTTGAAGTGAGTTGGTTCTAGATTTGTAAGAATCCATGAATAAGTACAAGTGAGGAATCTAACTAGTTTGAGGCATAAGTGAATATACTTGCAAGTTATGAGATGTAGAAACAGAAAGAGTAGATCTGGAAGTGTAGAAACTACTTTTGGAAGATGTTGACAGATTCAAGGGATCAAACGGGTGGTAAAAAGCGAGTTTTAATTACCGCACAAAGAACTGCTAGACGAGGCGATGTGGATGCCAAGCAGTCCAATCTCCTGCGCCCTAACTTGGCAGTGGAAGACACCTACGGCGGCGGCGGAGAAGACGAGGTCCGCGGCCGGCGTGAAGACAATGACGGAGCAGTTACGGCAGCTAAGCGCTTCGACTCCGACAACGACAGAAGCTACCGGTGGCTCTAGGATTCAAGTGAGATGACGAGGAGGGAGAAGAGAAAATGACCGCGTAGGGTGGAAGTATTTATAAGGAGGAGGGTGGTGCAGCGCAATTACGCAGGTGCCCCTGGCGGTTCACATCTGGATGACACGTGGCAGACATGCAACTTATTGAGAGTTGAGCCATGTTTCCACGAGCGCCTGGATTGTCGGGTGGTCGTTCCGGCTTCTTCGGTTTTCAGGCAAAAGAGATAGAGCATTAAAAACTATTTTAGCTGTGTGCCTTTGTATCTTCAGCTGACAAGGACACAATGAAGACATTCGACACGAGTCAGCAGAATGCATATGAAGAGACAAAGAGAATTTGAGGGAGTATCACATATGGGGTGAGGGTCTGATCACATTCACTTAGTTCAGAGAAATAGCAACTTGAAGACATAGCTATAAATGAATGTTGTAGAGGACAGAACATATATATATATATATATATATAGCGTTACTATTCATCACCCAGGGTGCACAATAAGTTATTTTTCACCCGAGGTATTCTCACGATCGCTTCGTAAATAAATTATGTTTAGAATATAAATAGTTACATGCAAATTGATTTAATGTGTAAAATTTGGTTTAAGAAAACAAAAATATAGGTTATAAGACCAGAAAAATTAAATTTTATGTATGTTTTACACTATCTTTTTACATTCGTAATTTTACGTAACATAAAATATTTTTTATGTCGAGTACATATTTTCTTACGTTCTCTTTTTATGTATGAAATAAGAAAAAATTTACGAAACGTAAAAATACGTTGAATTGATGTCAAAATTGAGAGGGGGTGAAGAATAACTATTCCTCACCTAGGGTGACGAATAGCGTGACCCTATATATATATGTATGTATATATACATACATATATATATATATATGTATATGTGTGTGTATGTATATATATATATATATATATATATATATATATATATATATATTATTGAAGACAAATCAATATTGTGAATAAAATTTGAAGGCAAATCAATGTTGAAGACAATCCAAACATGAAGATAATGCAATCATGACGCCAAACGAAAAATCTTCAAGAAAGTGAGGTGGTGGCGTTACCCACCGTATAGGAAATATTAGACCCAGACACGGCGCACAATTATTGTGGCGCTCTGAACTCAATTGCACATTAATGTATTCACACTCAGAGGGTAAGTCTTCATTAATTGAAGATATACGTTATTTTGTGTGTTGCACATCTAAGTCATCAACATGCATAACCGTTAGGATGTGTATCCATTCACTGGACATTCAAGGATTCTAAGATATTTAGCTCACACCGCAGCTTGAAAAACCTTTTCTCATCCAAGGGCTTTTTGAAGATATCTGCCAATTGCTCTTCAGTGTTGACATGAATGATATCAACGTCTTCCTTCATGACATGATCTCTGAGAAAGTGATGACGAATCTCAATGTGCTTTGTCTTCGAGTGCTGAACTGGATTGTTGGCAATCTTGATGGCGCTTTTGTTGTCACAGAAGAGTGGCACATGCTTCAAGTTGATGCCATAGTCCTTGAGAGTTTGCTTCATCTAGAGAAGCTGAGCACAACAAGATCTAGCAGCAATGTATTCAGATTCAACAGTGGAGAGAGATGCACAGTTCTGCTTCTTTGAAGACCAACACACAACAGTGGAGAGAGATGCACAGTGCCTGACATAGACTTGCGATCAATTTTGTCACCAGCATAATCAGCATCTGAGAATCCAACTAGATCAAACATTGAGCCCTTTGGATACCATAATCCTAGTGTTGGGGTGTGAGCCAAATATCGAAGAATTCGCTTCACGGCGAGGTGATGTGATTCCTTTGGTGCCGCTTGGAATCAGGCACACATGCAAATGCTAAGCATAATATCTGGCCTAGATGCACATAAGTACAATAAAGAACCAATCATGGAGCGGTATACCTTTTGATCGAACTCTTTACTATTGTCGTCAGGGCCTAAATGGCTTTTCGTTGGCATTGGCGTCGTGAACCCTTTGCAGTCTTGCATTCCAAACTTCTTCAGCCAGTCTTTGTGGTATTTTTGTTGTGATAGGAAGATGCCATTTCGCTGTTGACGGATTTGAAGACCAAGAAAGAACTTCAGCTCTCCCATCATGGACATCTGATATTGCTCTTGCGTCATGTGTCCAAACTCATCACTGTATTTCTTATCAGTGCAGCTGAAGATAATGTCATCCACATATATTTGGCATACAAACAGTTCACCATCATATGTCTTCGTGAAGAGAGTGGGATCTAGAGAACTAGGTTTGAAGCCTTTGCTCTTCAAGAAGTCTCCGAGTGTGTCATACCAAGCGCGAGGTGCTTGTTTGAGGCCATACAGTTCCTGGTTGAGCTTGTATACCTTATCAGGATGCTTTGGATCTTCAAAACCAGGTGGTTGAGCAACATACACATCTTCTTCGATTTTGCCGTTGAGGAAGGCACTCTTCACATCCATTTGGTATAGAAGAATGTTGTTGTGATTGGCATAGGCTAGCATTATACGAATGGCTTCAAGCCTAGCCACAGGAGCAAAGGTTTCATCAAAGTCAATTCCTTCCACTTGTGTGTAACCTTGACCAACGAGGCAACCTTTGTTTCTGACAACTTGTGCATGCTCATCTTTCTTGTTGCGATAGATCCATTGGTGCCAATGATATTATGCTTGCGTGGATCAGGACGTTTGACAATCTCCTAGACAATATTCAGCTCAAACTGTTGAAGCTCTTCTTGCATAGCTTCAATCCATTCAGGTTCCATGAAGGCTTCATCAACTTTCTTGGGTTCAGATATAGAGACAAAGGCAAAGTGACTGCAGAAGTTTGCTGGTTGCGTAGCTCTTGATCGAGTAAGAGGACCCAACGCATTGATGCTATCAATGATGTCTCACTTTGGACTTAATTTGCAACTCGAGGATGAATTGGATGAAGATTTTGCTCAGGTTGACTGTTGTCTTCATCTTTAGCATTGGCTTCAGGCTGAGCATTGTCTTCATGTTGATTAGGTGCAGAAATGATGATCTCATCTTCAGCCAGTTCCTCAGTGGGTATGATTTATCCAGTACCCATTAGCCTGATAGCTTCACTTGGTGTAGCTTCATCTAGCACATTTGGCAGGTGCTCTCTTTGCGAGCCGTTAGTCTTATTGAACCACACATCTAAAGTTTCAATCACTTTATAGTGAAAGGTTGAAGACTATGTAGGTGTGTGAATCCTTTCCGTAACCAAGCATAAAACCTTCATGTGCTTTTGGTGCGAATTTAGAAGTGTGATGTGGATCCTTGATCCAGCACCTAGCACCAAAGACTTTGAAATAACTGAAGTTTGGCTTCTTACCAGTCAGAAGTTCATAAGATATCTTCGTGAAGAACTTGTGAAGATAAACTCTGTTGATGATGTGGCATGTAGTATCAATGGCTTGAGGACAAAATTTTCTTGGAGTCTTGTATTCATGGAGCATTGTGCGTGCCATCTCAATGAGCATTCTATTCTTGCGCTCCACGACGCCATTCCGCGGAGGTGTGTATGGAGAAGAGAACTCATGTGTGATGCCCAATGTATCAAGATAACTATCGAGGCCAGCGTTTTTTGAACTTAGTGCCATTGTCACTCCAGATGTGCTTGATCTTGATGCCATAATTTGGCATGGCTCAATTTGCGAAGCGTCTGAAGACATCCTGCACCTCATTCTTATAGATAAGTATGTGCACCCAAGTGTATCTCGAATAATCATCAACAATAACGAAGCCATAGAGATGTGCAGTAGTAGTAAGGGTAGAGTAGTGAGTGCTACGTCTAGAGCTTGCGCTGGTTTTCCTTGAAGAGGAAAGGGTGATGTAGCAAAGTAGCGTAAGTATTTCCCTCAGTTTTTGAGAACCAAGGTATCAATCCAGTAAGAGGCTCCTCAAAACTCCCACACACCTACACAAACAAACAAGAACTCGCAACCAAAATAGGAAGTCCTGGGAAATTTGTCTATTGATCTACAACAAAACGAATCAACGCAAAAGCACGTTTTTTTTAATTACTAAAATTATTTTCGTGCGTGCAAAGTTTCTGTTTTTCAGCAGATCAAATTAACTATCACCATAGGTTATCCTATAGGTTCTGCTTGGCACAAACACTAATTAAAACATCAAAACACATCTAAACATAAACTAGATGAAATATTTATTACTAAACAAAAGCAAAAACAAAAAACAAAAATAAAATTGGGTTGCCTCCCAACTAGCGCTTTCGTTTAACGCCCCTAGCTAGGCATAAAAGCGAGGATAGATCTAATTAGTGCCATCTTTGGTACTCAATTCATAAGTAGCTCGCATGATAGATTCATAAGGTAATTTAACTTTCTTTCTTGGAAAGTGCTCCATGCCTTTCCTTAATGGAAATTGGAATCTAATATTCCCTTCCTTCATATCAATAATTGCACCAATCGTTCTAAGGAAAGGTCTACCAAGAATAATAGGACAAGAAAGATTGCAATCTATATCAAGAACGATAAAATCTACGGGCACCAAATTCCTATTTGCAACAATAAGAACATCATTCATCCTTACCATAGGTTTCTTAATGGTGGAATCCGCAAGGTGCAAATTTAAAGAGCAATCATCAAAATCATGGAAACCTAGAATATCACATAAAGTTTTTGGAATCGTGGAAACACTAGCACCCAAGTCACAGAAAGCATAGCACTCATGATCTTTAATGTTAATCTTAATAGTAGGTTCCCACTCGTCATTAAGTTTTCTAGGTATAGAAACTTCCAAATTAAGTTTTTCATCATAAGATTGCATCCAGGCATCAACAATATGTTTGGTAAAGGCTTTATTTTGACTATAAGGATGAGGAGAATTCAAAACGGATTGCAACAAGGAAATACAATCTACTAAAGAAGAATTATCATAATTAATTCCTTGAAATCCAAGATAGTGGGTTCAATGCTATTTAAAGTCTTGACCTCTCCAATCCCACTTTTACCAAATTTAGCATCAAGATCTAAGAACTCCAAATCATTGGGATGCCTTTTAACTAAAGTTGACTCATCTCCAGTCCCATCATTATTAAGATTCATATTGCAAAACAAAGATTTAATAGGGGGCACATCAATAAGTTTTAGATCTTCATCATTATTTTCATGGAAACTAGAAGAACACGCTTTTACAAAGCAATCTTTCTTAGCATGCAATCTAGCGGTTCTTTCTTTGCACTCATCAATTGAAATTCTCATAGCTTTGAGAGACTCATTGATATCATGCTTAGGAGGAGTAGATCTACGTTTCAAAGAATCAACATCAAACGAAAGTCTATCAACGTTGCTAGCCAAATCATCAACTTTAAGCAATTTTTCTTCAAGGAAAGCATTAAAATTCTTTTGAGAGATCATAAATTCTTTAACACTATTCTCAAAATCGGAGGGCATCTTATTAAAATTACCATAAGAACTATTGTAGGAATTTCCATAATTATTAGATGAATTACTAGTGAACGATCTAGGATTAAAGTTTCCTCTATAAGCATTGTTACCAAAATTATTCCTACCAAGAAAATTCACATCCATAGATTCATTATTAATATTAATCAAAGTAGACAAAGGCATATCATTGGGATCGATAGGAGCACTCTTAGTAGCAAACAATTTCATAAGTTCATCCATCTTTCCACTCAAAACATTAATTTCTTATATAGCATGCACTTTCTTACTAGTAGATCTTTCGGTGTGCCATTGAGAATAATTAGCCATAATGTTATCAAGGAGTTTAGTAGCTTCTCCTTAGGTGATTTCCATAAAAGTGCCTCCCGTGGCCGAGTCTAAAAGATTTATAGAAGCAAAATTCAATCCGGCATAAAAATTTTGTATGATCATCCATAAATTCAAACCATGAGTAGGGCAATTGCGAATCATTAATTTCATTCTTTCCCAAGATTGGGCAACATGCTCATGATCAAGTTGTTTAAAATTCATAATATCGTTCCTAAGAGAGATGATCTTAGCGGGAGGAAAATACTTAGAGATAAAAGCATCTTTGCACTTATTCCATGAATCAATACTATTCTTAGGCATAGACGAAAACCAAACTTTAGCAAGATCTCTAAGTGAAAAAGGAAATAACTTCAATTTAACAATATCATTATCCGTATCTTTCTTCTTTTGCATCTCACACAAATCAACAAAGTTGTTTAGATGGGTAGCGGCATCTTCACTAGGAAGGCAGGAGAATTGATCTTTCATAACAAGGTTCAACAAAGCAGCATTGATTTCACAAGACTCAACATCATTAAGAGGATCAATCGGAGTACTAAGGAAATCATTATTATTGGTATTGGGAAAATCACACAATTTGGTATTGTCTTGCGCCATCACGACAAGCAATCCAGCACACAAGCAAACAAAAAGGCAAGCGAAAGAGAGAGGAGATTGGGAAAGAGAGGGCGAATAAAACGGCAAGGGTGAAGTGGGGGATAGGAAAACGAGAGGCAAATGGCAAATAATGTAATGCGAGGGAGATGAGTTTGTGATGGGTAATTGGTATGTCTTGACTTGAGCGAAGACCTTCCCAGCAACGGCGCGAGAAATCCTTCTTGCTACGTCTTGAGCTTGCGTTGGTTTTCCTTGAAGAGGAAAGGGTGATGCAGTAAACTAGTCTAAGTATTTCCCTCAGTTTTTGAGAACCAAGGTATCTATCCAGTAGGAGGCTTCTCAAAAGTTCCACACACCTACATAAACAAACAAGAACTCGCAACCAACACAATAAAGGGGTTGTCAATCCCTTCACGGCCACTTGCGAAAGTGAGATATGATCGAGATAATATGATAAAATAAATATTTTTGGTATTTTTATGATATAGATTGGAAAAGTAAAAGATGCAAATAAAAGTATATTGAAAGCTTATATGATAAAAGATAGACCCGGGGCCATAGGTTTCACTAGTGGCTTCTTTCGAGATAGTATAAGTATTACTCTGGGTGAACAAATTACTGTCGAGCAATTGATAGAAAAGCGAATATTATGAGATTATCTAGGCATGATCATGTATATAGGCATCACGTCCGTGACAAGTAGACCGACATTCTCATTGGCATTCCTCTTGAAGCGATTGAAGAAATTGCGAAGAACATCAATCCTTGAGTCTCTCTGAGTTGAGACGCCTTCGTTGACCTTGGATAGCCAGTCCCAGACCAGCTCCACAGTTTGCAGTGCACTCACACGGCCATACCGCCCTTTTGTCAGATGACCACAAATGATGTTCTTGGCAGTTGAGTCTAGTTGCACGAACCTCTTGACATCAGCAGCTGTGACGCCTTCACCAACCTTGGGAACGCATGTCTTGACGACATCCCAGAGGTCAACGTCAATGGCTTCAAGATGCATGCACATCTTATTCTTCTAGTAGGGATAATCAGTGCCATCGAATCATGGGCACGCAGCGGAGACCTTGATTATCCTTGCAGTCGGCATAGCTAAAATTCTAGGTGGTTAAACCGAATAACACAGAACAAGGGAGCACCTTGCTCTGATACAAATTGAAAGTGCTAGTTATTGACTAGAGGGGGGTGAATAGGCAATTTTTATGGAAGTCTTCAAACCATGAATGCTTTGAAGACAAACAAGTAATCTGAACCTATATGATATGCAGCGGAATGTAAACTATACTAGACAAGCAATAGTCAAGCAAGCAATATAGTGAAAGCACGAAAACTAACAACAACTAGGTAGAAAGGATCAGAAAGGAAGATAGTATGAAGCCGAACAGTTAGAAGTCTTCACAAAGTGAATTCAAATGAATCAGGTAGGAAAGCAATGACTTCACAAAGACAAACTGAAAAGTAAGGAGGGTAGGGGATAGAACCAGTTGCTTGGTGAAGAGAAGAATTTGGTAGACTAGTTCCAGTTGCTATGACAACTTTATGTCTGTTTAGGGAGGCTAAGATTGAACTTACAAGACTGTGTCTTCACCTTATTCCCCTAGAGCTAAGAACACATAGTCGTCGCCCTATCACTCAGGTAAGTCTTCAAGGTAGATTTCCAAACCTTCACAGACTTCATTCACGTGCAACTCACAATGACTCTTGGATCCTCAGAACGTGACGCCTAACCGGCTGGAGGATGCACAGTCCTCAAGTGTAACAAGTCTTCAGATCACGCGGACAGAAAGACTACATTGATGCCTAACACTCTTTGGCTTTGGGTGTTTTGGGCTTTGTCCTCACAAGGATCTCTCTCTCAAAGGCTTCGGAGGTGGGTTGCTCTCAAACGACAAAAGACGTGCACTAACTCTTAGTAGCCACCAATTTATGATGTGGAGGGTGGGCTTTTTATAGCCAAGTGGCAACCCGACCTGATATGTATGAAATGACCCTCGGTCACTAAGGAACCGACATGTGTCCAATGGTCGGATTTCAAACACACGCGATAGCTTGACTTGAGCTACAAGCAAAGCTGACTCATCCAGCTCTGGATAAGACTTGCTCTCATTGTCTTCGCTCAAAGACATAGGATTTGGTTGAACATCACTTCAGTCATCTGACTTTGTTCACTTGGACCCCACTTAACAGTACGGTGGTTCCTATGACTCAAGAAAGAAGAAAAGGAAACTACGAAAGAAACTATGTCTTCGCACTCCATAGTCTTCAAGTGAATATCTTCATCGTCATTATCTTCAACGTGAATGTCTTCATGAATCACCATTGTCTTCAATGTCTTCATACATTTTTAGGGTCATCCCTGGTAGGTAAACCGAATCAATGAGGGACTACTACCAGTGTTATCCTGCAATTCTCGCAAACACATTAGTCCCTCAACCACGTTTGTCGTCAATACTCCAAAACCAACTAGGGGTGGCACTAGATGCACTTACACAAACCAATTCATATTTTATTTTTTCATTATATCTACTGTATTTAAACTTTGCTATAGCTTATACCCTCCAATACAAATCATAGATTCATCGAAATAAGAACACAATGCAAAGAAAACAGAATCTGTCAAAACCAGAACAAACTGTAGTAATCAGGGAACTTCATATACTTCTGTAACTCCACAAATGCTGAAAAATTAGGACAATGTGGGCAATTTGTATATCAATCTTGTGTAAGAAAATTCAGAGCAAAAGCACGTTTCTGTGATTTACTAAAATTATTTTTCTGAGCGCAAAAGTTTATGCTTTTCAACAAGATCAAGACAACTATCACCCAACATTATCCCAAAGGCTTTGCTCAGTACAAACACTAATTAAAACATAAAAAACACAATCATAACAGAGGCATAATTGTACAAACACTCAAGAATAGAAAGAAAAAGACAAAAATAAATTTTATTCATTGGTTTGCCTCCCAACAAGCGCTACCAATGCCCCTAGCTAGGCATAAGATTTCAACGATGCTCACACGAAAGATAAGAATTTAAACAGAAAGAGAGCATCATGAAACATGTGACAAACACATTTAAGTCTAACATACTTCTTATGCATAGGAATTTTATAAGTAAACAAATTATCAAGACAAGAAACATCTAACATATGCAAATAAGAGGAATAAATTTTGATGATCTCATCATAACGAGAGGTAATTTAGTGACATAAAAATTTCTACAACCATATTTTCCTCTCTCATAATAATTACATGTAGGATCATTGTCAAATTCAACAATATAACTATCATATAAAATATTCTCTTCATGGTCCCCATGCATGCAAAGTTGGCACTCTTCCAAAATAGTGGGATTATCATCAAATAAAGTCATGAACTCTCCAAGCCCACTTTTATCAAAAATTTCATAAGATTGAACACTCTCCAAATATGTGGGATTATTTTTAGCAAAAGTTGACACTCTTCCAAACCCACTTTTAATATTATCGCAAGCATATTCATCATGAGGTTTAAATAAATTTTCAGGATCATAAGAAACATTATCATGAAGGAAATATGCCCTAGAGGCAATAATAAAGTTATTATTTATTTCCTCATATCATGATAAATGTTTATTATTCATGCTAGAATTGTATTAACCGGAAACATGATACATGTGTGAATACATAGACAAACATATAATCACTAGTATGCCTCTACTTCACTAGATCATTAATCAAAGATGGTTATGTTTCCTAACCATAGACATGTGTTGTCATTTGATTAATGGGATCACATCATTAGGAGAATGATGTGATTGACATGACCCATTTTGTTAGCCTAGCACTTGATCGTTTAGTATATTGCTATTGCTTTCTTCATGACTTATACATGTTCCTGTAACTATGAGATTATGCAACTCCCGTTTACCGGAGGAACACTTTGGGTACTACCAAACGTCACAACGTAACTGGGTGATTATAACGGAGTACTACAGGTGTCTCCAAAGGTACATGTTGGGTTGGCGTATTTCGAGATTAGGTTTTGTCACTCCAATTGTCGGAGAGGTATCTCTGGGCCCTCTCGGTAATGCACATCACTATAAGCCTTGCCAGCAATGTAACTAATGAGTTAGTTACGGAATGATGCATTACGTAACGAGTAAAGAGACTTGCCGGTAACGAGATTGAACTAGGTATTGGATACCGACGATCGAATCTCGGGCAAGTAACATACCGATGACAAAGGGAACAACATATGTTGCTATGCGGTTTGACCAATAAAGATCTTCGTAGAATATGTAGGAACCAATATGGGCATCTAGGTTCCGCTATTGGTTATTGACCGAGAATAGTTCTAGGTCATGTCTACATAGTTCTCGAACCCATAGGGTCCGCACGCTTAACGTTACGATGACAGTTTTATTATGAGTTTATAAGTTTTGATGTACCGAAGTTTTTTCGGAGTCCCGGATGTGATCACGGACATGACGAGGAGTCTCAAAATGGTCGAGACATAAAGATTGATGTATTGGACGACTATATTCGGACACCGGAAGTGTTCCGGACGTTTTCGTAGAAAACCGGAGTGCCGGAGGGTTACCGGAACCCCCCCCCGGGAGAAGTAATGGGCCATATGGGCCTTAGTGGAGAGAGAGAGGGGCAGCCAGCATGGGCTGCGTGCCCCCTCCCCCTCTGGTCCAAATTGGACTAGGAGGGGGGGGGGGGGCGGCGCCCCCCTCTTTCCTTCTCCCTCTCCCCCTTCCTTTCCCCTCCTAGTAAGAGTAGGAAAGGGGGAGTCCTACTCCTACTAGGAGGAGTACTCCTCCTCCTGGCGCGCTCTCTAGGGCCGGCCGGCCTCCCCCCTTGCTCCTTTATATACGGGGGCGGGGGGGGCACCCTAGGACACACAAGTTGATCTACGGATCGTTCCTTAGCCGTGTTCGGTGCCCCCCTCCACCATATTCCACCTCAGTCATATTGTCGCGGAGTTTAGGCGAAGCCCTGCGCCGGTAGAACATCATCATCATCACCACGCTGTCGTGCTGACGGAACTCATCCCCTAAGCTTTGCTGGATCGGAGCCCGGGGATCGTCATCGAGCTGAACGTGTGCTGAACTCGGAGGTGCCGTACATTCGGTGCTTGGATCGGTCGGATCGTGAAGACGTATGACTACATCAACCGCGTTGTCATAACGCTTCCGCTTACGGTCTACGAGGGTACGTGGACAACACTCTCCCCTCTCGTTGCTATGTCATCACCATGATCTTGCGTGTGCATAGGAATTTTTTTGAAATTACTACGTTTCCCAACAGTGGTATTAGAGCCTGGTTTTAAGCATAGATGTCATATGCACGAGTAGAACACAAGTGAGTTGTGGGTGATACAAGTCATACTGCTTACCAGCATGTCATACTTTGGTTTGGTGGTATTGTGAGATGAAGCGGCCCGGACCGACATTACGCGTACGCTTACGCGAGACTGGTTTCATCGTTACGAGCACTCGTGCTTAAAGGTGGCTGGCGGGTGTCTGTCTCTCTCACTTTAGCTGAATCGAGTGTGGCTACGCCCGGTCCTTCCGAAGGTTAAAACAGCACTAACTTGACGAACTATTGTTGTGGTTTTGATGCGTAGGTAAGAACGGTTCTTGCTAAGCCCGTAGCAGCCACGTAAAACTTGCAACAACAAAGTAGAGGATGTCTAACTTGTTTTTGCAGGGCATGTTGTGATGTGATATGGTCAAGACGTGATGCTATATTTTATTGTATGAGATGATCATGTTTTGTAACCGAAGTTATCGGCAACTGGCAGGAGCCATATGGTTGTCGCTTTATTGTATGAAATGCAAACGCCCTGTAATTGCTTTACTTTATCACTAAGCGGTAGCGATAGTCGTAGAAGCAATAGATGGTGTAACGACAACGATGCTACGATGAAGATCAAGGTGTTGCGCCGGTGACGATGGTGATAATGACGGTGCTTCGAAGATGGAGATCACAAGCACAAGATGATGAAGGACATATCATATCACTTATATTGATTGCATGTGATGTTTATCCTTTATGCATCTTATCTTGCTTTGTTTGACGGTAGCATTTTAAGATGATCTCTCACTTAAAATTATCAAGAAGTGTTCTCCCTGAGTATGCACCGTTGCCAAAGTTCGTCGTGCCCAGACACCACGTGATGATCGGGTGTGATAAGCTCTACGTCCATCTACAATGGGTGCAAGCCAGTTTTGCACACGCAGAATACTCAGATTAAACTTAACGAGCCTAGCATATGCAGATATGGCCTCGGAACACGGAGACCGAAAGGTCGAGCGTGAATCATATAGTAGATATGATCGACATAGTGATGTTCACCATTGAAAACTACTCCATCTCACGTGATGATCGGTTATGGTTTAGTTGATTTGGATCACGTGATCACTTAGATGACTAGAGAGATGTCTGTCTAAGTGGGAGTTCTTAAGTAATATGATTAATTGAACTTAAATTTATCATGAACTTAGTACCTGATAGTATTTTGCTTGTCTATGTTTGTTGTAGATAGATGGCTCGTGTTGTTGTTCCGTTGAATTTTAATGCGTTCCTTGAGAAAGCAAAGTTGAAAGATGATGGTAGCAATTACACGGACTGGGTCCGTAACCTGAGGATTATCCTCATTGCTGCACAGAAGAATTACATCCTGGAAGCATCGCTGGGTGCCAGGCATGCTGCTGATGCAACTGACGACGTTAAGAACGTCTGGCGGAGCAAAGCTGATGACTACTTGATAGTTCAATGTGCCATGCTTTATGGCTTAGAACCGGGTCTTCAACGACATTTTGAACGTCATGGAGCATATGAGATGTTCCAGGAGTTGAAGTTAATATTTCAAGCAAATGCCCGGATTGAGAGATATGAAGTCTCCAATAAGTTCTACACCTGCAAGATGGAGGAGAATAGTTATGTCAGTGAGCATATACTCAAAATGTCTGGGTATAATAATCACTTGATTAAACTGGGAGTTAATCTTCTGGATGATAGCGTCATTGACAGAATTCTCCAATCACTACCACCAAGCTACAAGAGCTTCGTGATGAACTATAATATGCAAGGGATGAACAAGACAATTCCCGAGCTCTTCGCAATGCTAAAAGCTGCGGAGGTAGAAATCAAGAAGGAGCATCAAGTGTTGATGGTCAACAAGACCACTAGTTTCAAGAAAAAGGGCAAAGGGAAGAAGAAGGGGAACTTCAAGAAGAACAACAAGCAAGTTGCTGCTCAGGAGAAGAAACTCAAGTCTGGACCTAAGCCTGAAACTGAGTGCTTCTACTGCAAGCAGACTGGACACTGGAAGCGGAACTGCCCCAAGTATTTGGCGGATAAGAAGGATGGCAAGGTGAACAAAGGTATATCTGATATACATGTTATTGATGTGTACCTTACTAGAGCTCTCAGTAGCACCTGGGTATTTGATACTGGTTCTGTTGCTAATATTTGCAACTCAAAACAGGGACTACGGAATAAACGAGCACTGGCCAAGGACGAGTTGACGATGCGTGTGGGAAACGGTTCCAAAGTCGATGTGATCGCAGTCGGCACGCTACCTCTACATCTACCTTCGGGATTAGTTTTAGACCTAAATAATTGTTATTTGGTGCCAGCGTTGACCATGAACATTATATCTGGATCTTGTTTGATGCGAGACAGTTATTCATTTAAATCAGAGAATAATGGTTGTTCTATTTATATGAGTAATATCTTTTATGGTCATGCACCCTTGAAGAGTGGTCTATTTCTACTGAATCTCGATAGTAGTGATACACATATTCATAATGTCGAAGCCCAAAGATGCAGAGTTGATAATGATAGTGCAACTTATTTGTGGCACTGCCGTTTAGGTCATATCGGTGTAAAGCGCATGAAGAAACTCCATACTAATGGACTTTTGGAATCACTTGATTATGAATCACTTGGTACTTGCGAACCGTGCCTCATGGGCAAGATGACTAAAACACCATTCTACGGTACAATGGAGAGAGCAACAGATTTGTTGAAAATCATACATACAGATGTATGTGGTTCGATGAATGTTGAAGCTCGTGGCATATATCGTTATTTTCTCACCTTCATAGATGATTTGAGCAGATATGGGTATATCTACTTAATGAAACACAAGTCTGAAACATTTGAAAAGTTCAAAGAATTTCAGAGTGAAGTGGAAAATCATCGTAACAAGAAAATAAAGTTTCTACGATCTGATCGTGGAGGAGAATATTTGAGTTACGAGTTTGGTTTACATTTGAAACAATGCGGAATAGTTTCGCCACTCACGCCACATGGAACACCACAAAGAAATGGTGTGTCCGAACGTCGTAATCGTAGTTTACTAGATATGGTGCGATCTATGATGTCTCTTACTGATTTACCGCTATCATTCTGGGGTTATGCTTTAGAGACGGCCGCATTCACGTTAAATAGGGCACCATCAAAATCCATTGAGACGACACCTTATGAACTATGGTTTGGCAAGAAACCAAAGTTGTCGTTTATTAAAGTTTGGGGCTGCGATGCTTATGTGAAGAAACTTCAACCAGATAAGCTCGAACCTAAATCGGAGAAATGTGTCTTCATAGGATACCCAAAAGAGACTGTTGGGTACACCTTCTATCACAGATCCGAAGGCAAGACATTCGTTGCTAAGAATGGATCCTTTCTAGAGAAGGAATTTCTCTCGAAAGAAGTGAGTGGGAGGAAAGTAGAACTTGATGAGGTAACTGTACCTGCTCCCTTATTGGAAAGTAGTTCATCACAGAAATCGGTTCCTGTGACACCTACACTAATTAGTGAGGAAGCTAATGATATTGATCATGAAACTTCAGATCAAGTTTCTACTGAACCTCGTAGGTCTACCAGAGTAAGATCCGCACCAGAGTAGTACGGTAATCCTATTCTGGAAGTCATGCTACTTGACCATGATCAACCTACAAACTATGAGGAAGCGATGATGAGCCCAGATTCCGCAAAATGGCTAGAGGCCATGAAATCTGAGATGAGATCCATGTATGAGAACAAAGTATGGACTTTGGTTGACTTGCCCGATGATCGGCAAGACATTGAGAATAAATGGATCTTTAAGAAGAAGACTGACGCCATGGTAATGTAACTATCTATAAAGCTCGACTTGTTGCGAAAGGTTTTCGACAAGTTCAAGGGGTTGACTACGATGAGACTTTCTCACCCGTAGCGATGCTTAAGTCTGTCCGAATCATGTTAGCTATTGCTGCATTTTATGATTATGAAATTTGGCAAATGGATGTCAAAACTGCATTCTTGAATGGATTTCTGGAAGAAGAGTTGTATATGATGCAGCCAGAAGGTTTTGTTGATCCAAAAGGTGCTAACAAAGTGTGCAAGCTCCAGTGATCCATTTATGGACTGGTGCAAGCATCTCGGAGTTGGAATAAACGCTTTGACAGTGTGATCAAAGCATATGGTTTTATACAGACTTTTGGAGAAGCTTGTATTTACAAGAAAGTGAGTGGGAGCTCTGTAGCATTTCTGATATTATATGTAGTTGACATATTATTAATTGGAAATGATATAGAATTTCTGTATAGCATAAAGGCATACTTGAATAAAAGTTTTTCAATGAAAGACCTTGGTGAAGCTGCTTATATATTGGGCATCAAGATTTATAGAGATAGATGAAGACGCTTAATAGGACTTTCACAAAGCACTTACCTTGATAAAATTTTGAAAAAGTTCAAAATGGATCAGGCAAAGAAAGGGTTCTTGCCCGTGCTACAAGGTGTGAAGTTGAGTCAGACTCAATGCCCGACCACAGCAGAAGATAGAGAGAAAATGAAAGATGTTCCCTATGCTTCAGCCATAGGCTCTATCATGTATGCAATGTTGTGTACCAGACCTGACGTATGCTTAGCAATAAGCTTGGCAGGAAGGTACCAAAGTAATCCAGGAGTGGATCACTGGACAACGGTCAAGAACATCCTGAAATACCTGAAAAGGACTAAGGATATGTTTCTCATATATGGAGGTGACAAAGAGCTGGTCGTAAATGGTTACGTCGATGCAAGCTTTGACACTGATCCGGACGATTCTAAATCGCAAACCGGATACGTGTTTTTATTAAACGGTGGAGCTGTAAGTTGGTGCAGTTCTAAACAAAGCGTCGTGGCGGGATCTACATGTGAAGCGGAGTACATAGCTGCTTCGGAAGCAGCAAATGAAGGAGTCTGGATGAAGGAGTTCATTTCCGATCTAGGTGTCATACCTAATGCATCAGGACCAATGAAGATCTTCTGTGACAATACTGGTGCAATTGCCTTGGCAAAGAAATCCAGATTTCACAAGAGGACCAAGCACATCAAGAGACGCTTCAATTCTATCTGGGACCAAGTCCAAGTGGGAGACATAGAGATTTGCAAGATACATACGGATCTGAATGTTGCAGACCCGTTGACTAAGCCTCTCTCACGAGCAAAACATGATCAGCACCAAGACTCCATGGGTGTTAGAATCATTACTATGTAATCTAGATTATTGACTCTAGTGCAAGTGGGAGACTGAAGGAAATATGCCCTAGAGGCAATAATAAAGTTATTATTTATTTCCTCATATCATGATAAATGTTTATTATTCATGCTAGAATTGTATTAACCGGAAACATGATACATGTGTGAATACATAGACAAACATATAGTCACTAGTATGCCTTTACTTGACTAGCTCATTAATCAAAGATGGTTATGTTTCCTAACCATAGACATGTGTTGTCATTTGATTAATGGGATCACATCATTAGGAGAATGATGTGATTGACATGACCCATTCTGTTAGCCTAGCACTTGATCGTTTAGTATATTGCTATTGCTTTCTTCATGACTTATACATGTTCCTGTAACTCTTAGATTATGCAACTTCCGTTTACCGGAGGAACACTTTGGGTACTACCAAACGTCACCACGTAACTAGGTGATTATAAAGGAGTACTACAGGTGTCTCCAAAGGTACATGTTGGGTTGGCGTACTTCGAGATTAGGTTTTGTCACTCCGATTGTCGGAGAGGTATCTCTGGGCCCTCTCGGTAATGCACATCACTATAAGCCTTGCAAGCAATGTAACTAATGAGTTAGTTACGGAATGATGCATTACGTAACGAGTAAAGAGATTTGCCGGTAACGAGATTGAACTAGGTATTGGATACCGACGATCGAATCTCGGGCAAGTAACATACCAATGACAAAGGGAACAACGTATGTTGTTATGCGGTATGACCGATAAAGATCTTCGTAGAATATGTAGGAACCAATATGGGCATCCAGGTTCTGCTATTGGTTATTGACCGAGAATAGTTCTAGGTCATGTCTACATAGTTCTCGAACCCGTAGGGTCCGCACGCTTAACGTTATGATGACAGTTTTATTATGAGTTTATAAGTTTTGATGTACCGAAGTTTGTTCGGAGTCCCGGATGTGATCACGGACATGACGAGGAGTCTCAAAATGGTCGAGACATAAAGATTGATATATTGGACGACTATATTCGGACACCGGAAGTGTTCCGGACGTTTTCGGAGAAAACCAGAGAGCCGGAGGGTTACCGGAACCCCCCCGGGAGAAGTAATGGGCCATATGGGCCTTAGTGGAGAGAGAGAGAGGGGCAGCCAGCATGGGCCGCACGCCCCCTCCCCCTCTGGTCCGAATTGGACTAGGAGGGGGGCGGCGCCCCCCTCTTTCCTTCTCCCTCTCCCCCTTCCTTTCCCCCTCCTAGTAGGAGTAGGAAAGGGGGAGTCCTACTCCTACTAGGAGGAGGACTCCTCCTCCTGGCGCGCCCTCTAGGGCCGGACGGCCTCCCCCCTTGCTGCTTTATATAGGGGGGCGGGGGGCACCCTAGGACACACAAGTTGATCTACGGATCGTTCCTTAGCCGTGTGCGGTGCCCCCCTCCACCATATTCCACCTTGGTCATATCGTCGCGGAGTTTAGGCGAAGCCCTGCGCCGGTAGAACATCATCATCGTCACCACACCGTCGTGCTGACGGAACTCATCCCCGAAGCTTTGCTGGATCGGAGCCCGGGGATCGTCATCGAGCTGAACGTGTGCTGAACTCGGAGGTGCCGTACGTTCGGTGCTTGGATCGGTCGGATCGTGAAGACGTACGACTACATCAACCGCGTTGTCATAACGCTTCCGCTTACGTTCTACGAGGGTACGTGGACAACACTCTCCCCTCTCGTTGCTATGTCATCACCATGATCATGCGTGTGCGTAGGAATTTTTTTGAAATTACTACGTTCCCCAACATATCACCCCAATCATGATCGTTGCAATAAGTAGTAGACATATCAAAACACGCATCCCCAAGCTTGTGGTTTTGCATATCACTAACACAATTGACATTAATAATATTTATAATAACATCATTGCAATCATGCTTTTCATTCAAGGAGCTATCATGAATCACTTCATAAATTTCTTCGTTTAACACTTCATCACAATTTTCAGATTCATAAATATCAAGCAAAACTTCATAAATATAATCTAGATTCAGTTCACTAACAATTGGTTATTCATAATTGGATCTTTTAAAAATATTAGAAAGTGGATAAGGATCCATATCAATAGATTTTTAGCAAGCAAAGATGCAAGCAAATAGAGGACACATGGCAACACAAGCCAACAAGAGATCTGACGAGAAAAAGGCAAACGGAAAAGAAGGCGAATAAAACGACAATTTTTTGTGAAGTGGGGAGATGAAAATAAGAGGCAAATGGAAAATAATGGAAATTGGAAGGAGATGAGATTTGTGATTAGGAACCTAGGAGATGTTGATGATGTCTCCCCGGCAACGGCGCCAGAAATTCCTTTTGATGTCAGCTTGAACTATGTCGGTATTTCCCCAAAGAGGAAGGGACGATGCAGCACAGCAACAGTAGGTATTTCCCTCAGTGATGAGACCAAGTTTATCGAACCAGTAGGAGAACCACGCAACACCATGTAAACAGCTCCTGCACACAAAGAACAAATACTTGCAACCCGACGTGTTAAACGGGTTGTCAATCCCTTTCGGGTAATGGCGCAAGAAATCGGCACGTGGATGGGACAAAGTTGTAATAAATTGATAAATGCAAATAAAAGCAAATAAAAATCAGAGAGGTATTTTTGTGTTTTTGGATTAATAGATCTGAAAATAAAATAAAATAAAAATAGATCTCGAAGGTAAATATAATAAAGAAGAGACCCGGTGGCCGTAGATTTCACTAGTGGTTTCTCTCAAGAAAAATAGCATACGGTGGGTAAACAAATTACTGTTGGGAAATTGATAGAACTTCAAATAATCATGACGATATCCAGGCAATGATCATTATATAGGCATCACGCCCAAGATTAGTAGACCAACTCCTGCCTGCATCTACTACTATTACTCCACACATCGACCACTATCCAGCATGCATCTAATGTATTAAGTTCATGGAAAAACCGAGTAATGCAATAAGAACGATGACATGATGTAGACAAGATCTATTTATGTAGAAATATACCCCATCTTGTTATCCTTAATGGCAACAATACATACATGTTGGTTCCCCTTCTGTCACTGGGATCAGGCACCGTAAGATCGAACCCATCACAAAGCACCTCTTCCCATGGCAAGAAAAATCAATCTAGTTGGCCTGACTAAACCAAAGATTCGAAGAACAAATACGAGGCTATAAGTAATCATGCATATAAGAGATCAAAAGACTCAAATAACTTTCATGGATAAAAACATAGATCTGATCATAAACTCAAAGTTCATCGGATCCCAACAAACACACCGCAAAACGAGTTACATCAAACAGATCTCCAAGAGACCATTGTATTGAGAATCAAATGAGAGAGAGGAAGCCATCTAGCTAATAACTATGGACCTGTAGGTCTACAATGAACTACCCACGCATCATCGAAGAGGCACCAATGAGGATGATGAACCCCTCCATGATGGTGTCTAGATTGGATCTGTGGTTTCTGGAACTTGCGGCGGCTGGAATTGATTTTCGTCGACTCCCCTAGGGTTTCTGGAATATTGGGGTATATATAGAGCAAAGAGGCGGTGCGGGAGGCGGTCGAGGTGGGCACAACCCACCTAGGCGCGCCTGGCCCCCCAATCGCGCCGTGGTGGGTTGTGCTCCCCTCGGAGCCCCCCTCAGGTACTTTATTGGCCCATCATGTGTCTTCTTGTCCACAAAAAATCACCAACATTTTTTGTTGCGTTTGGACTCCATTTGGTATTGCTTTCCTGTGAAATAAAAAACAAGCAAAAAACAGCAACTGGCCCTGGGCACTATGTCAATAGATTAGTCCCAAAAAGTGATATGAATTTGCTATAAAATTATCATAAAACATCCAAGAATGATAATATAACAACATGTAACAATAAAAAATTATAGATATGTTGGAGACGTATCAATGACCCCTTCCATAAAGTAGCAATTCAGCTCAAACTGTTGTATCATTCCGGACATATAGTGGTGGATTGTTGGCACCACGACCAGTGGGTGTAACCATCCTACTAGAACATAACAGGGATCGTCTAGCATGGAGCAATTGTAGAGACAATGAATCATTCATTAGGTAACATGCACAATGAAAAAGAGCGCAAAAGATACATCATAGTAGTCAAGCATGACATGCGGATCCATACATAAGTCGGTTACAAGCGACCAGTTCAAGTTCGGAAAAGGGAAATAGCCTAGTCCAACTAGGCGGCGCGCAGACACGCGGTGGAGGGATACAACAACGGCACATAGCAATATGCTACATCAACATAGGGGAAAACCCTCTGAAGTTAGGCAGCTGTAGGTGACGATGAAGAAGTGATACATCTCCAATGTATCTATAATTTTTGATTGTTCCATGCTATTATATTATCTATTTTACATGTTCTCTATGCATTAATATGCTATTTTATATTATTTTTGGGACTAACCTATTAACCTAGAGCCAGTGCCAGTTTCTGTTTTTCCCCTTGTTTTTGAGTTTTACAGAAAATGAATATCAAATGGAGTCCAAACAAAATAAAACTTTCGCGAAGATTTTTCTTGGACCAAAGACACATGTAGGACCTGGAGATGAAGTCAGAGGAGTCCTGATGAGGTCACAAGCCTCAGGGGCGCGCCCTAGGGGGCGCCTTGAGGGCTTATGGGCCCCACGGATTCTTGGCCTATAAATTCAGAAATATTCCCAAACGACCAGAAGCGTCCACCAAAATACTTTTCTGCCGTCGTAACCTTCTGTACCCGTGAGATCCCATCTAGGGACCTTTTCCGGCATCCTGCCAGAGGGGGCTTCGATCACGTAGGGCTTCTGCATCACCCCTATTGCCCTTTTGATGAAGCGTGAGTAGTTTACCTCAGACCTATGGGTCCATAGCTAGTAGCTAGATGGCTTCTTCTCTCTCTTCAATCTTCAATACAATGTTCTCCTCGATGTTTTTATAGATCTATACAATGTAATATTCTTTTGCGGTGTTGCTACATCTTGAGCTTGCATTGGTTTTCCTTGAAGAGGAAAGGGTGATGCAGCAATAGTAGCGTAAGTATTTCCCTCAATTTCTAAGAACCAAGGTATCAATCCAATAGGAGGCTCCTCAAAAGTCCCACGCACCTACACAAACAAACAAGAACTCGCAACCAATGCAATAAAGGGGTTGTCAATCCCTTCAAGGCCACTTGCGAAAGTGAGATCTGATAGAGATAATATGATAAGATAAATATATTTTTGGTATTTTATGATATAGATTGGAAAAGTAAAGATGCAAATAAAAGTAGATTGAAGGCTTATATGATAAGAGATAGACCCGGGGGCCATAGGTTTCACTAGTGGCTTCTCTCAAGATAGCATAAGTATTATGGTGGGTGAACAAATTACTATCGAGCAATTGATAGAAAAGCGAATAATTATGAGATTATCTAGGCACGATCATGTATATAGGCATCACGTCCGTGACAAGTAGACCGACTCCTGCCTGCATCTACTACTATTACTCCACACATTGACCGCTATCCAGCATGCATCTAGAGTATTAAGTTCATAAAGAACAGAGTAACAGATTAAGAAATATGACATGATGTAGAGGGATAAACTCATGCAATATGATATAAATCCCATCTTTTTATCCTCGATGGCAACAATACAATACGTGCCATGCTGCCCCTGCTGTCACTGGGAAAGGACACCATAAGATTGAAACCAAAGCTAAGCACTTCTCCCATTGTAAGAAAGATCAATCTAGTAGGCCAAACCAAACTGATAATTCGAAGAGACTTGCAAAGATAACTCAATCACACATAAAAGAATTTAGAGGAGATTCAAATATTTCTCATAGATAAACTTGATCATAAACCCACAATTCATCGGATCTCGACAAACACACTGCAAAAAGAGTTACATCGAATAGATCTCCAAGAAGATCAAGGAGAACTTTTTATTGAGATTCAAAGAGAGAGAAGAAGCCATCTAGCTAATAACTATGGACCCGAAGGTCTGTGGTAAACTACTCACAACTCATCGGAGAGGCTATGGTGTTGATGTAGAAGCCCTCCATGGTCGTTTCCCCCTCCAGCGGAGCGCCAGCGAAGTCTCCAAGATGGGATCTCGCGGATACATAAAGTTAAGGAGGTGGAAATAGTTTTTCGTGGTCGCTTCTGATGTTTTTGAGGTCATGGGTATATATATGAGGAAGAAGTAGGTCGGTGGATGCTCGAGGGGCCCACGAGGGTGGGGGCGTGCCGGGCACCCTCGTGGCCACCTTTCTTGTTTCTTGACTTCCACTCCAAGTCCTCTCGATCATGTTTGTTCCAAAAAGATCGCTCCCAAAGGTTTCATTCTGTTTGGACTCTATTTGATATTCCTTTACTTCGACACACTGAAATAGGCAAAAAAACAGCAATTCGGGTTGGGCCTTCGATTAGTAGGTTAGTCCCAAAAATGATATAAAAGTGTAAAGTAAAGCCCATAAACATCCAAAACAAGTAATATAATAGCATGGAACAATAAAAAATTATAGATATGTTGGAGACGTATCAAGCATCCCCAAGCTTAATTCATGCTCGTCCTCGAGTAGGTAAATGATAAAAACAGAATTTTTGATGTGGAATGCTACCTAGCATAATTCTCAATGTATTTTTCTTTATTGTGGCATGATTGTTCAGATCCAAATGATTCAATATAAAAGCTTATAAGACATAAAAATAGTAATACTCAAAGCATACTAACAAATAATCATGTCTTATCCAAATAGCATAGCAAAAGAAAGCTTATCCCTACAAAATCATATAGTTAGGCCATGCTTCATTTTCATTACACAAAATACTCCCATCATGCACAACCTCGGTTTCGGCCAAGCAATTGGTTCATACTTTTTAACGAGCTTTAGCTTTTTGAACTCTTACACAATACATGAGCGCAAGCCATGGACATAGCACTATATGTGGTATATGGTGGTGGTTGTGAATACAAAAAGGGAGAAGATAGTCTCACATCAACTAGGCGTATCAACGGGCTATGGAGATACCCATCAATAGATATCAATGTGAGTGAGTAGGGATTGCGATGCAACGGATGCACTAGAGCTATAAATGTATGAAAGCTCAACAAAAGAAACTAAGTGGGTGTGCATCCAACTCGCTTGCTCACGAAGACCTAGGGCATTTTGAGGAAGCCCATCATTGGAATATACAAGCCAAGTTCTGTAATGAAAAATTCCCACTAGTATATGAAAGTAACAACACAAGAGACTCTCTATCATGAAGATCATGGTGCTATTTTGAAGCAGAAGTGTGGAAAAGAGATAGTAGCATTGTCCCTTCTCTCTTTTTCTCTCTCTCTTTTTGTTTGGCCTTTCTCCTTTTTTTATTTGGCCTTTCTCTTTTTTTGGTGGGCTCTTTGGCCTCTTTTTTTTAAAAGTCCGAAGTCTCATCCCGACTTGTGGGGGAATCATAGTCTTCATCAACCTTTCCTCACTTGGGACGATGCTATAATAATGAAGATCATCACACTTTTATTAATTTACAACTCAAGAACTACAACTCAACACTTAGAACAAAATATGACTCTATATGAATGCCTCCAGCGGTGTACCGGGATATGCAATGAGTCAAGAGTGACATGTATGAAAAATTATGAAGGTGGCCTTGCCAGAAATACGATGTCCACTACATGATCATGCAAAGAGCAATATGACAATGATGGAACGTGTCATAATAAACGGAATGGTGGAAAGTTGCATGGCAATATATCTCGGAGTGGCTATGGAAATGCCATAATAGTTAGGTATGATGGCTGTTTTGAGGAAGGTAAATAATGGGTGCATGATACCGGCGAAAGTTGCGCGGCATAAGAGAGGCTAGCAAAGTGGAAGGGTGAGTGTGCGTATATCCATGGACTCACATTAGTCATAAAGAACTCATATACTTGTTGCAAAATTCTACTTGCCCTCGAAGCAAAGTACTACTATGCATGCTCCTAGGGGAAGGGTTGGTAGGAGTTAACCATCGCGCAATCCCGACCTCCACTCATAAGGAAGACAATTAAAAGAGCACCTCATGCAACAAATTTGTCACACAACTTTTACCATACGTGCATGCTACGGGACTTACCAACTTGAACAAAAGTATTTCTCAATTCCATAATTACCCAACTAGCATGACTCTAATATTACCACCTTTATATCTCAAAACAATTATCAAGCCTCAAATTGATCCTAGTGTTTAATGCACTTTATATGATAGTTTTTATTATACCCAACTTAGATGCTCATCATTCTAGGACCAAATTCATAACCATAGCAAATACCATGCTGTTCTAAAAGACTCTCAAAATAATATAAGTGAAGCATGAGAGATCAACAATTTCTTCAAAATTAAGCCACCTCCGTGCTCTAAAAGATATAAGTGAAGCACTAGAGCAAAAACTATCTAGCTCAAAAAATATAAGTGAAGCACATAGAGTGTTCTAATAAATTCTAATCAAGTGGGATTCTCCCCAAAAGGTGTGTACAGCAAGGATTATTGTGGAAAACTAAAAATCAAATACTAATATCATACAAGACGCTCCAAGCAAAACACATATCATGTGGCGAATAAAAATATAGCTCCAAGTAAAGTTACCGATAGACAAAGACGAAAGATGGGATGCCTTTCGGGGCATCCCCAAGATTAGGCTTTTGGTTATCCTTGAATATCTTGGGGTTCCATGGGCATCCCCAAGCTTAGGCTCTTGCCACTCCTTATTCCATAATCCATCAAATCTTTACCCAAAACTTGAAAACTTCACAACACAAAACTCAACAGGAAAATCTCATAAGCTCTGTTAGTGCAAGAAAGAAAAACCACCACATAAGGTATTGTAATGAACTCATTATTTATTTATATTGGTGTTAAACCTACTATATTCCAACTTCTCTATGGTTCATACCCCTACATACTAGCCATAGATGCATCAAAATAAGCAAGCAACACATGAAAAACAGAATCTGTCAAAAACAAAACAATCTGTAGCAACCTGTAACTCTCGAATACTTCTGGAACTCTAAAATCCTACCAAAATAAGAAGTCCTGGGAAATTTCTCTATTGATCTATAGCAAAGAGAATCAACACAAAAGCACGTTTTTGAGAATTACTAAACTTATTTTCGTGCGCGCAAAGTTTCTGTTTTTCAGCAGAATCAAATTAACTATTACCATAGGTCATCCTATAGGTTCTACTTGGCACAAACACTAATTAAAACACATCTAAACATAAGGTGGATGCGAAATTTATTACTAAGCAGAAGCAAAAACAAAAAAAAAGTAAAATTGGGTTGCCTCCCAACTAGCGCTATCGTTTAACACCCCTAGCTAGGCATAAAAGCGAGGATAGATCTAAGTAGTGCCATATTTGGCATTCGAAAAGGAAAGAGAGGATTTACTTTCTATGGCATTCATTATTCTATTTAGGGAAAGCACATTGCCATTAGTGGATGAAGTAAGATTAAGCACATTTCAGAAATTTGCATCTAAGCTAGCCTTCATCTCTTTGATAATTTCATTTTGATAAAAGCATAAGAGAGTGGTAGATTCAACCTAATCATTCATAGGGTGCCCAAATATAGTTTTCATTTTTGCTTAGGTATCTATAGCATCCCCCTTAAGAAAACCTTCTTCAGAAATAGAATCTAGAACTTTCTTGAAAGAAGCGGGTAAGCTAACATAGAAACTTTTTAGGTAAACTTCAATTTGATATTGTGGCACATAGCTAGCCCGAATCCTTGATAACCTATCCCAAGCATCTTTTAAAGATTCATCAAGTAAATAGCGAAAAATTCCGGAGTCATCTTCATCAAAATTATTCAAGCTCTCATTGGTGACTCCGGTGGGTCTTTCCATAGCGTCATTATTTATGAGCTTAGAAAGGATAGAGGGACTATCCAAGGTACTAAAACCCTGGAAAGGACCCTAAGTTCTTTTGATTCGGTCATGGCAACGGGAAGGCACATGGAAAAGAGAGAGGAGATTGGGAAAGAGAGGGCAAATAAAACGGCAAGGGTGAAGTGGGGGAGAGGAAAACGAGAGGCAAATGGAAAATAATGTAAGTGCGAGGGAGATGAGTTTGTGATGGGTACTTGGTATGTATTGACTTGAGCAAAGACCTCCCCGGCAACGACGCCAGAAATCCTTCTTGCTACATCTTGAGCTTGCGTTGGTTTCCTTTAAGAGGAAAGGGTGATGCAGCAATAGTAGCGTAAGTATTTCCCTCAGTTTTTGAGAACCAAGGTATCAATCCAGTAGGAGGCTCCTCAAAAGTCCCACGCACCTACACAAACAAACAAGAACTCGCAACAGACGCAATAAAGGGTTTGTCAATCCCTTCAAGGCCACTTGCAAAAGTGAGATCTGATAGAGATAATATGATAGGATAAATATATTTTTGGTATTTTATGATATGGATTGGAAAAGTAAAGATGAAAAAAAAAGTAGATTGAAAGCTTATATGATAAGAGATAGAGCCGGGGGCCATAGGTTTCACTAGTGGCTTCTCTCAAGATAGCATAAGTATTACGGTGGGTGAACAAATTACTGTCGGGCAATTGATAGAAAAGCGAATAATTATGAGATTATCTAGGCACGATCATGTATATAGGCATCACGTCCGTGACAAGTAGACCGACTCCTGCCTGCATCTACTACTATTACTCCACACATCGACCGCTATCCAGCATGCATCTAGAGTATTAAGTTCATAAAGAACAGAGTAACGCATTGAGAAAGATGACATGATGTAGAGGGATAAACTCATGCAATATGATATAAACCCCATCTTTTTATCGTCGATGGCAACAATACAATACGTGCCTTGCTGCACCTGCTGTCACTAGGAAAGGACACCGCAAGATTGAACCCAAAGCTAAGCACTTCTCCCATTGCAAGAAAGATCAATCTAGTAGGCCAAACCAAACTGATAATTCGAAAAGACTTGCAAAGATAACTTAATCACACATAAAAGAATTCATAGGAGATTCAAATATTTCTCATAGATAAACTTGATCATAAACCCACAATTCATTGGATCTCGACAAACACACCGTAAAAAGAGTTACATCGAATAGATCTCCAAGAAGATCGAGGAGAACTTTTTATTGAGATTCAAAGAGAGAGAAGAAGCCATCTAGCTAATAATTATGGACCCGAAGGTTTGTGGTGAACTACTCACAACTCATCGGAGAGGCTATGGTGTTGATGTAGAAGCCCTCCATGGTCGATTCCCCCTCCGGCGGAGCCCTGACGAAGGCTCCAAGATGGGATCTCGCGGATACAGAAGGTTACGGCGGTGGAAATAGTTTTTCATGGTCGCTTCTGATGTTTTCGGGGTACATGGGTATATATAGGAGGAAGAAGTAGGTTGGTGGATGCTCGAGGGGCCCACGAGGGTGGGGGGCGCGCCCTAGGGGGTGCGCCGGGCACCCTCGTGGCCGCCTTGCTTGTTTCTTGACTTCCACTCCAAGTCCTCTCGATCACGTTTGTTCCAAAAAGACCGCTCCCGAAGGTTTCATTCCGTTCGGACTCCATTTGGTATTCCTTTTCTTCAAAGCACTGAAATAGGTTAGTCCCAAAAATGATATGAAAGTGTAAAGTAAAGCCCATAAACATCCAAAACAAGTAATATAATAGCATGGAACAATAAAAAATTATAGATATGTTGGAGACGTATCAGGTGTGTTTGTCGAGATCCGATGAATTATGGATTTATGATCAGATTATCTATGAATTTATTTGAATCTTCTCTGAATTCTTATATGCATGATTCGACATTTTTGTATTTCTCTTCGAACTATTGGTTTGGTTTGGCCAGTAGATTGGTTCTTCTTGCAATGGGAGTGCTTAATTTTGGGTTCAATCTTGCAGTGTCTTCACCCAGTGACATAGTAGGGGTAGTGAGGCACGTATTGTGTTGTTGCCATCAAGGGTAAAAATATGGGGTTTTCATCATATTGCTTGAGTTTATCCCTCTACATCATGTCAACTTTGTAGTGACCAGACCTCAAGTAGTCTGATCTCTGTGCATCAGTGTCATCCCTGGATCGGTAATGCTGACACACACAGTACTTGAAGGATTTATAACAGAGTAGCAATCACACACTTATTGCATCGAATGTCTCAAAAGAGAACTTACTACAATAAATATGGCTTAAGGCCATCTAAATACGATAACAGCGGAAGGCTTGGAAGATAAAGTGAGTCCATCAACTCCAACGTCATCACTGAGTGAAAGATCACGACCTAAGGCACCTTACTCGTCGTCTGAAAAGTCTGCAACATGAACGTTGCAGCCCGAAAATGGGTCAGCACATGGAATATGCTGGCAATGTAACACATAGAGGGTAATGAACAGAATAATGCTATCACTATATGCATATATGGCTGGTGGCAAGCTCTATGGTTACAGTTTTGCATAAAGCTAGTTTTTCCCTACAACAAAGGAATAAATTTTATTTAACTATCATAGTGGTTGTTAAACATTGAGAGGGTTCTCCCAACCCAATCCCAATTAAGCATCATCATTAAATCCAAACAAAATTTATTTAAGTAACATGTTGAGATTCACATGATAATCCTAGGACTAGATACTCCAAACGTCCATAACCGGGGACACGGCTAACCATGATTAGTTTATACACTCTGCAGAGGTTTGCACACTTTTCCCCACGAGACCCGATCTCCTCCGTTGGATTTCTCGCACTACAAGGTGTTTGAGAAACGGATGACCGAGGCACAGTCTTTCAGAAGCGTTAGCACCTTACGATGGGTAGACAGTTACACCTACTTTCCCCTACATCTGCTAGTCTACCACTATAGGAGTTCACATGACTTAATCAACTATGCTAGAGCCCATAGTACCTTGTGGCTACACACGGAAGTTTCTAGCATGAATAATCTCATGATCCCTTTGAGCCTGGGTGGCGGTCCATAGGAGAATCACACGGTACCCCGGGATTTCCAAAAATACAGGCAACACTGGGTTCCCCAGGTGCCTCAATCCACCCAGATGTGTATTAAAGTTGCCACCTTAAGTTGAACCATTAATTAACAATACTCACATCTGTCATGGATACACTCACCAAATCCACGTCTACTAGCATAGCATAGCAAAATAGGCAAACGTAGAAGTAACTCCCAAAGGTTTGATAATAAACAGGACAATAGCTACTACCTCATCTACTTCCCAAAACCCACATGTTAAATCAGATTCTAACCATGAAATTGTTTGAGGATTGATCTAATACAATAAAACTGGGTAGTAAAGAGGTATGATCAAAGTGTTACTTGCCTTGCTGATGATCCATGAAACCTAGAGACTCATAGTAGCACGCGGTGCACTCCGGGTACTCTATCACAAACAAACAAGCATACAATAAGCACTCATCTAATGCACGAGTAAAACTCAAATAAGAGATCTAACCAGAAAGTTCAACTTAAGAACACCGGTTTGCCACAAGAATCAAATCAAACAAAGCAACGAAACTCAAACAACGAAAGAAACAAGCTTTGTTTACTAATCTAGACCTAAGCCAAATTTTACAGTAGAAAATACTTGTTTGAGTTGGTTAACCGGAAAGAGGGTGTCAAGAGGAAACTCCAGGCGCTTGAATCGCCTGATTCTAATAAACGAGCGAAAAGTTACACTAGAACGAAAATCAGATCAGAAATCACGATCGAAAATAATCGTGAAAAACCAGAGAAAAAGAAAAACTGACGAACAGGCTAACGAAGGAACGTTCGCTGTCTCTGGCTAAACGATGAAAACCGTTCATTAAAACGAACGTACGGACGAACGTCTGCAAAATAAATAAACCAACGGGTAAACCAATTTTTTTTAAAAAAACCGGATCTAGATCTAGGGTTTACCAAAATAAACCAAAAAAACACGGCGGCGGCGGTCAACTCCGGCGGCGGTGGCGGCTGGGGCGGCGTGGGGCCTAGGGTGTGGGGCGGGCTGGGGCGGCGGTGTGGGCTACGGGGCAGGGGGCCCGACTTATAAAGCCCCCCTCCCCCCCGGGCAGAGTCCCGGTCGGGTACGGCCTGGGTCGGTTTATTTATTTTTTTAAATAATTCCCACGTGCAGAAAAAGAAAGAAAAGAAATAGTAAACGGACTCCAAAAATCCCGAAATAAATTTTTCCCGTCCTCTAAAAATATTCCGCACAAGATGAACATTTATTTGGGTCTAAAATGCAATTTGAAAAACGCGCATTTTTCCTATGCAAATAAAATAGCAATAAAATCCCAAAATAAAATCTTATTTGATTTTAATATTAAACCTCCTATATTTCTTTATTTTGGGAAAGTCATTTTATTCCCTCTCTCTTATTTTTATAAAAGAAATATACGAAGATAAAATAACTAAAATCAAAAGATCCTCTTTTTCAAAATTTGAGAAAAACTCAAATATGAAATAACGAAATCCCCAACTCTCTCCGTGGGTCCTTGAGTTGCGTAGAATTTCTCGGATCAAGCCAAAATGCATTAAAATATGATATGCAATGATGATCTAATGTATAACATTCCAAATTGAAAATTTGGGATGTTACAAACCTACCCCCTTAAGACGAATCTCGCCCTCGAGATTCGGGTTGGCTAGAAAATAGGTGAGGGTGGTCCTTCCGTAAGTCTTCCTCTCGCTCCCAGGTGGCTTCATCTTCGGTATGGTGGCTCCACTGAACTTTGCAGAACTTGATAACCTTGCTGCGCGTGACTCGGCTGGCAAACTCGAGAATCTTGGCTGGTTTCTCCTCATAGGTCAAATCACTATCCAACTGAATCCCTTCCAGGGGCACTATATCTCTCAGAGGGATATCGGCCATCTCTGTGTGGCACTTCTTCAACTGGGAAACATGGAACACATCATGAACTCCTGACAGTCCTTCAGGCAATTCCAACTTGTAAGCAACTTCTCCCATTCATTCCAGAACTTTATAGGGTCCCACAAAACGTGGTGCTAACTTTCCCTTAACTCCAAAACGCTTAACTCCTCGAAGTGGGGACACTCAAAGATAAACTCTTCCTCCAACTTCATAAACTCTCTCCTTGCGTTTAGAATCCGCATAGCTCTTCTGCCTGGACTGGGTTACTTTGAGTCTATCGCGAATCAGCTTAACCTTCTCTTCAGACTCTTTAATCAAATCTAGTCCAAACAACTGACGATCTCCAACTTCATCCCACAACAACGGTGTCCTGCACCTCCTTCCGTACAAAGCTTCGAAAGGGGCCATCTTCAAACTGGATTGATAACTGTTGTTGTAAGAGAACTCTGCATAAGGAAAATTGTCGTCCCAACTAGATCTATAATCTAGCGCACAAGCTCTCAACATGTCCTCCAGAATCTGATTGACTCTCTTGGTCTGTCTATTTGTCTGTGGATGAAAGGTTGTACTGACCTCTAGCCTGGAACCCAAAGTTTCGTGCAACTGATTCCAGAACTTTGAGGTAAATTGGGTTCCTCTATCTGATACAATGGTCCTCGGAGCTCCATGCAGACATACGATCCTGGTCATGTATATCTTTGCCAACTTAGCACTTGTATAAGTGGTCTTCACTGGGATTAAATGAGCTACCTTCGTCAAACAATCGACTACAACCCATATTTAGTCATAGCCCGAACGAGTCCTGGGCAATCCCGTAATAAAATCCATGTTTAGCTTATCCCACTTCCATTCAGGTATAGACAATGGTTGTAGCAACCCTGCTGGCTTCTGATGCTCTGCCTTTACTCTCTGACATACATCACAAACTGCTACATACTATGCAATATCCTTCTTCATTCCGGTCCACCAAAAACTGTCTTTCAAATCCAGATACATCTTGGTATTTCCTGGGTGAATCGAATTCGGTGAATCATGGGCCTCCTGCAAAATCAACTTCCTGATCTCCGGGTCATTAGGCATAAATGCGGTCCTCAAACCATAAGGTATCATGCTCATCCTCACGAAATCCCTTAGCTTTTCCTTTTCTCATCTTCTCCTTTATCTCGGCAATCTCCTTGTCTGTCTTCTGAGCTTCTCTATTCTTATCCATCAAAGTAGACTGAATCTCCAAACATAGCTTGCGAAGATCCTCGGCTAACTCTTTGGTAACTCTCCGGTCATGAGGGTGTTGACATAGCTCTTGCGGCTCAACGCATCGGCTACTATGTTAGCCTTTCCTGGATGATAATGCAACCTCATATCATAATCCTTAATGAGCTCCAACCATCTCCTTTGCCTGAGATTCAACTCCTTCTGTGTGAAGATGTACTTCAAACTCTTGTGATCCGTGTACACCTCGCAATGGTTTCCGATGAAAAAATATCTCCATGTCTTCAACGCATGCACTATGGCTGCTAACTCCAAATCATGGGTGGCATAATTCAACTCATGGGGCTTAAGTTGTCGTGAGGCATATGAAACAACTCTTCCCTCCTCCATGAGCACTGCTCCAAGTCCTTGATGAGAAGCGTCGCAATATACTTCATAATCCTTGCGCTGATCTGGCAGAATCAACACTAGTGATGTAACCAAACATTTCTTCAACTCCTAGAAACTAGCCTCACATTCCTCAGTCCATTTGAACTTGGTGTCCTTCTTCAACAACTCCATCATAGGTTTTGCAATCTTCGAGAAATTCTCAATGAACCTTCGGTAGTATCCTGCGAGTCCAAGAAAACTCCAGATCTCTCCAACTATTGTGGGGGCTTACCAATTTGTCACAGTGACAACTTTGGAGGGGTCTACTGCTATTCCTTCTCCAGATATCACATGTCCGAGAAATACAACTTCTTTCAACCAAAACTCACATTTGATGAATTTGGCATATAGCTGATGTTCTCTAAGCTTCCCAAGTACCAAACCCAAATGCTCCTTATGCTCCTCTTCATTCTTCGAGTAGACCAAAATATCATCAATGAACACCACGACGAACTTATCCAAAAACTCCATAAACACTTTGTTCATCATATTCATGAAATAGGCAGGTGCGTTAGTCAGACCAAATGACATAACGGTATACTCATGTAGCCCGTACCTTGTGGTAAAAGCTGTCTTGGGTATATCCTGCTCTCGAATCTTCAACTGGTGGTATCCTGATCGCAGATCGACCTTGGAAAATACCTTAGCTCCTTTCAATTGGTCAAACAAATCATTGATCATCGGCAGTGGGTACTTGCTCTTGATTGTCACTTCATTCAATCCCCTATAATCAACAACCATCCTCAATGATCCATCCTTCTTCTCCACTAGAAGCACTGGCGATCCCCAAGGTGACGAACTTGGATGAATATAGCCTTTATCCAGTAACTCCTTAATCTGCTTCTTGATTTCCTCCAAATCCTTTGCGGGCATACTGTACGGTCTCTTAGATATCGGCCCTGTGCCTGGCAAAAGTTCAATCAAAAACTCAATGTCTCTATCTGGTGGCATGCCTGGCGACTCTTCTGGAAATACGTCAGGGAAATCCTTCACCACTGGTACTTCCTCCTGTATAACTCCTGATAAAGAATTCACTTGAGTCCTCTTCGACACATGCCGGGATACATACTTAATCCTTCTTCTTCTGGGGTGGTAAGCAAAATTGACTTACTAGCGCAGTCGATGTTTCCTCCATACATCGATAGCCAATCCATACCCAGAATCACATCCAAACCTCGCGACTCCAAAATTATTAGATCCAAGGGGAAAACATGCCTACCTATGGTCAATGGCATCTGAAAACATCCTTGACTTGCCATATACTCCGCTCCTGGTGAGCTTACTAATATAGGTGTTCTAAGAACTTTGGTGGGCAGTTTATACTTATCCACAAATCCCCTTGATATGTATGAATGCGATGCACCAGTATCAAAAAGAACGATTGCAGTAAATGACTTAACCAAAAACTTACCTATTACTGCATCTGGTTGGGCTTCAACCTCCTCCACGTTAACGTGGTTCACCTGTCCCCTGTTGAAAGGGTTCGGCTTCTTCCCAGAGCTTCCATTACCATTTCAATTCTTAGCTTCGGGACATTCATTGGCATAATGTCCAGTCTTCTGGCACTTGTAGCAAGTGACGTGGCTCAGATCCTTCTTGGCTGGGGTTGATGGGTTGGTACGGTTCTGGCCGTTGCTTCCTCCATTACCATTCCCATTCCTGGGGGCACTATGGTTGTGCGAACTCCCTCCATTATGATTGTGGCCTCCATGGGTATGATGAAAAGGTCCTCCCGAGTTCGGGGTAAAACAAGGCTTCTGCTGAGCTCCAGAATTGTACTTCCCTTGTCCATACTTCCTCTTGCGGCTGTCAATCTGCTACTGCTTCCCTTCAATCATCAGAGCTCTATCTACCAACTCCTGGTAGTTGTTGAAGGTTGCCACCATCAACTGCAAGCTCAGCTCATCATTCAGTCCTTCCAGAAACTTCTCCTGCTTAGTTGCATCCGTAGCAACGTCATCTGGGGCATAACGTGCTAGCTTACTAAAGTCATCCACATACTGACCAACTGTACGTCCTCCTTGGCGGAAGTTGTAAAACTCACACTTCTTCATGGCCATAGCTCCTGCTGAAACATGGACAGTATGGAAAGCCTGCTGAAACTGGTCCCATGTGACAGTGTCAATGGGGTAAGTGGCTATAAAATTCTCCCACCATGATGTTGCGGGTCCATCAAGCTGGTGTGTGTGAAAATGCACTCACTCCGCATCTGTGCATCCTGCAGTGGTCAACTCCCTTCCAATCTTGCGGAGCCAATCATCTGCAACTATCGGCTTGGTGCTACTAGAGAACACCAGCGGATTTAGCCTCAAGAAAAGGGCTAAGTGATCAACAGGTGGTGGTGGTGGGTTGTTGTTGTTGGTGTTGTTGTTGTTGGTGCTATTGTTGTTGTTGTTGTTGTTCCCCTGATTCTGATTCTGGACTAATATCTGCATCAATGCATTCTGCTTCCAGATCAACTGAGTGAGCTCCGGTGGGAAAGCAAATCCATTGTCACGTCTCGGAGGCATCTAAGGGTTTAGAAAGGATGAGAATATAGAATAGCAATAGATCTAGAGGGAAAACACTACCCATATGCACATGAGACAAACTCAATAAATATCACTTCAATCAATTCAAACAAGGGCATACAACGGTCTAACTATCGTTACAAAAGTGCTCGGACTATACTATACATGGGATAATACTACTACTGTTATGCTGGCCGACTAGAAAAATTGATCGGTCGAAGACTCCATGATATCTGCTCCAGCTTCATCAATGTAGTCATCATCGCTATCGTCAAGGTCCGAGTCGGTGTCGTCGATGATGATTTAGTTCACCGGGCAAGTGGAATCGTCCTCTTCTCCTCCCGACGCGGGGTATCCCATGAACACTTTTAGCTTCTTCTTCAGGTCATCATTCTTCTCCACAAGTGTCATCATTTCTTCCTCGTATCCATCGTGTGTAGTCTTGAGTTCTTCTAGCTCCATGATCCTGGTCATAGCCTTCTTCTGATCTATCATGCCTGCGCACATCTGGTTCTCCTAGTGTCTAATGTGCTGGTTTAACTCCTAGATGAATGCTGCAATGGATCTATCCTTCCTGGTGCTGACCATCTCCCATTACTCATCTCGGCGCCCATAAATCTGGTAGATAGTATCCTTGAGATCCTTGTGGTAAACTTCTCCAATACGTCCCATGGTAATGTGGGCTGCCATGCTCTTTCCTAGACTTCAGGTTGGTGCATCAAAAGAAAACTCTATGGGCTCAGTGACGGGCACGAACGTCCTTCCTGGAAGTTGAACTTGAATCATCCAATGCTCCTCTTCTAGTAAAGTTGTGATGTAGGTCCTGGTGAATCTTGGTACTCTGATGTTCAGGTATCTAGTGACTTCCTTCAAGTAGCATCTGAGGGAGTCCTGGATTAAGGGGTCCTCGGACAGCCGGACTATATACTTTGGCCAGACTGTTGGACTATGAAGATACAAGATTGAAGATTTCGTCCCGTTTCCGGATGGGACTCTCCTTTGCGTGGAAGGCAAGCTTGGATATTCGGATATGTAGATTTCCTTCTCTGTAACCGACTCTGTGTAACCCTAGCCCCCTCCGGTGTCTATATAAACTAGAGGGTTTAGTCCGTAGAACAATAATCATAATCATAGGCTAGCTTCTAGGGTTTAGCCTCTACGATCTCATGGTAGATCAACTCTTGTAATACTCATATCATCAAGATCAATCAAGCAGGAAGTAGGGTATTACCTCCATCGAGAGGGCCCGAACCTGGGTAAAACATTGTGTCCCCTGCCTCCTGTTACCATCAGCCTTAGACGCACAGTTCGGGACCCCCTACCCGAGATCCGCCGGTTTTGACACCGACATTAGTGCTTTCATTGAGAGTTCCACCGTGTCGTCGCTGTAAGGCTTGATGGCTCCTCCGATCACCTTCAACGATGCGGTCCGGGGGGAGGTTTTCTTTCCCGGACAGATCTTCGTATTCAGCGGCTTCGTACTACAGGCCAGCTCGCTTGGCCATCTGGATCAGATCGATAGCTACGCCCATGGCCATCAGGTCAGCTTTGGAAGCTTAAACTATACGTCCAACATCCGCGGAGACTTGATCTTCGATGGATTCGAGCCCATGCCGGGTGCGCCGAATGGTCATGACGGGCATGACTTTAATCTGCCGTCGGATATTACTCAAGAGATCGCGCCTGCGATGGCGCCGGGAATCAATCTGGAGCAGATCGTGCCTTCCAAGGGCGGGTGGATGGACCCCGTCATGGAGGTCGCACACTCATCGGTATCGGAGCCGAACACTGATTCCACCTCCTATGAGAGTGGTGTCATTGGACTCTCGGACTCGTCTCTGGCCACAGGATCCAAATCGCGTGCGTCCGTGCCTATCGAATCTGATTGGGCACCGGTCATGGAGTTCACCGCCGCGGATATTTTTCAGCACTCGCCCTTGAGTGACATGCTAAACTCATTAAGGTCCATTTCCTTGTCAAGAGATTCCTGGCCGAACTATGTTCGGCTCGAGTGGGAAGCGGACGACGAAGAAATTCGCTCCCCACCCACCACCCACTTCATAGCCACTGTCAATGACTTAACCGACACGCTCAATTTCGGCTCCGAAGATGTCACATCCTAGCTTCTGGTAGTGCTCTAGGCTAGCTTCATGTGTGCATCATGTCTATATTTTCGAAAACTTGAACTGAGGAATTTTGGAAGCCTCAAAAACTTAAATAAAAGAGGGGCAAAAACCCTAGAAATCTCATTCATTGCTCCAAAATGCTCTTCTCAGATGTTTAATATTTTTGGCAAGGGTTTTGATCCAAACCAAAAATAATGAACATTTTAAAAGGAATTATTTTGGGACTGTGAATTTAAATCATTAGCTATTTGAATTTGAATTATATTCATATAATTAGAATATAATTTCAAATACCCCTGAAATATTTTATAAGCTTTTGGAAAAGTCCATCTAGCAAAATAAAATATTCAGAGGAGTTTTTGGCATTGTTTGAATTATTTTAAAATTCAAAACAGTGGCAAAATAAATTAAATAAAACAAAACAGAAGTAAAATAGGAAAAACAGAGAGAGGGAGAGAAACATTACCTGGCGCTCACCCGGTAGCCCACCAGGCCCACCTGGCCAGCCCAGCCCACCTCCTCCCCCCCTTGTCCTCTTCTTCCTCTGCCAGTAGGCAGAGGCGAGGCGTGGCGCGCGCCCGAAGAGCTCCGGCCACCTCCTTCTTACCTGCTCGCCGCTGGAGGCATCCAAGGGAGCCACGCACTCCCCCCCCCCTCGTTCCCCACGACCTCTCTCACTCTCCCGTAGCTCTCCCTCGCTCCCCCCCTCTCCTCTGCTCTCTCTCCCTCACGCGCCCGAGCGGAGACCATCGCCGCCGACGCCGTTTACCGGGGCCACAGCCACCCCCTCGCTCCCACTATGCATCCCCGAGCTCCGCCTCGACCCCCTCCTTCCTCCCCACCGACCCACGGCCCTCCGGAAGCCTTGCAACGCCGCCACCATCGCCGTTCCGTCGCCGGCCACCGAAGCTCCCCTCCGTCGATTCGCCGGACCCCGTGCCTCCCCTGCCTCACCAGCAGCACCAGAAGAACCGCGGTGAGCCGCTGCATCGTTTTCCCCATGTCTCGTTGCCTAATTCGCCCCCTAGCCGCTCCCTCCACCGGAGCCGAGACGCTCCGCCGCACGGGCTCATCGCCGGTGAAGCCCCGGTGACCAAATGGCCCCGCGCGTGCGTCCGTTGCACTCGCAACGACCCGTGGAGCAACTCTAGCGTGGCAGCTAGCTTGTTTGCGAGCCGCAGCGCTAACCCCGCACCCACCCGAGCTCCGGCCGCCGCCTCGGGCTCCATTCCGGCGAACCCCGGCCACCCCACGCCCTCTCGAGGGTCCCCCTAGATGCGCGGGAGCACGGGCTCACCCCTGGTGCCCTCAGCGCGACCAGCCGCGGGCTGTAGCGCCGTCCCGAGCAACTCCGGCGAGGTCTCGCCGTCGCCGTGGCCGCCGGCGTCACTAGCTGACGTGGCGCTAATTTAGTTAGCACTAATGACCACGTTAAACACCCCCCACAGACACTAACAGCGGGCCCCGTAGCGGGTCAAAGCCCGAGTCAACGCGGGATTAGCCCCCGTGTCACTGACGTGTGGACCCCACACGTCAGGTTTGACCCTGACCGGCCCCTGTTGACTTGCTGACGTCATGCCGACGTCATGCTGACGCAGCAAAGTATTTCTGGAATTAAATAAATTAGGAAATGATTTATAATTCCGGAAAATTGTATAAACTACAATAAATCATAGAAAATTAACTGTAACTCCAAATTAAATAAATTATATATGAAAAATTATCAGAAAAATTCAAGGAATCCATCTGTGCCATTTTCATGCATGTTAGAACAACTTATCACTACTGTTTAGGGCAAATGAAGTGAATGGCATTTGAATAATCACATATGGAGTTTGAATTTGAATCTTGTATTCAAACCAACTTCATTTAATCCGTTGCTAGTTGCATTAGCCCAAAACACATTCATTTTTCCATGTCATGATCATGCATCATATTGTGCATTGCATTGATTGTGTTCCCTTCTGTGTTGCCGGTATTTGTCCCCTCTCGATAGACGTGATACCGATGATGTGATCGTTGACACTGATGAAGACTCAATGTTATCTTCAGAAGTGCCAGGCAAGCAAAACCCCCTTGTTCATTCTGATACAATCCTACTCTCTCGCTTCTGCTCTCTTTTAATGCATTAGGACAACACCGATTTATCTGTTACTTGCTGCGGTAGCTGAACCCCTTTATCCTTTGCATGACCTGTCATTGCCACAGTAAATAGATGAAACCCACTAGCATGAGTAGGAGTTGTTTGAGCCCTGTTGTGCTTACTCATTCATGCTTGTTTGTCATGCCTGCTACTGCTTAGAGTTGAGTCAGGTCTGATTCATCGGGGATGAATCAGAGGTGTGTGAACATGTCCTACTGTGTGTGAGCTAAGTGTGTGAACACGATTTGGTAAAGGTAGCGGTGAGAGGCCATGTAGGAGTACATGGTGGGTTGTCTCATTGCAGCCGTCCTCAGGAACTGAGTTCTGTGTTTGTGATCCATGATTCAGCTACTACCACGCATTGGGCCCGAAACCAATGGACCCTCTCGGCTTCTTAATCACCCTTGTCCTCTGTCCAGGAGTTGCAAGTAGTTTCTGGTGTTTGTAGTATGCTGGAGGCCGTGGGCAGCGCTGACCGTAGGGGTGGGCTGTGATGCGGTAGGCACGTGGCCGGGTATACCGGGCGCCCGTTTGGTGTCACGGAACCCTGTTCACATCGTTTGGGGCTGTGAGCGAAACTCCGGCCGGATCTCCTCATGGATGGAACCCGAATAGGCAATAAACCTGGACTAGAGACTTAGGTGTTTAGGTAGGCCGTGGCCGACACCCACGTTGGGCTTCCGCTTGAAGGTTGCCGAGTACATGTCGTGTAAACGGCGGTAAGTGGTGAGAGCGTGTGTGAAGAAGTACACCCCTGCAGGGTTAATATGATCTATTCGAATAGCCGTGTCCGCGGAAAAGGACTTCTGGGTTGCTTATATCAGTTCATAGACAAGTGAAAGTGGATACTCTAAAATACGCAAGATAAGCGTGAGTGCTATGGATGGCGTTCTCGCAGGGATACGGGAGCGGATCCATAGTGGTGTATTGATATGGTGAATATGTGGACTCGTGTGCGCCACCTCAAAAGTTACATTGCAGTCGTAGTTCAGGATAGCCACCGAGTCAAAGCTGGCTTGCTGCATTTAAACCCCACCATCCCTTTGTTGATAATGATGCATATGTAGTTAGTTCTGATGTAAGTCTTGCTGGGTACATTTGTACTCACGTTTGCCTATTTTATGTTTTTGCAGAGAGACTTCGGTCTCGCTAGTAGTTCCGCGTGGACTTCGAGGTTTAGCTTGTTACCTCAGCTACGATCTTGTGCCCTCGGCAGGATCTGATAGATAGTCAGGCTTCTCAGCCTTTTTCATTTATAGATGTCTGTACTCAGACATGATAGCTTCCGCTTGTGTTTTGACTTGTATGCTCTGAATGTTGGGTCGTGAGACCCCTGTTTGTAATATCTCGCTCCTCGGAGCCTATTGAATAAATTACTTGAGTCGTAGAGTCATGTTGTGATGCCGTGTTGTAGTTGCACATATCGAGCATATTGTGTGTATGTTATTGAAATGCTTGGTATGTGTGGGATCTGAACATCTAGTTGTTTATCTTTAGTAGCCTCTCTTACGGGGAAATGTCTCCTAGTGTTTCCACCGAGCCATGAAAGCTTGCTACTGCTCCGGAACACTTAGGCTGGCCGGCATGTGTCCTTCTTGGTTCCTGTGTCTGTCCCTTCGGGGAAATGTCACGCGATGAATACCGGAGTCCTGCTAGCCCAGTGCTACAGCCTGGTTTCACTCGCTGATGACCGACACATTCGATGCTGGGTCATGGATGCCTGTCCCTGTAAGTCTGTGCCACCTTGGGTTTACGACTAGCCATGTCAGCCCGGGCTCCTTATGATATGGATGCTAGCGACACTGTCATATACGTGTGCCAAAAGGCGCAAACGGTCCCGGGCTAAGGTAAGGCGACACCCGTGGAAATACCGTGCGTGAGGCCGCAAAGTGATATGAGGTGTTACATGCTAGATCGATGTGGCATTGAGTCAGGGTCCTGACAGCGTTGGTATCAGAGCTTGACTGCCTGTAGGATTACCAAGCCAAACTGGTCGAAGTTGAGTCTAGAAATTCTTTAGTTATATAAGGGAATTGATTGTGGGATGGAACGTAAGGCTCTTTTTACTCCTTATACCTCATGGCCTTCTGATCTGAGTCATCATCTTCTCTTCTACGGGGATTAAGAACTAGGCTATCTCTTCTTTCCATCAGGATCACGTGTTACTAATACGTAGACTTATAAGATTGTTGGATTAAGCCTCAGTTCAGTTTCTACCTCTGTATGTTAATTATTAATCTCGAAACCTTGATATTGTGCTTCTGAGTGGTTATGCCACCATTTTTGTGAATGTCTCAAATCTCTTCTGAGCATTTACAGCCGTTATGCTGTCCGAGTCATTCCAGGTTTCTAAATAGTCTGATGCATTTGCAAAATCCTTTTCCTCTGGTTTCGATGCTCCTTTATGCCAGCTCAATCACACTAATTGTTGAGTTGAGGTATTCTATTGCCTTGACATTATGTTGGAGTTACTATTATGGCCCTAGGTGTTTAGGGAGTCACCTAGTAATCTAGCAATGTTTTGTGATCCCCAGTGTGATGATTCTGGCTTTTATTCTCGAAAGCATCCCGTGATGCCACTTAGTAGTAGGTATTCTACTCCTTGGGCTTGAACCCGAGATTCACTCTACCTACTTCATGTTGATAGTAATTGCTAGTGCCTTTAGGATATTAGTAACCTTTGCGATAGTCCTTGAAGTTCGTGGTATCTTCTTCTTCCAAATACCATGAACCGCTTATGGCAGATGTTTATTGGATCAAAAGATCACAATTAGAGTACTCTTGAGGAGTTCTCCATTCATAAATCGTGACTCTGCCAGTTCTACCTTTCTGCATGGGTTATCCGGAAGAAATATGTTGAACTTGGTTCGACATACTAATCTATGCATCCACAACTCAGAAAATTATATGTTCCTTTGAGTTGTTCTCCTTAGTTGCATTCTGACTCTCGTCTATCAATTGATAGTCAAGAGTATGCGTGCGTTCGTTTATCGATGCCTATTACTCTTGTGGTCCATCAAGCCATTCTGTCCTGAATGACTTGGAGAAACAAACTCCAGTACCTCATCCATATCTAGGATTGGGTCAAAGTAGTTGTATTCCGCAGATCAAATGCCAATCCAGCTTTTGGTTCTGTTCTACCTTGGAGTATTACCCCCTTTATGTCAGAATTGTCATGAGAACTGCACCAACTCTCATGAATTTTGACGTAGTGATACTTCTCACCATCATTAGTCATTCCTCGGCCCTCGTGTTGATGCAACCGGAATACCGACAAATGAATTGTGATGTGTGAAATCAATATTCCCAGCAACCTCGTTGCTTGGTAGTTAAAGGATAATAATTTCATTCTTAGCATGTTGGTTTTTGAATCATCCTTCTAAGACTGATCGTGCTACCTAGTCCTTATTTCGGTGCACCCTTCGATTGATGAGTTAGGATCTTGTCAAGTCCTCACTCATTTGATCATATCGTCTTGCCCTCAAAAGTGAGATTGTTCTCGAGCTTAGTAACATACCGGTGGTTCGTGATTTTTTGAATGTCTTCTCGGAAGTATCACCAGGTCGTCATCTGACCATTATGTTGAGCTCGTGATCAAGTTGATTTATTATGAACCACCTTCTCTCCAAGAATCAGTGTTAGATATCCCTGAGCTAGTTGGTTAAGCTAGACAACAACTTGGAGAGTTGGAAGATAAAAGCTTGCCTGACTTAGTTCGTTCCAAAGGGATATTCTTGTGTAGTGTGTGTTGAAGAAAGACGGTATCTTCATCGATTGGTCCCTGTGATCAGTTGCTGGACCTATTGTCCTATCAATCCTTTGATTTGAGTGTGGGCTATCGTCAAATCAAATCAGTACCAATGATGCTCGTAATGTTGTCTTATTCGTGGTTGATCCCTTGAGCATACGCCATTACATCTTTGGCCTGACCAATGCTATCACTTATTCACTTAACTATGGAATTCCTTTTAAAAGGAAACCTAGATGAATTGTTATTGAGCCCATTGACAACATCTTTATCTCCTCCATGGTTTTGTTGGACATTAAGCTAGTGTTGGAAACTTTTGAAAGCATTTTCCTCATGCTAGCTCATGAAGTATTTGTTGATGAAAGGAGTGACTTACTTTTATACACGTGCATTTGGTGAAAGTTGCCGCCGTGAATTTGAGAAAGTTAGTTTTGCTTCCTCTGGAATCATCCCAAGTCAGTCATGCATACGTGCGAAGTATTCTGTGGTTCGGAGACTTGCAACCTCCATTCCATATGTATATCCTAGCACACCAAGCCACTGATTGATTGTTCACGGAAAAGGAGTTGATGTGCTAATCCTAGGTCATGCACAAGACTTCAATATCCTCGATTATGGTTCCCCTCCTGAACTCGGTAGTGTTTTATTATAAGACTACTTTGTGGTCATGCTTGTCTTGGACATCGTGTTCACATGTTTGTAGCAGAACCAGCTCATGTTTTGGAGCTCACTATCGTAGTCCATTTCCCGAGAATCCCGCAACGTCATCCCATCGATTTGTGTTGCAAACTTTCATTTTTCTTCCTAGACTCGATGAGTCTGGAATATCCTGACACCAACCAGATCTGAATCTCAGGCAGATATGATGGTTGGAACATTTCCCCAAGAACTATAATATTGGTCCCTCGATAACTGGTAAAGTGGATGTCGTGGCCAGCACCACCCAGCCGAAAGACCTATTATTGTAGTATCTTGTTTGAGGAAGTTGGCCACCTCCCCATAAGGATTTCGTAGGATTTACCTCCGTAACTGTTCCTTATGGATTCTATTGCTCCCGAAGTCTGACCTTTACTTGATGTTCTAGTTATCAAACCATATCTATGAATGGGATACACTAGCACGTCAAGGAGAACATTAGAAGCGGAGTGCTAAATGTCTCTCGGTCAATCATCCAGATTTTTATTTTCCTTGGCCTCGCTAAGGTGAAATCTGAGAAGGTGTTATCTTCCTTTGCATCTGCATCCTCCATCACCATTCATCATGGTAGTAAGTTGTGTTACCGGACCCTTGACACGGATGTCGGTAAAACCTTGATGATTATGGAATTGCTCAAGTTCTTGAGAGCACGTACAAGCGCTACGTATTATCATCGGCTCTAACTGGGATTCCTCTCAGTTTCCTCGGCAATGCTATGACCTTTTCAAACAGTGGATTCACTCGCTATTGATGAGCCTCTTCCCAGTTACCAGAATCATTCCCAGCATTTGCATTTTGTTCCCAGCTTGCACCGCCAATGTGCCATTCTACCATGGGTCTCTTCCATTTCCGGTGGTAAGCAATTCATCCATTACGTTGTCTTCAACAAGGTAATCCACATCATCCAAGTCCGAGTATGCCATTCTACCGACCCCCTCCAAATGATCGCTTGTGATTGCCTTAGGCTGGTATAAAGAGTTTCAATGATCTCTGAATCAAAAGTAATTCTTTTTGCCACTTAAGGTAATAATCTACGAATCACCCTCCTCCAGGATGTTTCGTCGTGGTATCATGGCAACTTAACTCCTCGCTACGTGGACAATCGTTTACTACCCTCTTAAGTGTGGAATTGTTGTCTACCTAGTGAACCTCGTCACCTGCTCCGCTCCATTCCTCTAGAGGTGTGCTTCGTCTCTCAGCTCGAGAGATGTTGCTATGTCATTCCGGGAGTTAATCCTGAGTTGTTCGACCTTCGAGAAGACCGATCCTTCTAGAGTTTTCCTTTCCTCTTCTTGTCATGGTTAGTTGGATTTCTCAGAGCAAGACTTCGGGACAATGATGGTGGACAAATCAACGTCCATTTGAAGTGCAACTGGATCGTGAAGATTATACTAGTCTGCGTTACCCCTTCACCTTACCCTACGCTTGAATCTCGAGACGAGATTCTTGTTTAGTGGGGGTGAGTTGTCACATCCCTAGCTTCTGGTAGTGCTCTAGGCTAGCTTCATGTGTGCATCATGTCTATATTTTCGAAAACTTGAACTGAGGAATTTTGGAAGCCTCAAAAACTTAAATAAAAGAGGGGCAAAAACCCTAGAAATCTCATTCATTGCTCCAAAATGCTCTTCTCAGATGTTTAATATTTTTGGCAAGGGTTTTGATCCAAACCAAAAATAATGAACATTTTAAAAGGAATTATTTTGGGACCGTGAATTTAAATCATTAGCTATTTGAATTTGAATTATATTCATATAATTAGAATATAATTTCAAATACCCCTGAAATATTTTATAAGCTTTTGGAAAAGTCCATCTAGCAAAATAAAATATTCAGAGGAGTTTTTGGCATTGTTTAAATTATTTTAAAATTCAAAACAGTGGCAAAATAAATTAAATAAAACAAAACAGAAGTAAAATAGGAAAAACAGAGAGAGGGAGAGAAACATTACCTGGCGCTCACCCGGTAGCCCACCAGGCCCACCTGGCCAGCCCAGCCCACCTCCTCCCCCCCTTGTCCTCTTCTTCCTCTGCCAGTAGGCAGAGGCGAGGCGTGGCGCGCGCCCGAAGAGCTCCGGCCACCTCCTGCTTACCTGCTCGCCGCTGGAGGCACCCAAGGGAGCCACGCACTCCCCCCCTCGTTCCCCACGACCTCTCTCACTCTCCCGTAGCTCTCCCTCGCTCCCCCCCTCTCCTCTGCTCTCTCTCCCTCACGCGCCCGAGCGGAGCCCATCGCCGCCGACGCCGTTTACTGGGGCCACAGCCACCCCCTCGCTCCCACTATGCATCCCCGAGCTCCGCCTCGACCCCCTCCTTCCTCCCCACCGACCCACGGCCCTCCGGAAGCCCTGCAACGCCGCCACCATCGCCGTTCCGTCGCCGGCCACCGAAGCTCCCCTCCGTCGATTCGCCGGACCCCGTGCCTCCCCTGCCTCGCCCGCAGCACCAGAAGAACCGCGGTGAGCCGCTGCATCGTTTTCCCCATGCCTCGTTGCCTAATTCGCCCCCTAGCCGCTCCCTCCACCGGAGCCGAGACGCTCCGCCGCACGGGCTCGTCGCCGGTGAAGCCCCGGTGACCAAATGGCCCCGCGCGTGCGTCCGTTGCACTCGCAACGACCCGTGGAGCAACTCTAGCGTGGCAGCTAGCTTGTTTGCGAGCCGCAGCGCTAACCCCGCACCCACCCGAGCTCCGGCCGCCGCCTCGGGCTCCATTCCGGCGAACCCCGGCCACCCCACGCCCTCTCGAGGGTCCCCCTAGATGCGCGGGAGCACGGGCTCACCCCTGGTGCCCTCAGCGCGACCAGCCGCGGGCTGTAGCGCCGTCCCGAGCAACTCCGGCGAGGTCTCGCCGTCGCCGTGGCCGCCGGCGTCACTAGCTGACGTGGCGCTAATTTAGTTAGCACTAATGGCCACGTTAAACACCCCCCACAGACACTGACAGCGGGCCCCGTAGCGGGTCAAAGCCCGAGTCAACGCGGGATTAGCCCCCGTGTCACTGACGTGTGGACCCCACACGTCAGGTTTGACCCTGACCGGCACCTGTTGACTTGCTGACGTCATGCCGACGTCATGCTGACGCAGTAAAGTATTTCTGGAATTAAATAAATTAGGAAATGATTTATAATTCCAGAAAATTGTATAAACTTCAATAAATCATAGAAAATTAACCGTAACTCCAAATTAAATAAATTATATATGAAAAATTATCAGAAAAATTCAAGGAATCCATCTGTACCATTTTCATGCATGTTAGAATAACTTATCACTACTGTTTAGGGCAAATGAAGTGAATGGCATTTGAATAATCACATATGGAGTTTGAATTTGAATCTTGTATTCAAACCAACTTCATTTAATCCGTTGCTAGTTGCATTAGCCCAAAACACATTCATTTTGCCATGTCATGATCATGCATCATATTGTGCATTGCATTGATTGTGTTCCCTTCTGTGTTGCCGGTATTTGTCCCCTCTCGATAGACGTGATACCGATGATGTGATCGTTGACACTGATGAAGACTCAATGTTATCTTCAGAAGTGCCAGGCAAGCAAAACCCCCTTGTTCATTCTGATACAATCCTACTCTCTCGCTTCTGCTCTCTTTTAATGCATTAGGACGACACCGATTTATCTGTTACTTGTTGCGGTAGCTGAACCCCTTTATCCTTTGCATGACCTGTCATTGCCACAGTAAATAGATGAAACCCACTAGCATGAGTAGGAGTTGTTTGAGCCCTGTTGTGCTTACTCATTCATGCTTGTTTGTCATGCCTGCTACTGCTTAGAGTTGAGTCAGGTCTGATTCATCGGGGATGAATCAGAGGTGTGTGAACATGTCCTACTGTGTGTGAGCTAAGTGTGTGAACACGATTTGGTAAAGGTAGCGGTGAGAGGCCATGTAGGAGTACATGGTGGGTTGTCTCATTGCAGCCGTCCTCAGGAACTGAGTTCTGTGTTTGTGATCCATGATTCAGCTACTACCACGCATTGGGCCCGAAACCAATGGACCCTCTCGGCTTCTTAATCACCCTTGTCCTCTGTCCAGGAGTTGCAAGTAGTTTCTGGTGTTTGTAGTATGCTGGAGGCCGTGGGCAGCGCTGACCGTAGGGGTGGGCTGTGATGCGGTAGGCACGTGGCCGGGTATACCGGGCGCCCGTTTGGTGTCACGGAACCCTGTTCACATCGTTTGGGGCTGTGAGCGAAACTCCGGCCAGATCTCCACATGGATGGAACCCGAATAGGCGATAAACCTGGACTAGAGACTTAGGTGTTTAGGTAGGCCGTGGCCGACACCCACGTTGGGCTTCCGCTTGAAGGTTGCCGAGTACATGTCGTGTAAACGGCGGTAAGTGGTGAGAGCGTGTGTGAAGAAGTACACCCCTGCAGGGTTAATATGATCTATTCGAATAGCCGTGTCCGCGGAAAAGGACTTCTGGGTTGCTTATATCAGTTCATAGACAAGTGAAAGTGGATACTCTAAAATATGCAAGATAAGCGTGAGTCCTATGGATGGCGTTCTCGCAGGGAGACGGGAGCGGATCCATAGTGGTGTATTGATATGGTGAATATGTGGACTCGTGTGCGCCACCTCAAAAGTTACATTGCAGTCGTAGTTCAGGATAGCCACCGAGTCAAAGCTGGCTTGCTGCAGTTAAACCCCACCATCCCTTTGTTGATAATGATGCATATGTAGTTAGTTCTGATGTAAGTCTTGCTGGGTACATTTGTACTCACGTTTGCCTATTTTATGTTTTTGCAGAGAGAGTTCGGTCTCGCTAGTAGTTCCGCGTGGACTTCGACGTTTAGCTTGTTACCTCAGCTACGATCTTGTGCCCTAGGCAGGATCTGATAGATAGTCAGGCTTCTCAGCCTTTTTCATTTATAGATGTCTGTACTCAGACATGATAGCTTCCGCTTGTGTTTTGACTTGTATGCTCTGAATGTTGGGTCGTGAGACCCCTGTTTGTAATATCTCGCTCCTCGGAGCCTATTGAATAAATTACTTGAGTCGTAGAGTCATGTTGTGATGCCGTGTTGCAGTTGCACATATCGAGCATATTGTGTGTATGTTATTGAAATGCTTGGTATGTGTGGGATCTGACCATCTAGTTGTTTATCTTTAGTAGCCTCTCTTACGGGGAAATGTCTCCTAGTGTTTCCACCGAGCCATGGTAGCTTGCTACTGCTCCGGAACACTTAGGCTGGCCGGCATGTGTCCTTCTTCGTTCCTGTGTCTGTCCCTTCGGGGAAATGTCACGCGATGAATACCGGAGTCCTGTTAGCCCGCTACAGCCCGGTTCACCGGAGTCCTGCTAGCCCAGTGCTACAGCCTGGTTTCACTCGCTGATGACCGACACGTTCGATGCTGGGTCATGGATGCCTATCCCTGTAAGTCTGTGCCACTTTGGGTTTACGACTAGCCATGTCATCCCGGGCTCCTTATCATATGGATGCTAGCGACACTGTCATTTACGTGTGCCAAAAGGCGCAAACGGTCCCGGGCTAAGGTAAGGCGACACCCGTGGGAATACCGTGCGTGAGGCTGCAAAGTGATATGAGGTGTTACATGCTAGATCGATGTGGCATTGAGTCGGGGTCCTGACAGAAGACGTCGACGATATTTACGACGACGCAGGAGAAGAACAGGAACCACCGCCCACTGGGCGCTGGACTGCCACCTCATCATATGATATATACATGGCGGACACACCAAAAGAAGGCGATGGTGATGATACAACAAAGGATAATCCCCTCGATAAGCCACCAAAGCGGCACCGTAGACGTCGCTCTAAATCCCGCCACAGTAAAAACATCGACAACAGCGCAAGAAATAATAATACCCTGGTTGACTCCAAAGGAAACAACAACCCCATGGACCCAGCGATGGAGCAGGATGAGCCAGGGGACGACAAGCATAGTCCGGAACCAATGTCAGATGACGGTGATCCCGAGGGTAAAATTTACCAACCTGTCTCCGGAGAAGAGAACAGCCTCGGACGATGATGCACTCATCATCCCAGAAAAACTCTTGGAACAAGAGAACCTCCACAGAAGGCTTATCCCCACCGCGAGGAGCCTAAAGAAGTAGAAGCAAAGGCTCGAGGCCGCGCAAGATACGCTCAACCGCAGGTGGAACAAAGTGCTTGACACAGAAGAAAAATACGGCGACGATCGTCACACAAAGAGCTATCCGAAGCGCAAGCTGCTGCCGAAATTCGACGACGAGGCCCTAGAGCCCATTCAGCCGAAAACGACCGATCAGCCAGACCAACCGCCCCGTGGCTGTGACAAGACGGCTAATGATGCCGCACAGAAGTCAACACACGATTTACGTGAGCTCCTGGACAGAAAGTCCGGTATAGCCAGATCCATCTACGGATCTAGGAAGCGCGCTCCAGCACAGGATCAAAGCTACCGAAACGATCACATTGATTGAACACTAGCTAGGAACCAGAACCGAACACAACAACCATCGACATGCCATGACACGACCAAATAGAGGGGTGCCACACACCCCCTGTGCTTCACCGATGAGGTGCTGGATCATGAATTTCTGGAAGGATTTAAACCCGTGAATATAGAGGCATACGACGGAACTACAGACCCTGGGGTATGGATCGAGGACTTTATCCTTCATATCCACATGGCCCGCAGAGACAATCTCCATGCCATTAAATACGTGCCCCTCAAATTAAAGGGACCAGCTCGACACTGGTTGAAAAGCCTTCCCGAAAACTCAATCGGAAGTTGGAAAGAGCTCGAGGATGCTTTCAGGGCCAATTTTCAAGGGACCTATGTCCGACCTCTGGACGCAGACGACCTAAGTAACATAATTCAACAGCCCGGAGAGTCAGCCTGAAAGCTCTGGAACAGATTTCTTACTAAGAAGAATCAAATAGTCGATTGCCCGGATGCCAAAGCCTTAATTAGCGGCTTTCAAACACGGTATCCGGGACGAATGGCTTGCCAGACACCTCGGCCAAGAAAATGCGAGGACGATGGCAGCCTTAACAAGCCTCATGACCCGCTTTTGCGTGGGTGAGGACAGCTGGCTGGCCCATAGCGGCACCAGCAACCCTAGCACATCCGAAGTCAGGGATGGCAACGGGAAGCCATGACGCAACAAAAACAAGCATCGAAACAATAATGACAGCCCAGAGAACACGACGGTCAATGCTGAATTCAGGGGCTCTCGACCCGGTCAACGGAAGAAGCCATTTAAAGGCAGCAGAGAAGGACTGTCCAGCCTAAACAAGATTCTAGACAAGTTATGTCAGATTCACGGCACCCCCGAAAAACTTGCAAACCACACCAACAGAGAGTGTTGGGTTTTCAAACAGGGCGGCAAGCTGAATGTCGAACAAAAGGGGAGGGAGACGCCAAGTGAAGATGAGGACGAACCTCGTCAGCCGAACACTGGAGGACAGAAAAAATTCCCACCAGAAGTCAAAATAGTGAATATGATTTATGTAACTCACATTCCAAAGAGAACGCGCAAGCATGAACTCCGAGACGTATACGCTGTTGAGCCCGTCGCCCCCAAATTTAATCCCTGGTCGGCCTTCCCGGTCACCTTTGACCGCAGGTACCATCCGACTAGTATCCGACACGGAGGATCGGCTGCCTTGGTGCTTGACCCAATAATTGAAGGATACCATCTCACACAAGTCCTTATGGACGGTGGCCGTAGTCTAAACCTGATATATCAGGACACTGTCCGCAAAATGGGGATATACCCTTCAAGGATCAGCCTAAGTAGCACTACCTTTAAAGGAGTGATACCAGGCGTCGAGGCCCACTGTACGGACTCTCTAGTACTAGAGGTTGTATTCGGTTCTCCCGACAACTTTAGAAGCAAGGAATTAACCTTCGACATCGCTCCATACCGAAGTGGCTATCACGCACTACTCGGACGAACGACCTTTGCTAGTTTTAATGCAGTACCGCATTACGCCTACCTCAATCTTAAGATGCCCGGCCCACGCGGCGTCATCACATTTAGCGGAAATACAGAGCGTTCCTTACGCGCAGAAGAATACGTGGCGGCTCTAGCAGCCGAACACTGAGCGGTCCCTCCAACCAGTACTAATGGCCGGTCATCAAGACCACGGACACAGTTAGACGAGTCCGGTGCTCCACCCAATGTAATAGCCCAGTTGGGATTTCCCCATAAAAGATGCTAGGGGCTGCTCGCAAAAAGAGCCCATAGTTTGGCTCGACCCTATCAATACAATAGCATATTGCATTTTCATGGTTCATTCAGATTAACACCTCGCACGAAGTCTTTCACCTGGGTTTTTTCTTTTTTTATATAGATGATCATCGTGCTACACCCTTCCAGGATATAGCACGGCGGAGATAAAGGCGCAGACGTGCAGCAGGGCCCCGCTCAAAGGTTTTTTTTAGATTAAGACCCTGCGTAAACCTTTTTAATGTCTCTAGTTGCTTCTTCCCCTCCGGAAACTTTATACAACCGGGAGGGATACTCGCGTTTTCGGCATTTTTGTCACAGCAGACTACAGCTCATACCTGGAAACTCAGGGCTTATTGTCAAGGGCGCTATTCAGCCCTGTACAAATTATAAAGTCCGAATACCTTAGGGAGTGTTCGGCATCGCGAGTTTGGCCTTATATGCATCAGCTCGGAATCATGTCTTTGGCCAAATGTTGGGTTTGCCCAGCTCCCGTTTTTGGCTACCTTACGTTCCGTTCTATCGGCTAAGGCGGCACCAGGAGAACTACTGCGATTGTTCTCCGGTTCATCTAGACGAGCACCTCAGTAGAGAAAGCCGAACACTGACTGTCATGATACAGCGCGAGACTGGTCAATAACTCGATGACCAAGTGGAATCTTCGCGATTCCTCCGCATTAATGAAGGACCGGTCTCCTGGTCACGTACATACGCGCACCATATCCGGCTGACCGCAAAAGTACCAGGGGCTATATAGTAGCCCCACCGTCAAACTCCTATGGCTAAGTTAAAGTGTTAAAAATCTATATTGTTTGATTGCCTGGTTCGCCGCGCTATCACCTCCTTAACAAACCAAGACGTTGGATCAAGTGTGACTACGCGTTTTCCCGAACACCCCTGCATTATATGCGTGGGGGCTGAAGCCGACGACTGCAAACTTTCAGGTTATATACATACATAAACGGCCGCACAGGAGGTACTATAATACTTTCGGGCAAAATTATAAACATAGCCTTTATAATCAAAATAGCATTGTATTTACAATCGCGATACATGTCATTCGAACATGGCACTCTTTGGGCACTGAGCCCCTATTAAACGGGCGCCTTCTAAGACTTATTCAAAATAGTGCTCGGTCAGCTCCTGGACATCCACCGCTCTCCGGGTTGCAATAGCGGTGGGTTCCATCCTAGCCCAGTATGTTTTAACATGGGCAAGAGCCATCCGCGCACCCTCTATACACGCCGACCTCTTCATAGCATCGATGTGCGACACAACACCAAGGAATTGTTGCATCAATCCAAAATAGCAGTCCGGCCTTGGTCCTTGTGGCCAAAGATGATCCATGACAGACCTCATAGCAAGCCCGGACAACTTGTGGAGGTCGGCCCATGCGGCCATCTTTTCATTCAATGGCAGCGGACGCGTCGGGGCACTGAACTGCAACCAGAATAACCTCTCAGCCTTAT